>NW_022900918.1:17831994-17841695 GCF_012274545.1 Fukomys damarensis
TATTAAATTTTTATATACACACATATATAAACTTTTTAATTCTCTTTTTAAAATCTTTTTTGTTTTGCTTTGTTTTGAGACAGGGTCCTGCCATGTAATTCAGGCATGAAAGTGGTGATTATCCTGCCACAGCATCTGAGGGCTGGATCACAAAGGTGTGCCATCTCTCCCAGAGACTCTTTCCAGTAGCATCATAACATTTTGAACTCAGAACACCAGTATTTAAAACTCATTGTGTTAAATTTTACAATTACTATTTTGCAAAGGATTTTGAATTTTTTAAAACTCAGTGCTTTTCTAGATTGTGTTTAATAAAACATAAATTCAGAATATGGGCCCCACATAAAATCTACTGTACAAGTTAACTTTAAAATTTAAATTTTAAATACTTTTAATGTTTTAAATTGCATACATTTACTGGATAGATTCAATTACATTAAATGTACTGGACCAAAACATGGTGAAAATAGACGAAATTGATCAAATCCCTCCCTGCTCACCAATTAATGCTCAATTCGGGGGTCTTTTTTAATTCATTAAGTTTATGGGTACATTGAATATACAATATAATGGCATTCAACATTGGGAATTTGTGCCTTTGTTCTTATTTTTTCCTCATTCCTCATTCCTTTGCCCTCACTTCTACCCCTTCACCCCTCCCTATTTACAAATAATTTGTTTCCATTTTCTTTTTGCTTGTATTTATTCCTTGCCCTTCCCCTATCCCACCCAATTCCCTTTCCTCCTTTGAGCATAGTCTTTCTATTTCACATTATCTATTATACATTTTGATCCTTATTGAAACTTTCAGTTTCTCACGTTAGAGAAACTATTAGGTATTTACATGTGTGTCCTATTTATATCATTTAAGCATATAGCTTCAATGTGTGTCCAGTTAGCTATAAATGTCTCTATTTTCTCATTATTTATGGCTGAGTACTATTCCATTTCATTTAAAATATGCATTTTCTTTATCCAGTCTCCCGTAGATGAGCAATTGGGCTGCATTCAAGTTTTAGCTATCACAAATTATGCTGCTATGAACAAGGTTGCACATATATCACTGTGGTATGACTCTTTTAATTTTTTAAGGAAGATACCCAGTAGGATGGCGGGGTCAAATGGCACTTCCAATCCTAGTTCTTTGGTGTAGCTCCATACTAATTTCCACAGTGGTTCCCCCAGTCTACCCTCCCATTAGCAGTGGATCAGTGTTCATCTTTCTCCACAGTCCTGCCAGCATTTGTTATTGGTTGATTTCATGATAACAGCTGTTCTTCAAGGGTTGAGGTGGAATCTCAATATAGTTTCTGTTTGATTTTGTTTTTTTTTCTTATTGAGTTTATTTGTATATTTTAGGTATACAGTACAGATACATTCATCATTGGGATCTTGTACCATTAGTATATTTTAGGTATACAGTACAGTTACATTCATCATTGGGATCTTGTACCTTTACATGACAGGTATTGGTTCTCATTTTTTCCCCTTTTCCCTGCCCTACCTTCACCCCCTCCACCCTACCCTATTTACAAATACTTTCTTTCCATTTTTTCATTTTCTCATATTTTTTTCTTTTCCCTCATTTCCTTTCCCCTACACCTTTAGCCCTTTCTTCCTATTTCACATTGTCAATTATCTCATTAGGATCTTATGTACCTTTATAATTTTTCACACCAGAGAAACTGCTTGGTATTTATATATGTGTGATTTATTTATTTCACTTAGAAGTATATCCTTAATATGTATCCATTTTCCTATGAATGACTAATTCTCCTTCTTTATGACTGAGTAGTATTCCATTTTATAGAAAAAAAACATCTTTATCCAGTCTCCAACTGATGGGCAAATAGGCTGTTTCTAAATTTTAGCTATTACAAACTGTGCAGCCATAAACATAGATGCACATATATCACTGTGATATGATCCTTTTAATTTTTTGGAAAGATACCCAGCAGAGGGATGGTTGGGTCAAATTCTACACTTAACTGACACTTTCAGCAGAGTATCTGGATAGAAGATCAACACTCAAAAATAAAAAGGCTTCCTATACACAAATAACGGACTCACTGAGAGAGAAATTGTGGAAACGATTTCTTTCACCATAGTTTCCAAAAAAAAATGAAGTATCTAGGAATCAATCTAACAAAAGAAGCAGAAGACCTCTACACTGAAAACTACAGCAATCTGAAAAGATAGATCAAAGAGGATATAAGAAAATGTAAAGATATCCCCTCCTCCTGAGTAGGAAGAATCAACATAGTGAAAATGGCCATACTACCAAAACTGCTATACAGATTCAATACAATGCTGATTGAAATTCCAACACTATATTTCACAGAACTAGAAAAAATATCCAAAAATTTATTTGGAACAAGAAGATACTTAGAATAGCAAAAGCCATCCTAGGCAACAGAGACATGGCAGTAGGTATAACAATTACCAATTTGAAATTATACTACAAAGCCACTGTGATAAAAATAGCTTGATACTGGCAAAGAAACAGACCTGAGGATCAGTGGAATAGATTGGAAGATACAGAAACAACCTCAGATGTACTCAGCTACCTCATCTTTGACAAAAGAGCCAACCATCCTCACTGGAGGAAAGATAACCTCTTTAATAAATGGTGTTGGAAAAACTCAGTTTCAACCTGGCAAAGATTAAAACTAGACCTTTATCTTTTGCCATGCACTAAACTAAAACCCAAGTGGATTAAAGATCTAAATATTTTTTTAAAAAAAGAGTCACTAAAATTGCTGGAGATTAGTTAAGCAGAAGACATTGTTGAAGACATTGGGATAGGTAAAGACTTTATGAACAAATCCTCAGTAGCACAGGAACTAGCAGAAAGAATCAAAAACTGGGATCTTATCTTATTAAAAAGCATCTGTACTGCAAAAGAAACCATCAACAGAACTAAAAGACAACCTACAGTGTGGGGAAAAATTTTTACCAGCTTTTCCTCAAAGGACTATTATCTAGAATATATAAAGAACTAAAAAAAAAAAAAAAAGCATCCCTCCCCCAAATATAAAGACCTAATTCAAAAATGGTCATCTGAAATGAACATACCTTTCTCAGACAAAGAAGTAAAAGCAGCTAGTAAATATATGAAAAAAATGTTCCATTTGCATTTCTTGAATGACCAGTGATGTTTAACATTTTTTCATATGTTTATTGGCTATTTCTGCTTTCTTGTCTGAGAGATGTCTTTATTTCAGATGTCCATTTTTGGATTGGATCTTTAAATTTGAGAGGTCTAATTGTTTTTTAGTTCTTTATACATTCTATTTTTTTCAGCTTTAATTGAGTTTATTGGTACATTTTAGGGATACAGTACAGTAACATTCATTGTTGGGATCTTGTATCATTGTTTTCTTGTACATGACAAGTCTTGATTCTCATTTTCTGCCCTTACCTCTGCCCTCCCTTCACTCCCTCCTCCCCTCCCCATCTACAAACACTTTATTTTCATCTTTTCATTCTCTCACATTTTTTTCTTATCCCTTTTTACTCTTCCCCTACCCATTCCACCTTCCCTACACCTTTAGCTCCTTTCTTCCCATTTCTAAATGTCAGTAATCTTATTAGGATCTTATGCATTGTTGCAGATTATTCACACCAGGGAAACTATTCGGTATTTATACATGTGTGACTTATTTATTTCACTTAGGAGTATATCTTCAATATGTATTCATTTTCCTATGAATGAATCTATTTTCTCATTCTTTATGGCTGAGTAATATTCCATTTTATAGAAAAAACACATCTTCTTTATCCAGTTTCCAACGGATGGGCATATGGGCTGTTTCCAAGATTTAGCTATTACAAACTGTGCCGCTATAAACATGGGTGCACATACTTCTCTGTGATATGATTCTTTTAGTTCTCTTGGAAAGATACCCAGAAGAGGGATGGCTGGGTTAAATGGAACCTCTAGTCAAAGCTCTTTGAGGTACCTCCATATTGATTTCCATAGTGGTTGCACCAGTCTGCACTCCCACCAACAATGGAGAAGAGTTCCTTTCTCCCCACAACCCCGCCAACATTTGTTATTGTATGATTTCTTGATAGCAGCCGATCTTTGTGGGGTGAGGTGGAATCTCAGTGTTGTTTTCATCTGCATCTCTCGAATGACCAGTGATGTGGAACATTTTTTCAAATATTTTCTTGCTGCTTTTACTTCTTTGTCTGAGAAATGTCTGTTCATTTCGGATGCCTGTTTTTGAATCGGGTCTTTATATTGGAGGGACTGATTGTTTTGAGTTCTTTATATATTCTAGATAATAGTCCTTTGTCTGAGGAACAGCTGGTAAAATTTTTTTTCCCACATTGTAGGTTGTCTCTTAGTTCTGCTGATGGTTTCTTTTGAAGTACAGAAGCTTTTTAGTAAGATGAGATCCCAGTTGTTGATTCTATCTGCTAGTTCCCGTGCTACTGAGGATTTGTTCATAAAGTCTTTTCCTATACCAATGTCTTTATACATTCTAGATAGTAGACTTTGTCTGAGGAATAGCAGGTAAAATTTTTTTCCACATTCTAGTTTGTTGGCTTTTCACACTGCTCGTTATTTTTCTTGCTGTGCGGAAGCCTTTTAATATGAAGACATCCCACTTGTTGATTGTGCTTGTTCATGGGCAACTGATGTTTTGTTCATAAAATCTTCTCCTACATCAATGTCTTCAGGAGTTCTATGTAACCTCTCTTCCAGCTGGTTTAGTGTGAGGGTGTTTGGCTCCTTTGTTGAAGATGAGCTAGTTGAATGTTTTTTTGATTTGTTTCTTCGTCATCTAATCTGTTTCACTGATCATCAGGTCTGTTTCCTTGCCAGTACTATGGTGTTTTTATCACAGTAGCTTTATAGTATAGTTTCAAGTTGGGGATTGTGATATCCTCTAAATTGTTTTTTTTTTTTTTCCCTAGGATTACTTTTGCTACTCTAGGTCCCTTTTTGTTCCATATGAATTTTTGGATTGTTTTCTCAAGGTTTGTGAGGTGTGCTTCCAGGATTTCAATTGTAATTGCATTGAATCTGTATGGCAGTTTTGAAAGTAAGGCTATTTTCATTATGTTGATTCTTCCTACCCAGGAGCCAGGGATGTCTTTCCATTTTCTGATATCCTCTTCTATCTTTTTTCTTTCAGAGTGCTATAATTTTGAGATTAGAGGACTTTGATTTATTTGGCTAGGTTGATTCCTATGTATTTCAATTTTTTGGATACTAATGTGAAAGGAATTGATTGCCCCATTTCTCTATGAGTGAGCCTGTTTTTTGTGTATAGAAAAGCTATTGATTTTTGTGTGTTAACCTTGTAGCCAGCTACTTTACTGAATTTGACTTTTAAGTCTACGAGACTTTTGGTGGAGTTCTTAGGGTCTTCTATCTATATAGAGTATCACCTATAATGACAATTTGACTTCTTCATTTCCTGGCTTTATTCCTTTTATTTCTTTCTCTTGTCTAACTGACACAGCTAATCTTTCCAAAACTATACTGAACAGGAGTGGTGATAGGGGACATCCTTGTCTTTTTCCTGATTTTAGCCTGAAGCATTTCCATTTTTGACTAGTATGATGTGGGCTGTTGGTTTTTCATAGATATCTTTTATCAGGTTGAGACAAGGTCCATCCATTCCAATTTTCTGTAGGGTTTTATTATTAATGGGTGTTGGATTTTTATCAAATGCTTTTTTCTGCATCTATTGAGATATCATGTGTTATTTTTTTCGTGACTATGGTAATATAGTGCAGTACATTTATTGATCTGTGTATGTAAAAACATCCCTGAATTCCTGGGATGAAACCCACATGGTCAAGGTTTGTGATCTGCTTGATGATCTCCTACATTCTGTTTCCCAGCATCTTATTGAGGATTTATCTCTCTATTTTCATTATGGAAATAGGCTTATACTTCTCTTTAGTTTGGGGTTCTCTTTCCTTTTGGGATTAAGGTGATGCTAGATCCCTTGAATGAATTTGGGAGTATTGGTTTCCTTTCAGTTTAATTGAAGAGTTTGAACAGTAATGACAGTAGTTCTCTAAATGTTTTGTAGAATTCAGCAGTGGAGCTATCAAGACCCCTGCTTTTCTTCATTGGAAAATTTTTAGTACATTTTCAGTTTCATTCATGGATATTGGATTCTTTAGAACAACTTTTATTGTAAGATATGTATCTAGAAATCTATCCATTTCTTCTGTGTTTTCCATCTTATTGGTATTCTCAAAGTAGGTATTGATGTTCCTCTGGATTTTGTTTTGTTTTGTTTTGTTTTTTTGTTTTTTGGGGTACTGGTGATCAAGCTTGATTTCTTGTGTTTGCAAGGCAGGCCACCAAACCACTGAGCTAAATCCATGGCCCTCCTCTGGATTTTTGGTGGATCTGTTTTAATTACACCCTTTTCATTCATAATTGCATGGCCTTGGGCATTTTCTTTGCTTTTTGAATAGAGTTGGCTAACAGACTGTCACTTTTGTTTCTTCTTTAGAAGAACCAACTCTTTTCTTCATTAATTTTTTTGTATCATTCACTTAGTTTCCATTAAATTGATTTCTGCTGTGATCTTTATAATTTTCTCCCATGTGTGAGCTTTGAGTTTGTCTTGTCCTTCTTTTTCTAGAAGCTTGAGGTTGAACATCAGGTTTTTTATTGTTGTTGTTGGTTTTCCTAGTTCTAGTTTCCTAATATAAGTATTCATTGCTAAGAATTTCCCTCATAACACTGCTTTCATTATTATGTCCCATAGATTCCAATATGTTTTATTGGCATTTTTATTTAATTGTAAAAACTGTCAGATTTCTTCTTCAATTTCCTCTGTAACCCATTGGTTATTCAGAAGTGTGTTTCAACTTCCATGTGTTTATGAAATTCCTGTGGTTTCTTTTGCTATCGATCTCCAATTTCAACTAACTGATAATATTCAGTGGTTCACTTCAGTTCCTTTGTACTTACTTAGACATGTTCTATGGGCGAGTATGCGGTCTATTTTGGAAAATGACCCATGCACAGCCAAGAATGTGTATTCTGATTTTGTGGGATCACTCTGTAAACATTTGTTAAATGCAAGAGTTTTATTGAGTTCTAGAATATCATTGTTTGTGTCCAGTTGAGCTATCTGTTTGTGGTAGTGAGGTATTGACTTCCCCCCAATACTGTTGTATTAGTACTTATTTGATTTTTCATGACCATTAGTATTCATTTTATACAGTTGGGTGTGCTAATATTTGGTACATATATATTTATGATTGTGATCTATTTCTATTGAATTGCTTCCTTTACAAGGATGCAGTGTCCTTCTTTGTCTCTTCTAACTAGTGTTGGTTTGAAATCCACTTGATGTGCAAACAGAGTAGCTACTCCTGATTTTTCAGGTTTCTGTAACAGGGAGTATTGTTTTCCACCCTTTAACTTTCAGTTTATGCATTTGTTTTTTAAGTAAGTATGTTTCTTGTGTGCAGTATAATGTTGGATCTTGGTTCTTGGCCCACTTTGTCAGTCTCTCTTTCTTTTTTTTTTGGTACCAGGGATTGAACTTGGGTCTTTGAGCTTGCAAGGCAGGCCACCAAACCACTGAGCTAAATCCCTGGCCCTGTCAGTCTCTTGCTTTTGATTGGTGAAATGAAACTATAAACACTGATAGGTATAAATGATATGCATGACTTATCCTTGTCATGACTTTTTCTTGTTGTTAGATTCTCTCCTTTTGCACTTAAGTTTTTCTCTTGCATGATGGTCTCATTCTACAGATTTCCTGAGGTTGTAATCCTCATTGTCTTTTCCTAGGATATTGTTTAAAATTTTTGGAGTGCTGGTTTGGTATGCATGAAGTTCCTCCGGTGTTCTTTGTCATGTCTTATTTCTCCAACAATTTAGAAAGATAGATTTTTAAGATATAACAATCTGGGTTGGAGACTGTTTTCTTTTAGGGCTTGTCATACTTCATGCCTGGCTATTCTTAACTTGAGAATTTGTGCTGAGGAATCTGCTGTGATTCTGATTGGCTTTCCTTTGTATGTGATTTCTTCTGTTTCTTTTTTTCATTTATTTGTTTATTGGTACAGGGGATTAAATTTATGACACTTGAGAGGAAGGTTGTGGTGCCACTAAACTAAATACCCAGCCCATGTATGTGATTTCTTTTCTCTATTTGTAGTTATTTGTAGTATTGTGTTTTGTTGGGTTGCTGGAATCTTGACTATCATTTGCATAGGTGTAGGTTTGTTTTTTTTTTAAATCATGGCTAGTTGGAGTACTATATATCTCACTAATCTGTATGTCAAATTCTTTTCCCCTGCTGGGAAAGTTTTCGCTCATTACTTCTGTGAACAGTATTTTTTTTAATGCTATTTACACTATATTCTGTTTCTTCATTGACTTTAATTAGTCTTATATTATTCTTTGCATCTTGTAGTAGCTACTAAATTTTTTTTTTTTGGTCCCTTGCTATGTTTTAGAAATCTTTCTTTTTCTGGTCATTAATCACAATCCTGTCTTTATCTGATTTTCTGTCCTCACACTGGCATGTTCTGCTGCATAAGATTTCAATGAAATTTTTTTTTCCTCATTGAGTTTATTGGTACATTTTAGGTATACGTTACAGTTACATTCATCAATGGGATCTTGTACCTTTACATGACACATTCCTGGTTCTCATTTTTTCCCCTTGTGGAATTTTTAATCTGTTTGAATCTGTTTTATGGATTCCATTTATTTCCTATGCTGGAATTCCATCATGTTCCTGGCTCTACTTTTTTTTTTGAATTTGTGTCTTGTTTAGAATTATGTTATGTCTTTTAGTATAGACACCGTCTCTACTGTTATCTGAGAAATTATTTGATTTTATTTCTTCCAGATCCTCTTTTGTTGGCCTTTCAGGGCATCCAGGTGGTGAAGTTTCAGATTGGTCCATTTCATTGCCCCTTGTGGTTGCATTTTGCTATTTGGAAGTCTGGTTTTGAGTCTTGTTTAAGTGTCTTTTCATTTTAACTGCTATAGTCTGTTGTGCCTTTATTGAGGTAACTCTGCTCTCCCAGGGGGCTTCAAATCCCCAGAAGTCTCAGAGAGGCCTTCTCTTTAGTGTTCACTACTGTGCCAATTCCTGGGCACAGAATGATGGCCTTGTGGATCCTGCACTGTGCTGCTGCCTCAGTTGGGTTTTCCCTGCTGTCTGCACACACTTACAGATTGTATCTGGGTGGTCCTCTGGCTGGGGCCTGTATGCCTGAGTAGCTGTTTTTTCAGGTGTCTTTTCCTAACACTTTCCTATAACCTCTTTCCAGTTCTTTTTAAGTTGATGTTATTTCATTATTTGTTGATCCATCTTAATTAATCTTTGTTATATAAATTCTTATTTAGCTATGCTATTACATTATTATTTAGTTCTTTAAGTCAGCAAAGTCGGAGCTTTTTGTAGACAGTGAATTTCACTTATTCCTTTTCCCCTCTAGTACTGGAGATCGAATCCTTAGAGTGTAGGGCTAAATCCGCAGCATTTTTACATTTTATTTTTTTATTTTGTTTTAGATGATACCTTTATAAGTTGCCAGGTCATTGAGCTGGAACTTACCATTCTCCTTCCTCAATCTTCTGAGCAGCTGGGACTACAGTCATGTGTCACTGAACTCAGCTCACGTATTCATTTTTGTTTCCCTAAAGCACACTCTTTTTTTTTTTTTTTTTTTTTTTTTTTTTTTTTTTTTTT
>NW_022900918.1:17841984-17851521 GCF_012274545.1 Fukomys damarensis
TACTCCTAAGTGAAATAAATAAGTCCCACATGTGTAAATACCAAATAGTTTCCCTGGTGTGAATATTAAAGCACACTCTTTTAAAAATATACACCGTGAATATTTTGTTGTTGATTTTCTTGCTTGAAAATTGATGGAATCAATAATAAATAAGTATATGATGGTACAATTTGGCACTCAACAGTGCTTTAAATTTTATGTTCCATCATAAACCATGTTAGTGGTTTAAATGGAAGATGCCAGTATTTATTTGTCCAAATTCCTGGTGCTGATGAATGTGTACATTCATATTTGGAAAGGGATTATTTGAAAATGTAATTAAGTTAGTTCTTGAGACAAGAACATCTTTGATTACCTATTGGGCACAAATGCAAATAAATATATTCATAAATGATAGTAGTGGAAAAGAAATGCAGAGATGAGAAAGAGAGATTGAGACTGAAGTAATGTAGCTACACACTATGGAAGACAAGAAATACAGTCAGCTACCAGAAGCAGGAAGAGGAAAGAAAGCATTCTCTTGCTCCTCCAAATGAAATGTTTTCCTGCTGATACTTTGATTTTAGAGATCCACTCTCTAAGACTATGTTGTTTTTAAGCCATCAAATGTGTGGAAATGTGTCATGTCAATTTTTGGAGACTTACATGAGATCTGCTGGAAATATCCAAAATGGAGATATCAACTTCCTAACTGTAAGTAGACAAGTCTACTTGTTTAATTGCTGCAGTCCACTTAACCTGAAACACACACACACACACACACACACACACACACACACACACACACTTTCTAACATACACAGAAACATGCACACACAGAGAATATGAAATCCAACTTATCAAAAGTTGAAAATTAATATATTTGTATTTGTTCACATTCAAATAGGTCAGAGTTGTGCTCGCTTTGGCAGCACATATACAAATAGGTCAGAGTCATCCTCAATTTTTTTTCTTTCTTTATAATAAGACATAAATTGTTTGGAATGTAGGTGCTTCCACAGTAGCAAAGTTTGAATCAGATACCTTATCATCATATCAGTCCATGCAGATGGTTGTTTTATTAGTAGATTATCAATAGTATTACTTCATAATTTGAGGAAAGATATAAAAACATTTTTAAAAGTCATCTTGTTATGGAAGGAATCAGTGAGTGACACATAGAGAAGCAACAGAATGGAAGTCAAATAACAAATTTTCCTTTCGATGAGGGTTGATCACACATAAGCCATGCCTGGATTGATGAAGCACTGGGTTACAACTCCTCCTTTTATAGGGTTTTACAGCCTTGACTTCATTTGAGTGGTTACATTTCATTTTAACACTTCAAATCATGGTCACATAATAGTTAATCTTTTCAACCCAGATGTAACAGTTGTTTGCAGTTGGGGAGTTTACCTTTAAGATTCACCTAATTGTCTATTCTAGTCCATAGGAAGGGGGGTGTTCAGGGTCAGGGGA
The DNA here is from genome assembly GCF_012274545.1 of Fukomys damarensis. NCBI lineage: Eukaryota > Metazoa > Chordata > Mammalia > Rodentia > Bathyergidae > Fukomys > Fukomys damarensis. The sequence goes on from NW_022900918.1 coordinate 17,843,443, forward strand.
GCAAATGTTAGCAATGGGTTCTTTCATCTAGACACTCTTATGATCATGTGGCTCCAGTCTCTTCAAAGCTCAAAGTCTTTGTCTTTTTTTTTTTTTTTTGGTTTTTTGAAACAAGGTCTCACTACATGGTTTAGACTCACCTGGAACTCACTATGTAGCCCAGGCTGGTCTCAAACTCACAGGGATCCACAGGGATCCTCCTGCCTCAGCCTCCTGAGTACTGGGATTAAGGTGTGCAACACACTCCTGGGTCAGAGCTCAAGGTCTTGATGTGCCCTGTTATCTCAGGGTAAGACCAAATGCTTCATACAGCAATAAGTGCATTTGGTGCCTTTTCTGAGCTAAACAAAGCAAACTATTGTTAGAGACAGAAGAAGACATTTTACATTGTAATGCCTTATAGGTTTTTTTTGGTTTTGTTTATTGTTTTTTGTTTTTGTTTTTGTTTTGAGACAGGGTCTGACTATATAGTTGAGACTGACCTGGAATTCACTATGTAGCCCAGGCTGGTCTCTAACTCAAAGGGATCCTCCTGCCTCAGCCTCCCTAGTGCTGGGATTATAGGTGTGCGGCACCACACCTGGCTAGGTTTTTGTTATTTATAAAAGCTTTCCCTATCAATCTAAGTAGTGATTGACCAAGAATGAGCATAGTTAAGTGATTAACTAGATTTTTCCTTTACCTTCTGGTTCTCTGGCATCTTTTGAGTGTCCAGGTTTAAAGGTGCATACTTGCCACACTGGGTCCAGTTTTCTAAGCGAGCAGTCAGGAACTCATGATGCCAAATCTTAAACACTTATATCTGCTTCTGACGTTAAGCAAGAAAGTATGGAGTCAGCTGGTAACCCTGGGATCTATCTGGTTTTCAAGAGTAATAATGGAAAAGGTAGAAGAACAGCAACTTGCAGCATTTAGCCAGGTTGTTGTGGCAAATGAATCTTCAGTGGCCTCCTTGCTGTGTTCCATCAGCATTGCTCTTTGGAAGGTCATGTTCAAGTCTCTGATTTTCCTTTGAAAGCTTTTTTTCTCTTTACACTAGTAGAGCATGTTTTCTGCTCTAGGGAACTGACTAGCTAAAATTGCAAGTTAGAAAAGAATGAGTAACGACCCGATCAACAGCCAGGAATTGAAAAAAAAACGTAGATTAGACAGAGAGTGAACATAAAAATGTATGTGAGGATTTATCATATTTACAAGACCATATTTAAAACTATGAACAAATTTTCTCCTCACACATAACCACTATATACACTTAAATCATCCAATGACATTATTATTCTTTTATATCTGTACATTTTTCCTTTGTTTTTCTTACATTAACTCATTGCTTCAATAGTTTCCTCATTGGTTTCTTGACAATTCCATCTTCATTTTTCAATATGTAAATTGTTTATTACTCCTATTTGAACATCTTTATTTTTAGGAGACAGCAAGCCATTGTATTATCCACTCTTCACTCCTTAAATGCTTCCACAGGTTAGTGTGTCAGCAGATTCATCATCACTACTTGTTTCTTTCTAGAACACTGAAATTAATAGTGTGGTGTGACTTGAGTACATAGGTAGGGTAAAGACTTGAATACACAGATAGGGTAGAGGCTTTGCAAGGCATGCAGGGTAGTGTTACAGTCCAAATAGATGCCCATCTCATGCATTAAAGCAGTAAAACACTAGTGATTTCAAGGATAAAATAGTCATCAAAAATGGAATAGTCATGGGAAGATGTTTTGTGGAGCTTGTTCACTTTATCTTTATAGTATTGTGTAAAAATCCCTACCACACCTGGAAAAGTTAAATACCCACATCTGTCAGAGAAGCCTGCCTGAAGACAAAATTCCAGAAGTCCTTTGGGTAAAGACCAATTATTTTTATACTCACATCATAGAAGGCATCTTCAGACATGTTCTTTTTCAAAGAAATTCATGATATGCCCTGCATGAATTTGCAGTTAGTGATCACTCGAAAGGAAACACCTGGTTAAAGAAACAGACACTTGTTCAAGGAGGAGTTTTACTGTCAAGATGTAGAAAAATGTCTTGAGCCATTTAATATATTCTTTGCTGGTGACTCTGTTGTTTCCTAGAGCTCCAAGGAACTCTAAATAAGTACTGTATTTTTCTAGAGAGGGTCTTTTAGTAGCAATCACTGGAAAACTCCAAGTCCTGCTCAAGGTAGGAAATGACTCAATCTGACTGTGTGCTAGGTAATGATTCCAAAGAGATCCATGGCTGACAGGAAGGCTTCACTCATCAAAAGCTGTTCACCACCATCTACTTTCTCACAATGCTATAAGCATTGCCTTCATTGAGGTGCGACCTATTTTGAGTGTGTATTCAGAGTGTCAGTTCCCTTCCACTCACAGAGTATATGCAGCACTCTCTTTTGTCCATTCAAGAGGTCAAACAGATGTCCCACCACCAGGCTTTATAAAGGAGGAAGGCTCTCATGGAAGATTTTACCTTATAAAGACCAGCATGTGCAGAAAAGTGTACTCAAGTGCTCCTTTACTCCTGGCCAGCCCTGCCTGCGGGACACTCTGAGCCTTCCCTGGGTGCATGTGCATAGTGCCTGCTCCTCTCATCTTCATTCTTATTTATGAGTGTTTTGGTTCTTTTTTTTTTTTTTGGTACCCGGGGTATCCTTGTGCTTGCAAGGCCGGCATCAGAACCACTGAGCTAAATTCCTGGCCCTCATCTTAATTCTTTATGTGCAAAAATAAAAATTTGAAAATAACCATTTCAGTATGACATTCATATCACTGAATGTGTTTCTCTGATCCAAATGAATGAATTAATGAGCACATAAGTGACTGATGTTATGTTGCCATGGACAGAGAATCTGTATATTACTTTGTTATCTGTGCATCTGCAACTAACTTTGTTGAAAATGTATATACTGAATATTGGTATTTTAATGTACTAAAGGAATTATTTTTCTTTTATGCACTTGGATGACAAATGATAAAATGCTTTCTTGACGTTATTAATGCAAATTTTATGCCTTTCTAATTAATCTAAATGATAAATAAAGAATGTTTGAAAACTTAACTATTTTCAGATGATAAAAACCTTTTGTTATTTCAGCTGCAATGAGACCCGTCCTGATGTATTGTAATATATAAAGCAGAAAATCAAATTTAAAAAGAACTAATCATGATTAAAAGATTTAAATTTTTGATATATCATTTAAAAATTTCTATGAATAGAATTATCTAACTGCTTTTATGTTTACCTCTCTGTCATGACTACTTAGAACCTATTAAAAACATTCTATGAACATTTTTTTGCAAGTTAATTTTAAATTGGTTAGGTATTTCCCTCCTTTATGTTATATCTCTTCTTATATTAGTACAAGAGTGAAGAAAATGTCCTGTATTAACTTTCTTTAAATGTCTCTGCTGCACAAAAACATCCATAATGTTCACAAACCCTACTATTCACTTTGCATATGTCACATATAATATTGTATTATTTGTCAATAGATATAGAAAATCATGCTTCTCAAAAATGGTATAAGATTCAAGAAAACCAATACTTGATCAAAAACTTATTTGATTTCTATGCAATAAATGTTATTGTTGGTTAAAGTAAATAAAAACTCCATTAAGTTAGGACCATAACAGTTTTGCTGGATTTATTTTCTTATTTAACTTAAAATGCTTTATGGAATCAATACCAATATCCCTACAGCCATAAAAACTAATAATTGTACTTTTAAAGACACTTCTTTGAAGTAATCCATAAGTGACATTTTTAAAATTGATACAATAAGTGTTAGGATTTAAAATCTAATCTCATGCTCCTTCTGCTAAAATGGTGTGCTAGTTGCTTTTCTCTTGCTGCTGATACAAAATACCTGACACTCAAGGTTACAGAAAAGGGTTTTATTTGGCTTACAGTTCATAGAGGTTTCAGCCCATAATTGGCTGGCTCGAAGGCAGTGTGGATGGAAGACAGTCAAGGCAGAGGAAAAGCATGACATGCAGAGGCAGCAAAGGGAACTTGGGCCTTCACCTCATCTTTCTGCTTCTTTATCCCATCTGGCGTACTAGGATTAGGGCGGTACCAAACCATTCACTCACCAGCAGTGATTTAGTGATCACGCGCCCTTAATCCCAGCACCACACATTCCAGATTCAGCTACTTCTACCATAATAAATGGATTTCATCAGAAATGAAAATTTTCTTTAATATACAAAATAAATTGTAGCCAGGTGTGGTGGCGCACTCCTGTAATCCCAGCACTCGAGAGGCTGAGGCAGTAGGACTGCTGTGAGTTTGAGACCAGCCTGAGCTACATAGTGAGTTCCAGGTCATTCTCAACTACATAGTGAGACCCTGTCCCAAAAAACAAACAAACAAAAATAAAAATAATGAATTGTTCAAATATACATACATAATATATTCAATAAAGGATGGATGTTATTTGTCACAAGAATTGTAGAAAATATTGCTATACTTGATTCATATACACCACGTATACTTCCGTTTTCTTTTTATGGCACTTAAATCTGCAATTTACTAACTATAAAATATAATTATGGCTAAGTGAGGATTCTGCCTTAATCAAAACTTTCATGTATAAAATTTGGGGAAATATCTAAAACTACTAATTATTTTAAATGATAAAATAAAATTGATAACAAATTATAATTTAAAAATTTAATTAACTTCTCTCTCTGATCTTCCTATCCAAAAGAGCTTGAAAGTTCTCTTATTGTAGATATGAATTAGAAAAATAGTCCTGTGATTTTAGATATTTATAATGTCAAAAGAACTTCAATTTAAATCAGGCAGATACTATGCATTAACAATGATGTAAAACAGGGATTAAAGAATAAAATGTAGGGAAAGTACATTCCAAGAATTTTTGCATTTATGCTGGAGTCTTCTTTATATTCCCAGTCAACATATTTTTATGTATCCTGAATTCACATGTTCAGGGACTTTGAATAATCCTAGCCAGCCATCTTCTATGGGATGAGCTTCTTGTTTTGGTTTGAAGCATGTCAAAGGCAAGTCTTAGACACCATGCAGTAGTCAGGTAGCTTTTTTTAGTTACAGTCATAGGGTGGATACAGTGAGTGTGCTGACATGCGTCAGATATTATCAGAGAATCAAATGACATACAGTGGGACTAACTGGGGGCATTCTTGTGGTTTGGGGGACGTATCTCCTTTTTAAATACACATATGAAATCTTTGTTAATTCCCAGATTACCACATGGCATTTAGTGGACTTTTTAATAAAGGGTATTTAAACTGTATGTATCACCAAGGGGTTTTCAGAGAGATAGAAGTAATAGAAGATACATAGGTAGATAGGTGAATGGATAAATAAAAAGATAAAAAGATGGATTTTTTTAGGGAAATTGTATCACATGGCTATAGAGGATAAGTCCAATACAGGTCATCTAGAAGCTGGAAAACTATAGAAGTCAGAAGCATGGCTGAATCAAAGTTGAAAGACCCCAAAATCAAGGAAGCTAATGATGTAACTTTCAATCTATTCTTGAAAATCTCAAAGCCCTTGGAGTCTGCAGGCAGAAGTATCAGAGTTCAAAGGCTAAATAACCTGGAGTTCTGATATCTAGGATAGAGAGAGAGAGGTAGAAGGAAAGAGAGAGAGTGAGAGAAATGAATTATGCCTTTTTGCTGCATGAAGGCTCCTCCTCTACTCTCTGACCTTAGAGGAATTGATATTTAAGACACTATCTAAGGTTGAAAATGCACTTCATGCTCAGTCAAATCTCATGAAATAGGATGTTTTGTAGGAGAATGAGGACGAGTCACAGCATGATGAATGCCAAGAGGAATAAAAAAGATTGTGAGGAATAGAACAAAATTGTCCTGAAGACAACGTAAGTTCAACCAGATAGGTTGAAAGAGGATAAAGGGGTTTCTTGGATATTGGTCTGTGTTCTCTTAAGATCATAGATAATGTGAGTTATATTTTGAATGTCATTTTCCCATAAACATCAAGATCTACTGTACAGGCAAGAAATTCATCTCTAGAAGTGAAATGATAGTTAAGGACTAGACACAGGAATTAGTGCTTTTGCAATATTATTCCCATAGGAAGTTTGATACAGCTTCTGTTAAACAAAATGTATCTAATGTTGAGACGTAATAATTGTTTCAAAATAGAGGGATATTTACCAAAATTTCTGCTATTATTTATATAAGTTCTGATATGTGAAGTGTGATGTTCAATGTCTTGTGACCAGTGACATCAGGATCTCTTACTTTTATATCAAGAATCTTGATTGCTCCAGAAGCTTTTTATAAAATTACTTAATACTTTTTCTGTTTCCTCCTCTGTATCTCTGATAAGGTGATTACTATGAAGAATAAATAAATGATTCCTAGAAAATTTACTTGAATGAGAAGCAATACTGGATAAGCACTATGAAAATGTTAACTTTTCATTATAGTCACTATTATCTTCTCTGTTTTATATATGAGCAGTAGTTAAGGAACTTATCACATTCACTTGGCTAGCAAAGAGTCGGTGATTACAATGAATTTATCTCTAGATTTTGGAGCAAAAATACAAAGATAAGCACAATCAACCATAAACTCCTTCTAAATGTAAGAACCTATAACAAAGAAGGGCAGGAAATGAACATGAAGTTAAGATAGATAAACACGGAGTGAATGAAAGGAAATTATTTCTCCCCTTACCTAATAGCAACACCGTTTTACTATTAGGAAAATACCAACAAGCTTGGAATAAGATTTGGATATTCTAAACAGAAAGGCTGGGACAGTGCTCTGTTTGTTGTTGTTTTGTTTTGTTTTTTTTGGAGGATATTGTTTTGTTTTGCTCTGGTTTTCCTCAGATCTCTGTTCAGCATGCAGTTGTTACACCCTCCTTTTCTACTTGTGAAAATGTGAGAAACAGAACAATCTTGCTTCAAGGTGACTGGTTCACACTTCTGACAACTGAACCATAGCTAGTAATGGTATGCATGTTTATGTAGCCTGCGACAACAGTGTGACATTTAAAGCAAGCATATACACAATGTGAATTGAAACATATACACAATGATCAGTGTTCCTTCAGTTTATGTACATAAGTTTGAGAATGAAAGTTTTTGGTTCACATTCTTGTTCTTTTAATTTTAGGCAATCATAGCTAGAATATCTGCACATTTCTAATAATTATGAAAGTTAGTTATGATCATGAAAACTTTGTTTCTGCATTTGGATGAACAACATTAATATCCTTAAAATCTTATTGTCTTTGATTTTTTGAGCCATGGTAAGTTAAACTGTCTTATAAAGGAAACAAAATTACTTGCCATGTCACTGATCTCATATAAATCAAAATATTAGAATTAAGTATATATATATATTTTTAATGATGCCAATGTTTGACAATAAGGTGTGTAGTGGCCAGCTTTGACACTTACTGATAGTTATTTTTATTAAGAACAGTTTCAAGTATATAATTTGAATTGTAATTTGCTGTCCAAAACAAAGCCATCCATTCAGATATTAAACAGTCACAGGCAGGAGGCACCTGCGGTAGCAGCCTCACCTTTCTTGTTCTTCATCTTCGTGCTCTTACAGGTCTATCCCTTGAAGAAGAGCCTATTTTACAAGGATCTTCAGAGTTGCACGCTGTGCTTTCCAGAGGCTATGGAAGGTCATCATTCTTTGTATGTGCTTCACAAACCTTTCTCTCAACTGTTTCTTATTCCTTATTATGCATTTTTAATAGACAGGAAGTTCAGTATACTTCATCCCTTTATCGTTTTAACCTAATATATATATATGATACTGCCTGCTTCTTACAGTCTTCTAAAATTTTGATTAACAGTAGAAAAAGGAGTACACATATCTGAGGAAAGAAAGCAACTGAGGCACATTTGAATGATGAAGGCTTTTACAGGCCTTCACACTTCAGAATACAGCTGAGTGAGGGGAGAAGAGGAGCAGTGTGTTTTTGGTGGAGGAAAGAACATTTCCAAGAAATTTCAAATTTTTTCTCCTTTGATTATAGTACCATTTCTTTTTGTATCCATTATTGATAGAAAACCACCTATGAAAAATATTAAGTAGCTTCCTATTTTCATA
>NW_022900918.1:17851531-17939497 GCF_012274545.1 Fukomys damarensis
TATATATATATATATATACACACACAGTACAACTCAATTTAATATGAAAGTTGTTTTGCTATATTTATAGAAATCAGACTATACAATCACACTAAAGCATATTGTATTACTTCTATAGTGATGAAGAAAAACTAGGTTGTAAAGAAAAAATATATTTTCACTTCAAGTATTTTATCCAGCCTCAAATCACTCAGTTTAGACATAATATACATAATGTGAAGTCAGACTTACCTCTATAAGCTACTTAATTACCAAACAATATTTTATGAAACATAGTACCTCTTAAATAATGTTTCCACCAAGCACTACATTGAACTTAATATATTTTAATTCACCAAGTAAACTTTTATGTCATACATCAAAATAAAGGGTTAGTTTATCTATAAAAATATTTTTATTTCAAATGCATATAACTGCCCGGTAAGTGAGCCAGACATTGGTAATAGAAATATTACTTAATAGAAATATTGACATGAAATGGATACTCATATACATTCAAACTTTTCATAATTATAAAATGAACTCCATGTCTTCATTTACTTGGCAAATTTAATAAGCCCTAATGATTGATCCTGTAGATAAAGCTTTTTTTTTTTTTTTTGGACCGGGCATCAAACTCAGGACCTTGCCTTGCAAAGCAGGTGGTGGCACTGCTGAGCTAAATCCCGGCGGTAAACACCATTTTTTAAGGAGTTAATTCAGAAGCATAAGGGGTGGCCAAGAAGTTGAAAACACGCAGAACAGCAGAGATTACTGGGAGTACAAAATCAGAACACTTCTGGTAGGAGGCTGACCTACAGTGTCAACCACTAATGAGAAATGAAGCCAGGCAGTAAACCCTAAGTTGCATTGGGTTTTTCATTTCAAATACCAGTTATTTATTAAAACCTTAAAAATTGCTCACTGTCAGTGGAGAGCTTTTGATTGTGGAGAATAATTTTAAGTAAGGACGACATATAATCAGATTGTAAGGATAAGGTTTAAAATAATGTGATGAACATGCACTGCCCTTTCAGTTTTGACATGTCTAACTTTAATTCTATAAGCAACAGCCAATTTATAGTTAGATGGAAAATAAACACACACATATACATTGGAAACTATTCAATCCTACAAAAATCCGTTTGCATATATATTGTAAAGGTAAATGTAACTATACATATTTGGTTAAATGCTAAATATTTAATGTATACCAACACATGAGACCCGGATGATAAGAGCTCAACTTTTTTCCATTCATGAAAAACACAACTCCTGCCTGCAGCCACACTGTTCTATTTCACATTGTCTTCTCAATGAGATCTGCATGCCCCAGATGCTGGAAAAATTGGGTTTCAACCTGCCAAAGATTAAAACTAGACTTGTATCTCTCACCATGCACTAAACTAAAATTAAAATGGATCAAAGTCCTAAATATTTAAAGAGAAACACTAAACCAGCTTGAAGAGTGGTTAGGTAGAACTCTTGAAGACATTGGTGTGAGAAAATTTTTTTATGAAATAAACCTCAGTTGCACATTAACTACCACAAAAAATTAACAAGTGGGATCTCTTCTCATTAAAAAGCATTTGTAGCACTGGGGATTTAGCTCAGTGGTTCTGCTCCCTGCCTTGCAGGCTCGCGTGCGGGTGCTCACACACACACACACACACACACACACACACACAAAACACACACACATACACGCACACACACAGAAATGCTTCTGCACAGCAAGAAAACCACCAACAGCATGAAGAGATAACTGAAAATCAAGGATTTTTTTTTAACCAAATGTTCTGCAGAAAAGGATCTGCCATCTAGGATTTATAAAGAACTTAGAAAAAAATCAGACCTCCAAAATTTAAAGATCCAATTCAAAAATGAGCATCTGTAATGAACAAAGATTTCTCAGACAAAGAAGAAGAAACACCAAATAAATATATGAAAAAATGTTCAGCACAATTGGTCATTTGAGAGAAGAAAGTGAAAATAACTCTGAGATTCCACTTCACCTCAGAAAGTATAGCTGCTGTCATGAAATCAACCAGTAGCAAATGCTGGCAGGGCTGTGGAGAAACAGGAACCCTGCTCCACTGTTGGTGGGAGTGTAGATTGGAGCAACCACTGTAGAAATCAGTATGGAGATGCCTCAGAGAACTAGGATTAGAAGTTTCAATTGACCCAGATATTCCCCTGAAAGGAATTTAAAATATACCAGAGTGACATATGTACATCCATGTTCACAGGGGTACAGTTTATAACAGCTAAAACTTGGAAACAGTTCAGTTGCCCATCAACTGGACATTGGATAAAGAAAATATATTTTTAAAAAATATGAAATAGAGTACTCCTCAGCCATAAAGAATGAGAAATTAGAGATATTTGTAGCTATGTGCATGCACATTGAGAAGATACTCTTAAGTGAAATAAGTAGGACACACATGTGTAAATACCAAATAGTTTCTCTGGTGTGAGAAACTGTAAATAAGAATGAAAATGTACAATAGATAATGTGGAATAGAAAGAAAAGGTACAAAGGAGAAGTGGAAATGGAAGGGGTAGAAGAAAGGAAAGAAAGGAATATTAATAACATGAGAAAAATGAAAAAATGTAAACAAAATCTTTGTAAATAGAGAGGGATGGAGGGATTGAAGGGAGGGCAGGGGAATGTGGAAAAATAAAAATCAAAATATATTATGTAAATGTACAAATCTCCAGTGATGAATGTCATTATGTTGTATACCTAAAATATAATTAATTAAAATAAAATTAATTGAAAAGTAACTCCTAAGGTATATATCTGCTCATCTGATTTAGAAGTAGGCAGAAAAATATAATACATTAGGTTCTTGACTTTTCATCTTCTCCTAACCTAACTCATCTTTTTTGTGAAATTTTTAGTAGCAAACTTCATACAAGTGTTGCTTCTTTTACTAACATGGAGTGTAGTAACATACATCCTAAAATGTTACTGTAAAGGCTAAATTAGTTGTACCTTGAGTGCTTAGGAAACATTGAAACAGTTCATTCCATAAAACAGATATTGCTGATTCTGATGAAGATTATGCCAATAAATAATCATTATGATGATTATATTATAATATTGTCCTGAGAGGGAAGTGTATTTATTGCTTAACAATGGATATTTTGTTTTTCTTTTCTGTGTTATACAAGCCTCCTCAATTTAGTGTAGAGTCATACATAAATGCTGCAAAATGGAAGAATAAGCTCTGAGAATATCACAGCTTTGTTCGTTACCATAAAATATTAATATTTACATTGCTGAAAAGTCTTGCTTTAATTTTCCCATTGACCTTTAGTTGGAACTTTCAGTAAACATATAATTTTGTAGTCTGAATTTAATCAATTGTGACCTTAACAGTTCAATATAAAAAGAAATTAAATTATTTTGGAAATTAAATGTATGATACACATGCATCATATCATCATTGAAAAGGCAGAAGGTGAGAAAATGAGGAATTCTATATTAATATATACAGGAAATAATAATCTTTATTTGACCTATTATTCTGACATTGACTATATTAAATTATTTAGTCATGCATAATGTAACACATATGCAGTGATTTGGTTTCAGAATTACTAGTTTAAATTTAAAATATACCTCATTTTAATTTGAGGCTTGATAGTTTAATGTTTTTTCATTAATGTTTAATTTCTCTTTTAAATACATATAATGTGCAACTAGTGATCCTCAAATTTTCCCTTTACTAATATACATTTCTTAAACAAGATTGCAGTCATTCTTTTTTATAGTGCCAGTATTCTCATATATTAGACGTAAATCGTATCTCTTCTGTTATATAAGAGAAATAACTTCAGTGTCCAATAGAGGTAGTTGCTATCTCTACAGTGTTTCTCTCTTTAGATTTTTTACCTCCACAGGTTTTGCAGAATCCAAGTGAACTGAAAAGGCAGTATTTTAAATCATTACAGCCTCCTTTCAAATTGAATTGTCGCCCTACTTTCCTTTTGATTGGATCACTACTAGTGATGTATCACTACTAGTTTATGTATCCAGCTAAAAGCTAAACCAAGTGCAAGAAATATACTGCATAATCTTTCTGTCTTCAACCTTGCAAGAAAGCTATAATTTGCACAACAAGTCATACTATAAATCCTAACATCTAATCTCATTGAGTAGTTGAATGTATCAGATGAAAATTGATTGCAACTATTTTCCAGGTGAATTCAATCTTAATATTGAAGAGCATTTCTGGTAAGCCAGACAATTGCAGTATATTTAGTGTCTCAAGTTCATGGAACATAAAGAAGTTTTGATGTCGGATTTTTTTCCTCCCAACTGTCATGTAAAAGCTTGCAAAACAGGGTCCAATTATTGCAAAGTAATGGATTTAAGTATAAACATTCATTAATATTCACTAAGCTATTTGATATTTAATGTGGATATATTTCCCTCGAGAGTCTTAAGGATTCGTGAATCCTTTTGAAAGTTAATGTTAGGATTTCCTGTTTTTGAAGTAAAATAATTTCAGTTTACTCTTAGCTTTTTAATATTATGAATATGACATTTCAAGAAAGTAAATATGTACTTATAAAATATATATAAAATGAATGTCTGCAGATAAATAATTTATAATAGAGGTAAAGATTTTGATAACATTCATAATATATTTGAAACAAACATATAAAAATAAAAACACTGCCATCAGATAAAGGTTAATATTATATCAAACATTTTTTTCTTGACAACATTCTTAAATGGAAATTAGGAAGATTATACTTACAAATGTGATTGCCTTCTATGATTTCTTTCTTTTTTCTTAGTGTTTGCTTTCCCTTCCTTCACTTCCTGTGTTCTTTCTTTATTTCAATTTCTCTCTTTATTTTCCTCCCTCCCTTCTTCTCTTTTATTCCTTTTTTTATCTCTCACAAAAGCCATGTATACTATCTTATTAGGACTTTTTTTGTGTTTTAATTAAAATATTATTGGGAAAAATTAAACTAAAATCACAAATTAATAAAGATGTGGCAAAAATGTTTCAAGTGTGCTAAGTAATAAAGCTTTTAATTGCAAACTATAGGGATCTCTCTACAATTAATAAGATAAGAAATAATAATGTAAACTGTTTCTGAGGATATGCTTCAAGCTCTTACATTCCACTAGTGAAAATTTAAATTGGTGAAAACCATAGCAAACTCTTTCCTTGCTACATATAATGGAACTAAATATATAAATAGGTGTTAGCAGAGTAAATCCATTACTAATGGTATTCTCGTCAAAACCACAAAAATTCCCCAACACAAATTCACTAGTATTAATCAATGTTATTGACAGTGATATAAGAAAAATATAACTCCCAACCTACTAGATGTCTAATATCCCTCAAATATCAAAGAATATATTCCAAGGGACAAAAGAGAATTCAAATGAGAAAACTTTATTGAGAGAAAGCTCTTAAGAGACAGGAAGTTTCCAGAAAAGTGTTGCCACTGAGGCTTTTCCTCGGGGGTAATTTACAGCAAAATCACAATGGGTGTACAATGTGGGTCAAACCACTATGAACCCATAAGATACCAAGTACAGTTGATTAGCTAATACCAATCTAACAGGGAAATGAGTCACAAAGCAAGGGTGCATGGAAAGAAAAAAGGTGTTTTGGGGAAGGGAGAGCAATATGGGTCTATATGTTCACCCATTTATGTTTCCGATACTGATCTGGGCCCAGTGGCCCAGGTGGTGTTAATTACAGTATAATCTCAACTTTTTATTTAACTCCATCCAGGAAGACACACAGGTCTGGCTATTTCTTTTCCATCTGGAGGCCTGAGTCCCTTCAGATTTTCTTCCAGCCACAGTTACAATGTCTCTCTTTTTTTAAATGTGTGTACTTACTTCCTTGAGGGCCTGATCTTTCTCTGACTATATATTACTTTCTATCAAACTTAGCTGCCTATGATTATAATAACATAGAGTTAAAAATTAAGTAGTATTCATGAGTAATGTAAAAGGTGAATAAATTATGACATGTTTACATAGTGAGACACTCATCAGCAAGGAGAAAAAGTAAATTAATACTACATACAAAAACAAAGTAGAATCTATAAATGCAATGCTAAGCAAAACATGAAATATATAAAAAAGCACATACTTAATGATAAGCATGTTTACATACAGGCAAAAAATACATGATAGAATACATGATAGAAATTACATGGCAGAAATGGTGACTGAAAGTGGACATGTGGAAAAATTCTGAAATGCTATTAATTTTTATTGTATGTTAGTTTTCTAGGTAACATGCAATGAAAGTAAAATGAAATAAATATATAATATCTATGTCTTCCATTGTACTTAAAGTTGCATGGGCACTTTTGCAAAGAAAATATTCAGTGAACTTTTCGTAAACAATTTAATTTACACATTTGACTCTTATGAGACTATGATAATGAATAAAAGCGATAGTATTTCTTCCTATTATGGCTTAATTATGAAGTGTCCCTTCCACACGCACTTGTATTGAGGGCTTTCTCCCCAGTGCAGCAATACTGAGAGGTTGTGCTTTGAGAGAGTGTTGGTTCACGAGGGAGCTAATCTCACCAATAGGCTCATCCTTTAAAGGGTTCATAGATGAATGGATTGTTAGAGTTGGAGGAAGGAAGCCACTCAGGAATGTGTGTGAAGAAAATGTCCTATGTATTCTAAGAGCATGTCTATCTGTAGTTTTCTCCTCTCTCTCTGGATTTTCTCACTGTCCCAGATACCTAGTGATACGAAGCTTTGCTATACCACACTCATGATATTTCTGTCTTAGAACCAGAAATCCATGAACTGAAATCTTTGAAATAGTGAGCCAAAATAATCCTTTATTCTCCTATAAGATTTTATGTTAGGTGCTTTTTTCCCCAGAAATAAAAGGCTGACTAATACTCTTCCATAGATTTAATCATGTCATTTTCTTAACCATATTCAGATTTTTGGAGAAATAATTTTTGCCTTGAAGACTAGAACATCTTCATAATTTATGCATAGAATTTTCTATGACAACTTTAATCATTACTTTTGAGAAGAGTGGAGTGAAAAATCTTAAAACTCTTATTTAATATGCTTTTCATTTCTTATTCCACTTTCATAAATGAAATAAAATGTTTCTGTTTCAATATCAAGATAATACTTTTCCTCTGAATTGTCAGATTTAATTTAACTCCATAGTTGGGTAAATATTCTATCTAGAAGCAATGTTACTTTCTTTGCCTGCTTTTTGTAATTCACAAATTAAAGAGCAATCTTTAAATAATTAACAATTTATCATTTGGATGAAAGAGATATAACTACCAAGTCATATGCTACTCATTTCACAGATACCTTTTTGAACAATAGTATTCTCATAAGAATGTGTTTTTTTCAGAAAAATTCTTTAAAATGTAAGATATTTTCATTTCTTAAAAACC
Organism: Fukomys damarensis; assembly: GCF_012274545.1. NCBI lineage: Eukaryota > Metazoa > Chordata > Mammalia > Rodentia > Bathyergidae > Fukomys > Fukomys damarensis. The sequence continues at coordinate 17,858,948 of NW_022900918.1, forward strand.
AATTTACCAGTGAAATGTATTCCTTATGTAAAAATAAATTATTGAAATCCATGACATGGTAATTTCCGCAACCACAATTACTTAATGTATTAGTATTTTACATTTGTCATGGTATATTGCTCTTTACTAGAAAAAAACATTATATCCAAGTGAATAGCACTGTGCTATTTTTATAATAGTTAAAAACTATTACTTCTTAAGAGCTTTTGAAGGTTGACATAAATAATAAAAAACTACTTTGGAAATTGCATAGGGAAAGGAACTAGAATTTGAGGACAAATTTTTAAAAGTTAGCTTCATAACCGTGATAATGAATAACTTATTCTCTAAGGATAAAAATGTATAGTGCCACAAAGATACTGAATTTTTCCTCTGACACAGAGAAACTGACTTTTTGAAAAGAATCCTTACAAAGTAACAGCACATTGTCACTTGGACAGGTGAAAGTCAGGCCCACTTCATTAAAACTCCAAAGTAAAAGTGACTGTTAGGCAAGGCCAAGCCCACACACAGAGTGCACCGGGGGTACGCTGGACTTGTAGGGGGCAGTTTATGGATGGCAATGGGAGGGGTTAAATAGGTTTCTTGTGCTCCCTGGTGATAGGCTCATTTGAAAACTTTCAGGTTCCAGGGTGTAGAGGCTGCTCCCAGTTATGCAGTTCACCTTTCTGGGATAATGAAGGTTTTTAAGGACATAAAATATGAGAGCTAAATGAGGGAAGTGGGTGCCATAGGGACTCAATTAGCTATTCAGGAAGGAAGCAAGCAACCTCTACCTTGGGATTCAAAATTAAGTCAAGATAACATTAAAAACGGTCTATTTTACTGTTTAGACGTACTGTAATTTTGGATTAGATATCGAAGTTTCTGTTTCCAATCCCAGCTGAGGCATAAACAAAATTTTATTAGTGAGCATCAACTGTGGAATCACGTGTTAACAATGTGATTGTCCTAAAGCACACTCCATGATTACGGTGGATCCAATAAAGAAAGTTATTTATAAAGTTGTGGTTTTAAGAAAAATGCTTCTGTAAGGCTATTTGTTCTTGTCACTTATATACTTTCATTGCATTTAAAATTTTCTCTTTTCCCCTATTTCTCCACTAAAATGCATTTCTGCCTTTTTTTATACCTTTGTGCTGCATTTCTATCTATTAGTAATCAAGCATTTTACTGGTTTGCTCTTTCACTTCTAGTAATTAGATTAGTTTCTGGCATATTCGTTGCGTATATAAATCCATGTACATGTGTGTGTATATGTGTGTCTCCTTTAATAGACTATGCAGTACTTTACTTTAAAATAGTTTCTTTCATGAAGTTTATTGGTACTTTTTAGGTATATAGTACAGTTACGTTCATCATTGGGATCTTGTACCTTTACATGATGTATCTTGGTGTTTAACTTTTTAGGTATAGTACAGTTACGTTCATCATTGGGATCTTGTACCTTTACATGATGTATCTTGGTTCTTGTTTTTTCCCTTGTCCCTGCCCTCCCTTCACCCCCTTCACCCTTCCCTATTTACAAAGACTATGTTTCCACTTTTTCCTTTTCTTTATTCTTTTTTCCTTTCCCCTACCCTTCCCATTTCCCTTACTCCTTTAGCCTTTTTATTATTTCACATTATCAGTTATACAAAGACTAAAAAGTATAAATAAGGTAGATATACTTTTATATAAATAGTATAGTATACCTGTATATAAAAGTGTCTTCAATTTACCCAGTGAGATGAATTAATATTGGGGACAGTCTAATCAAGAATTAACAGTCCAAAGAAAATAACATTACATTTCAAACAGTTATTGAAATTTAATGTAACATTTTAAATTACTATGAATTTTTCCATTGATTTACTGATACTCAACATGTGAAGTGTTAGAAAGATTGCATCGTGCTAAAGAAGGGCTAAAGATTTCTTCAAAGTTCTCATATCTGTAGCATTCTTTTTCTACATTAAGGGGAAAAATCTATTGCCTATCTATCTACCACAAAATGTGGCTGATCTTTCTGACAGAATATTTTTGCAACTCTTTTACAGTTAACTTTTCCTACAGTGTGCTAGGTAGTGCCTAAGGGCAGAGTGAAATTTATCCCTATTTGTACAAAGGATCTATTTGGTTGTTTTTTGGTGAATGGTTGCTAATGAGTATTTGTGCCTTTAGCAGAATTCTAAGATTTGCCTTCATTGCATAAAACTATGTTGAAGAAAATGAATATTTCCTAGGGGTTTGCCTGATATTAATAAAAAAGGGAAAGCAATCTATTGCTGAGTAAATTGGCTTAGAAAATTTAGAAATGTCTAGCAGCAATTATAGTAACAGTTGCCTAAATTATAATAAAATTTAACCAGAGGCAAATGTGTATATTAATATCAAACAAATCAGTATAATTATATTTTCATGTCACTGTATAACTATATTGTTTTGTAAAAGGTAGAGGTGTAGGAGGGAGGAGAGAACCTCAGGCTTGTTTTCATCAGATCCAAAATACTCTGTGAAAACCAAATCAAAGGAATATTATAGAACTAAAAGTTAATTAATAAGGATTGACTTGATAAGTTGACAGTGTAGTATACACAAAAATGTAAGACATTGTAATCAAAACAGAGAATAGTCATATTTAACCTTATGTTATTTTCAAATGCAACGTAGATTGAAATATAATAAATGAAGCTGGGCATGGTGTTGCATGCCTATAATCCCAGCACTCAGGAGGCTGAGACAGGAGGATTGCTCTGAGTTCAAGACCAGCCTGGGCTACACAGTGAGTTGCAGGTCAGTCACAACTACATAGTGAGACCCTGTCTCAAAAAAACAAAATAAAAAAATGAAAAAGATAAAGAAATGTAATAAATGGATCGTATACATTTTCTGAAAATCTATATGGTAAGATGCTAAAAAGACAATGAGTCTTCTATAACAATCAGAGAGTTCATTCCCTGTCCAGTAATATGCCAATCTCAGCTCTGCTGGGAAGAGTTGTTTCTTGAGAAAACTGAACATTCTAAGTAAGGAGCAAAATATCAAAATGTCAAATAGAACAAACAAGAAAGTATAGATTTCCCTGGTTTCAAGTAATGATAAAAATATAAGCTATATAAAAGAAAAGAAATAGGATTTAATTTCCAGAGTAGATACTAATGGGAGAAAATTGTTTACATTTAAATGAGTAAAATGGAAAAAAAAATGAAAGAAGGTATAAAGGACTGAAAAAAAGCTCAAGTAAAATTTGGGACTCTTAGAATGGGAGATAGAGGTACATTTTCCAGAGAGGGGTGAAAGTGGGAATCCTTATCTTGTTCCTGATTTTAACATGGAGGTTTTCAGTTTTTGGCCATTTAATATAATTTTGGCTGTTGGTTTTTCATAGATAGCCTTTATCAAGTTGAGATAAAGACCATCTATTCCAATTTTCTGCAGGGTTTTTATCACGAATGGATATTGAATTTTGTCAATTGCTTTTTCAGCCTTTATTGAGGTGATCATATGGTTTTTATCCTTGACTCTGTCAGTGTAGTGTATTGCATTTATTGATTTATGTATGTGAAACCATCCTTGTATCCCTGGAGTAAAGCCAATTTGGTCAGGTTGTGTGATCTTCTTGGAGAGCTTCTGTATTCTGTTTGCAAGTATCTTATTAAGGATTTTTGCATCTATATTCATTAAGGAGATTGGCTTGTAGTTCTCTTTTTTAATTGCATCTTTCTCTGGTTTGGGAATCATAGTAACACTTGCATCCAGGAATGAATTTGGAAGGATTTCTTCCCTTTCAATTTCATTGAAAAGTTTAAAGAGTAGTGGCAATAGTTCTTCTCTAAATGTCTTGTAAAATTCAACAGTGAAGCCATCAGGACTTGGGCTTTTCTTCTTTGGTAAACTTTTAAATACATTTTCAATTTCACTGACTCGAATTTCGGTTTTTAGATTTTTTTTAATCTCCTTCATTTAACTTTGGTAATTCATAAGTATCTAAAATCTGTTCATTTGTTCTCTGTTTTCATTTTATTAGAGTACATGTTCTCAAAATAAATATTGATCTTCTGGATTTCTGCTGGATCTGTTGTGACTTCACCTTTTTAATTGCATGGATCTGGGACATTTCTTTCCTTTTTTAGACAAGGTTGGCTAAGGGTTTATTGATTTTATTCATTCTTGCAAAAATCCTACTCTTCAGTTCATTGATTTTTTTTTTGTATTGTTCTCTTAATTTCCATTGCATTGATTTCTGCTCTGATCTTTATAGTTTCCTCCCTTGTAGGATCTTTGGGTTTTTGTTGCTTTTTTCTTCCTAGTAGACTAAAATTCATCAAGTTGTTTATTTTAGCTCTCTCTGTTTTCCTAGTGTGGGCATTCACTGCTATGAGTTTTCCACATAGAACTGCTTTCATTGTTTCCCATACATTCCTGTATGTTGTGTAGGCATTATCATTTATTTGTAAAGACTGCCTAATTTCTTCTTTAATTTCCTCTGTGATCCATTGATTGTTCAGGATAGTCTTGTTCAATTTCCACTTGTTTGTGAAGTTCATAGTTTTTTTTTTAATGCTATTGATATCCAGCTTAATTTCACTGTGATCTGATAATATACATGGGATAACTTCAATTGCTTTGCATTTATTTAAACCTGTTCTATGAGCTAGTAAGTGGTCTATTTTGGAGACTGACTCATGTGCAGCTGAAAACAGAATGTATATTCTGATTTTGTGGGGTGGAACATTCTCTAGACTTCTATTAAGCCCATATGTTCGGAAGCTTGGTTCAATTCTAGTTTTTGTTGTTTATTTTTTGTCTAGATGATTTTTCTATTTGTGATAGTGGGGTATTTATGTCCCCTGCTACAATTGTATTAGTGCTTATTTGGTGTATCATGTCCCTTAATATTTGTTTTATATAGTTGGGGGCAGTAATATTTGGTGCATATATATTTATGTTTGTCATCTCTTCCTCTTGAATTGTTCCCTTTACGAGGATGCAGTGGCCTTCTTTTTCTCTCTTAATCAGTTCTGGTTTGAAATTTACTTTGTCTGCAAATAAGATAGCTACCCCTGCTTTTTTTCTGGGCTCCTGTCACATGGACATCCTTTTACTTTGAGTCTATGGCTTTTTTTTTTTTTTGCACTAAGTGTGTTTCTTGTATTCAACATATTGTTACATTTTGCTTCTTAATTCATTCTGCCAGTGCATTTGTTTGATTAGTGAGTTGAGTTCATTGACATTGATGGTTATAACTGATATGTACTGACTTATTACCATGTTACTGTCCTGTTGTTGGCTCTTTTTAATTTTCTCCCTCTCCCTTTAGTTTATTGGCTTGCCTAGTTGGTTTGCTCTTTTGGGCCTCATGGTGTTGTGACCTTCATTATCTTTTTATAGGATTTTGTTTAGAATTGTTTGTAGTGCTGGTTTGGTATTCATGAAGTTGCTCATGTGTTCTTTGTAATGAAGTATCTTATTTCCCCATCCATTTTGAAAGAGTTTTGCAGGATTCATCAGCCTAGGTTGGAGGTTGTTTTCTTTCAGGGTTTGAAATACCTCACTTCAGGCTCTCCTTGACCTGAGTGTTTGTGTTGAAATGTCTGCTGTGATTTTGATGGGCTTTCCTGTGCATGTGATTTGTTTCTTTTCTCTAACTGCTTGTAGTATTTTGTTCTTCTCTTGGGTTTCTGGGATCTTGACTATTATACGTCTATGTATAGATTTCTTTTAAATCATTGCTACTTGGAGTCCTGTATGCCTCACTTATCTGTATGTCAAATTCTTCCCCACTGTTTGGGAAGTTTTCTTTAAATAGCTATTTATTTGAACAACTATTTTAAGTAATTTGTATTTTCTCCTGCTATTTTATGGATTCCTATCAGTCTTATGTTATTCTTCTTTACCGCATCTAGGAGTTGTTGTATAGATTTCTCATGATCCCTTACTGTTTTTAAGAAACCTCTCTTTTCATGATTACTGACTGCAATCCTATCTTCTATGTCTGAAATTCTATCTTCACATTAATTTATCCTAATGTGAAAACTTTCAGTAGTTTGAAATTTCCTGGGTGTCTGTTTGAATCTGTTTCATGGATTCCATTTCCTTCCTATGTTGGACATTCATGGTTTCCATTTCTTTCTTATGCTAGGTCTTCATGGCATCTGTCATGGTCCTGAGCTCATCTTTTTTTTTTTTTTTTTTTTTTTTTCCAGTTTCTGTTCTAGAGTCTCTCATCATGTCTTTCACTGTGCTTCCCATCTCTGTAGTTGTCTGGGAAATTATTTCTGTTTTGAATTTTTATAGAGCCTGATCTGTTTTGTTATTTCCTGTGTTACGAGTTCAGGGTATCCTTGTGGTTGACTGTCAGACTCTTTCACCTCATTTCCCTTAGAGTTTGCCATTGCCGAACTGGAATTCTGCCTTTGTGTCTTGCTTAAGTGTTTGCTGTGGGGCTGTCCTTGGTTTAATTCCTGGATTAGTACTTTGTTCTTCCTCATACAACTGCTCTTTAGGTTTTGAGTCTCTAATGAGGCAGAGACACTCCCATTTTCATAATATCAGAAAGGACAACTCATTAAGCCAATCACAACCCTTTAGCCCAATTTATACAATAAGCAGCACAATAGCATCAAGCAAAGCTTAAAAATTGACCAAAGCAACAATGTGCAGAACTGTCATTTAGTCTTAGCTAGCTGAAGGCAGACCCCTGAGATTCAGGCTGAATTTGTGCTACAAGGCCCAAGTTGAGCTCACTGACCTCCTGCAGGATTGAACTCTACAAGTTTCCCTCTGTCCTTTCTCTGAAGATACTCAAAGTACTGATGGAAGGTGGTGATCCCTCCAATTTATCAACTATGGAGTTCTGATGTGCCTTTATTGCAGTTGTTCACTTCCATTTTATCTTCTTTAGCTCAGTAAAATGACCTTTATGACCACCTGTACCTCTGTAGAGTAGATCCAGGAGCTGGCAAAATCAAGAGGCCTAAGAGCATGGAGGAAGTGGTGAGGGTGTTGCAGAGGCACCCATGTGGCTGACTGGTCCTCACTGGCCCACTGGATGCAAACCAGGGCAAGGGCAGGCTCACTGTGCAGCTCACCGGTCCTCACCAGCCTGCTGGATGCAGGCTGGAGTGAGGGCGGGATCTCCATGTGGCTGATCCAATCCTCACTGGTCCACTAGATGCAGGCCAGGGCAAGGGCAGGCTCACCACATGGCTAACTGGTCCTCCACATTATATAACTTGAAAACAACATTAAATGCATTTAAATAAATTAATAAACAAATATGCTAAATGAAAAGCTTTAACACATGATTTCAAATTCATTTTTTTTATATTTACAAAAAGGACTATGGACTCCTTTCCTTGAGAAACTCTGTTATGATGAATGCACAATGGATATATTGAATTATAATATATTGAACAATAATCAGAATTAACCCTTAGGATCTTAGTCTTATACAGTTCTTATATTTAGATGTAGTATAAAAACAATAATTGGAGAGCTACTAACAACTGGTTACTAACAGTGTCTGGAATGTCAAAAATGAAATCTTGGTTCACCAACACATTAGGTGCTTAAGTCTACAATGGCTTATTTATTTTATGAAGTATTGTGAGCACTGAAGAAATTAAAATCCATAAAGATATAAATATTTAGATAAAAGAAATGGTTTTCCCACAGAATTTCTATAAGAAACATTCCATTCCTCCCGTAAACATTTTTTTTCTTTCTATGGCCTTTAATCGATAATAGCTCAGTTCAAATTAATACATATGAAAAATTAATGAGGCTCCTTTTCTGTCTCTTGAAGCAAATTGTTTCTGAACTGAATATTCCATTCTAAGTCTATCTTAATGCTGTATGTCAGAGAAGAAAGTGTTTTGCCACATTAATATACCTGGGAAATTTGACTATCAACTCAGTAGCCACTTTGTGACTTATTTTATATAGCAATATTAATTCTAATTTTTATAGCTTTAGAAATGAAAAGATTGTTAAAATTTCTAAATCTTGCATTATAAGACTTGCATTTTAGCATTTACTAAGATTTCACAGGGGCATTTATTACTAATATATTGCAGTATTTGTCTAAACCTTAAATATATGTGTGATTGAGATTTGGATATACAGTATGAACTACCGATTATTAGCATATTATAGTTTTCATTTACAGTCACTGTCACCTTTAATTTATAATTTACAGTCACTGTCATTTATAATTGATCTTCTCATAAATGTTTTAGAATCAATATTCAAGCTTACTTTGCTATGAAATTATGGAATCTGATATTCATAGTGATAATCAGTTTTCATCTTACACTGAATTCAGATATTACTTTTAAATGTATATAACATCCAAGTATGGTTTAGTAAAGGTAATTTATGGATTTTTTTAACATTTCATAAATACATTTCCATTTAATAAAACATACAAAGTTTAAAGTAAAATGGAGTCTTCTTTTCAAGTAAACAGAATTTGTAGCTAGATAACTGGTGCACAGACTTGAATATTTTAGCAAATCTTCAATTTTATAAAGCGTAAGCTTTGTCAAGAAATTTAGCTTGATATATACGTTTCTACTTTCATGTTTGGGGATTCATTTTTTGACTGTGAACAATGTCTTTGAGTTTGTCATTCTTTATGCTTTGGGAAATTTAAGTTATATGGGCTAGAAACTTTTGGGAGCCCCCTGGATTCTCTGTGAGCATAACCTGAGGTAAAAGTTGGCTGACAAATTGACATCATGAGCCCTTACTCTCACTGGTGGTTTACAGTAGTCTTTGGGGGCCTTCATGTATTGGTGATACTTACATGACCTATGTATAATATAGCCCCCAAAGTCTGATCATTGCCTTTTCCCCTATGTACTGTAAGCCTAGAAAGTAGTACAGGTCTCTTTGGACTGGTGTACTAGTCACTTTGCCATTATGGAGACAAAATACCCAAAGCCCTTGTTTTGAAGAAGAGGAGGTTTAAATTAGTTTTTGGTTTTGGAGGATTCAGTCCAGTTGGCTCCAAGCCTGGTGATCCCAAGGCATAACTGACAAAATAGAAGGACATAGCAAAGAAAAACTGCTCAGCCTATTGTGGCTAGGAAGTAGGGAACAGATACAGATAAGAATAGACACTTCCAGGTCATTTTCCAATAACCCATTTCCAATCAGGCATCGCCTCCTAATAGCACATTCAATCATGAAGTTATAAGTTGACTTACCCCCTGATCAAATAGTGCTATGCCCCCATGAGCCAATCTCCTTTCAGAAGCACCACCTCTGAATACCTGGGACTTTGGGGACCATTTTAAAACTATATCTTAATATCTAGGCTAGACAAAATTAGCAGTAAAAAAAAAGTGCTGAGAGTATACTCCTTTCAACAGGGACCTGGATTCTCCTTCATTTGAGAGGTTTTTTATCAAGAATTAAATGAGGGTGTGACACTCATTTTTTTAAGCAAGTTAGAATTCCACTTACTCTACCTAGTGTTCTTTTGCATGTATAGATTAAGTAGAAATTTAGTAGATTGCTATTTTTTTGTTTGTTTGTTTCTAGGGAAATCATGACCAACTACACAGTGCTATAGGTATGTGTAGATAAGTTCTATCCTGATTAGAATTATCACTTTTGTGATTACTACCATTTGATACCTGTTGCACTAGAACCTATTATTTCTATTGCATTGAAGGATTTTGGTTTGGTGATAGCACTCCACATCTTAGTTTTTGACATTCAAAAATGGGAGACCAAGAACTACTGGAGAATGTGAGGTCTCCCTTCACAGTTTATTCTTCCAGATAGAGCTGGACCATAGCTGGGTAGGCAACTGTGCCTTATGATAAATCCTCTCTAATATGTTAATTTCCCTAAGCCTCAAAATAACTTTCACTGCAGTATATCAAAGGAGTTTTGTTGTTCCAAATTCATTTAGCATAGGCAACTTCTTGGCCTTTGTTTTAGTTAGACTACTTGAACTCAAATCAAACAATTTGAATCCATTCCAACTTTCAAAGCAAAGATGTTGAATTCATTATCTCACACTAGTCAGCTTATGCCAATATATTGTTTAATTCTTCTTTCTGTTCTTTCCATCTTTTATTCCACATGTTAATATCCATTCTTATACACATCTATATAGCTGCGTAGATAATTTTAAACATTTAGACCATCAGTCCTTTTGGTGTGTAACATCTCTTCTGTGAGTCATAGTTTGCATCTCATTCTATAAGACATTAACCTGAATAGTTATATATCTAGAATGTAAGAAGTGTAGTAGGAGTGCGTCCTGAACAGAATAAACAGTGGCTTTAAATGAGCCATGGAGACCATTAGAGTTTCTGTAGGAAATGCAAGTTCATTTACCTTGCAGAGAGGAATAGAAGGGCTGCTTTTGTTGGCAAAGAATCGTCAGTGGAGTTTCAGTATCCCCAGCTTCCTTGGGATTTTTCTGCATGTCATCATTCTAATAGCCAATAATCCATTCCTTTCTAATCAATTCCCTCATTTCAACAGAATACACTCTGTGATTTGAGAAGTGAATTTGTTTTAAATTCCAATCATTGGCAGGATGAGCTTCTAGGTTTGATTTTCAGGAATGTTAGCTCTTTGGCTATAGAATATTAATGTTTCTTTCAGGAAACGCTTCAAATTGCTCAATTTACATGGAACTTGATTTAAAAATTATTCAGTTCTTTTATAAGTTTCCCCAGTGAAGTTAGGGACATCCAGTCATCCTGTTACATTCCTTACTTTTAATATAGTCTGAGATATCCATTTGTGTCAATAAAAATTTTTTGCCTTTTTTGGATAATTAGTAATATGTAATAGTGATAAAAATTTTGTATCTCTATGACTCACTCCATCATGTTATGGAATATCCATGAAAAAGTTATTCATATTTTAAATATAATCACACTAAAGAACAAATTAAAGAGCCAAATCATCTGTAGAACTACTCTTTAAACCAAACTCTGTTTCATTCAGTGTTTCATCACAAAGCATCACTATTCAGATGTATAAACCCATTTTTGTATATTTATGCTTATGATGTGACAGAAAGAGAGGGAAAGAGAAATATTGAGATGTATTTATTGCAAAGAAGTGTTTGACAATATTTTAATTGGGTCTATCTAGAAATCTGAAGAGTAGGTGCTCAGAATGAGCCATTGGTTAAGTAAAATCATGGAGCTGAGTGCAATTCACAGAAAAGTTTTCTTTTTCGGGAAAACCTCAGGATTATTAGTTTTTCGTTAATTTTATTGGCTAGTTTTAAGTATACAATATGATGACATTTGCCATTAGGAATCTGTTCCTTTACACCATATACCTTGATGCCTAAAACCTTTCAAAAGAATGAAGTCCAATCAAATTACATAGTGAAATCAATCTCCTTTATTTGAATTCAACTAACTGTTAATGCCAACCACATCTATAACTTGTCTTGAAATTAATGCCTAGATTATCATTTAATTGTAATGGAGCCCTCAGCAAAGACAAGTTGACAAATAAAACAGGCTATCACACCTGATATTTGTTACCTGATATTTGTTTTTTATATTCTCAACTGCTTTTTATTTTCAAGCATGGATGATCTTTTCAATGAATGAAATGGAGGGCAGGGACAAGGGGAAAAAATGAGAACCAAGACCAGTCATGCAAAGGTATAAGATCCCAGTAATGAATGTAACTGTACTGTGTACCTAAAATGTACCAATAAATTCAATGAGGAAAAGAACCAGTTTTTATTTTCATTGGTTTTAGTTTTTGTTCTCATATTTTCAACTTTCTGTGTTTAGTCACAAATTTTAAGTTTCATTGAGATAAAATTCATTGTTTTTTGTTTCCTAAAGTATTCATACTAAATCTTTTATTTTCTTAATATACACATTAAATATTCTATATATCTCTATTACTCTACTTCTGTGGCAATGAGCACATTTGATAAGTTGTTTAATGATTGACTTAGCAATTAGTTTATCTTCATTTATTTCTTTTTTATGCATTTCCTTCATGATGAAGTCTAAATTTCTAAGATATTTCATTTTTATTTTTCCTGAAGAACTTTTTAACATCTATTGCATAAAATGTTTACTGGTAACAAATATTTTTAATTTGGTGTTAAAGGATACTATCACTTATAAGAGAATTCTAGGCTGATGATTGTGACAATAAAACTTAATTGCCAATTAGTTTGGCTTGGGAGCTTCTTAGGTGATTATAAAGTACTTTTGGGTACATCTGGGCAGCTCATAGAAGTGTGGCTTTTGGAACACTCTCTGGTCTCTCTCTCTCTTGAATATGATATTCCTAGGTGCAAATATATGAGTTTTTTAAAAGAATCTCTGAACTTTCTGGCTATGCAGTTTTATGTGTGGTAGTAATTTTGAGTGTCTTGTTCATTACTTTTTAAATATTTCTTCTCCAACCCTTTGTTTTTAATCCTTTTGAAATTGAAGTCTTATGCAAGTTATACCCTTTGGCATTGCCCCACACCTTCATTCTTTATTCTTTACTTCCAGTTTGTGAATCTTAATTAACCTTCATTCAAATTCAATAAAAACTGTTTTAGCCATAGTGAGTCTACTGAAGACATTCTGCTCTTTTTAATATCCATATTGTTTACTTTTTTTTTACTACAGCTCAATCAAATACAGTTTTTAAACTTATAATTCTAACATCAACATCATATTTGAAAATTGCTCAGATGACTATTATTTGAAGACTTTATTTAAATCTTCCCCTCCCATTTTCTCCCTTTTTTTTTTTCTTTTTTTTTTTTGGTCTGGGGATTGAAATCAGGGCCTTGTTCTTGATAAGCAAGAGCTCTGACACTGAGCCAAATGCTCAGACTTGTCTTGACTTTTGTATTGCTATCCTTCCCTTTAAACTGTTGTTGGGAAGTAGTTTGTGGCTTGAGCTTTTACACCAAAGGCTACTGTTACTGTACTGGAGGTGCTTTACATGGTGGTGTACAATTAGTGTGCTTATGTGTGGAGGCTGGAGATGTTCTGTCCTCTTCAAGGTTTTTATTTGTTTGTTTATTTGTCTGGTACCAGGGATGGAACTCAAAACCTGTGTTTGCCAGGCAGGTGTGGTGTCACTGATCTAAATCCTGGCCCTCTTCTTCAAGTTACAATTATTCAATCCTTTAATTTCCCCAAATTATTTCTGTGTCTTGAGGCTTTAATAGTTTTCCTGAAATTCCCTCTCATATATTCCGTTTATTTTCTCCAGGTTTGTACTCTCTTTCCTTGCTGAAGCTTTCCCACTCTATTTCCTTAAATACACAGCCACTTTTTTTTTTCCTTCCTTCCATGTTAAATAGGAAGGCAGTGGCTGAAGCATATGGGAAGAAATCTCTGTACCCTTTCAGGTATAAATTTTGGAATTATGCTCTGTCAGAATCCTTCTCCTTGGAGATTCTTTATTTTACTAGCTATTATTGGCATTATAACCCTGAATATTCTTCAGTTTCTAGAACCAAAATGATGCAGGAATCTTTTCATATATTGTATTTTTTCTTTATTAAAGCAAAATCTCATATAATTTTTACATAGGTATATTTGGTTGCTTTTTATAAACACAGAGTTTGCCTTTTATGTTTTTCTCATCCTTTGTTTACTTTGTAATTTGCCTTTATATCCGGTACTTTTATGAGAGGTTCTCCTGCAATAGCTAACATGGCCTCTATCTGAACTTCTACACTGCAAACCTGAGATTATTTGAACACTTGGAGATTATCAATATGTTATTATATTACATTATTCTTAACTCTTTACACCCAAAAGGATTATAACTGTTAAACTACATGACATCATTTGAAACAATCATGTTCGTATTTTGCTGAAATACTTGGTATTTTCTCTAAGAAAATTTTCAGATGATTAAAGAGTGTTTTTATTCCTCTTTCACATCTGACCTAGAAGATCAGTCAAGCATATTTTCAATTTATTGGTTACCTTTGCAGATGCTTAATCACAGACTCACCATTGGCTTGCAGTTTTTGGCTTCCTAGTTTTTCCACCTGATCTTTGTTTATTGAATACCTGATAAGCAATGCACTATGCTAAGTTCTTTTCTTTGCAGTAAGTTCAATATTTAAGTCTAAATAACAGTAAAGTAGGCATTACAATTCTCAACTATATATCACAAAACAGATTAAGAGCTGCTGAGTAAATTGCCCTGAGTGAGAGATCTGGTAAAAGGCCTAATAAAGTTTGGACCACAGGACAATGTAATTACAAGTTCATTCTCATAAGTATGACCAAATGCGGCTGGTCTGTGACCTCCCCGAATATGCGCAGTCAGATCCAGTAAGGAGGCAAGGACCCCGGAGGAGGTCTCTCCAGGCACCTGCTTGGACCCACCTGGTGGGTCCACTACCTCCCCGACTGTGCTCCACCAGATCCAGTAAGGAAGGTAGCCACGCAGGTGCCCTTGAAACAGCCCCATGACCTCCCCCCCATTCTCAAACCTCCTGATTGGGCCAGTCCTTGGACCCACTCCGCAGAGGCATAGGTGGTCATGAAGGGTATTTTTCTGAGCTCCCAACTTTGAACATCTTTAAAGAAAGGGCAGGGAAAACCTGTAATAGAATTGAGTGCAGTTCAACCCTGCGGGCTGGGAAACTCAAGTTAGGCCTTGTGGACTGAGGTCAGTCTGAGTCGCAGGGACCTGCCATTGGCTAGCTGAGATCAGGGGATTCAGTTCTGTACATGGCTGTACAGGTGGTGTAATATGACAACAGAGACATAGTCTGAAAGAGGCCCTTCAAATTCTTTTTCTCTCTTTTCTTCATTCCACCCTAAAATTGCTTTCTTTTTTCTGTCTTCTCTATCCAACTCAGTCTCTTGCTCCAACATAGTATCCCTCATCTCCTTTTTTATTCCTGCTCCTGCGCTAACTCAGACTTCTTCTTTTATTATTTTTTCTTTTTCTTTTCTTCATGTTCTTTTCTCCTGTCATTTTACCTCACTCATGGCTCTGTAGCTTCAAGGGAAGGCAAGCGCCTGTTACTGCTAAGGGGATATATTCTTGTCCTTATTCCTGCACTCTGTCTATCCCCTTTGAACTTAATAGTTCTGTACCGATAGTAAGGTCATTCTACATCCTCAGGCTTCACTTCAAACCTTCTCCAATTCCTTCACTTATCTACTCCTCTCATCCTACCTCAGTCTAACCCCCGATCCTAAATGGTAAAGATGTTATATTCAAAAGGGTATTCACTGCAAACATATTTTGGGCTTCTTTTTTATATTAATTTAATTCACATGGTTAAAGGTGACAGATTAATGACTACCACAAGTGGTCAATTTTCTCCATGCCATGTACCCTTGCTACATACCTTGTTTTACTATTAAAATCAGTATTAACTGAGCGACTGCACTTGGAACCCAATAGATTGATTGTAGCTTGATGCTAGGTAGCTTGTGAATTTACTGTATTAAAAAACTCCCTAAAAACACCACTTCATTGGCAATCCAATTTCAGGAATCACTCCTGCCTATCAGGAGCATTTTACTGATAAAACTTTATACTTTTCACTTTTGTTCTTGAGTCTATTCTGTGGTACATGAGAAATTAACTTGGCACATCAAGCAGGTTGAGTTACTTTTCTGTAAATTTTTACCACTGAAACTTATCAGTCTTACTCTTACTTGCTCATTTTTGCATATAATATAGAATTCTGCGTTCATTCCCAGACAATATCATTGGTTACAGTCTTATAATTTCATTCAGTATCATACTTGAGACCTGTGAGTGTCTATCATGTTACTCTAGGAACAATATTCAAAATAATCTTTAGACTATATGTTATTCCAATATAATCTAATGTTAATTTCATGTGTACCTTTATGAAAATGTTTATATTTATTATAAAAATTAAAATCTAAGAAGCTTAAAGGGAATTTTTACTCAACCCTTAGACAATGCAGATTTTAACTTTCACAGTAAAATACTAGAAAATGTGTGATAGTGAAAGTTTAAATTTTAAAATTATTACAGTAAAACATGCATTGCTATTAATCTATTCAAAATATTCCCCATCATTTAGAACACATTTAAGCAGTCTTTCTTGCCATTTTCTAAACTAGTTCTGCAAGTCCTATTTTCAGAGTGTCATTATAAGGTGTGACTTTAAAAAAAGATGCAGTGAATGCTGCTGTTATCATCCAGTGAAAAGAAAATATCATTAAAATATTACAGTATGTCCTCCTCCAACTAATTTGCAAAGTAAAAATGACCATTAAAGATAAATGTTTTGAATCAATTCATAGCATCATAGCAGTTACAACAGAACAACTAAAGCAGTCATAAAAATAGGCTCCCAGAATTGTTGTAGCAAGTGGAAATAATGATGGAAAAGTTCAATTTGTGAGATAGATTAATGATGATATACCTCTTTCTGTAATAAATTTTAAAAATGTAAACATTTAACATATTTTGATCATATGTTATATCTTGTATATATGTCTAATGTTTTAATATCTTTAATTAAACTGTTTTATTTAATGGGACACATACATTTATATTTCTAAATCAGAAGTGATATTGTACTGGATAAGGGAATAATTTACTTATAGTATTTAATGCCAGTGACTAGAACTAAATTGTACTAAAACCTTCTAAATTTTGACAACTAAAAAACAATAAAAATTCATTTACAACTGCATAAAACCAATCCATTAATGGAAATACATTCATAGAACTCAAAACATAAAACTCAAAACACTGAAAATAAATGATCAATGATGTTTAATATGCATGTGAATGATGACAAAAAGTGACAAAGGTAAAAAGGCCCATTAATTCATTAATCAGTGATTTGTTTGTATTATAACTAATTTGTGCACTCTTGGTCTTATGATAATTTCCGTATAGTTGATTGGTTGGGTTCTTGTGATATATGGATGGGTGAGAAAACAAGGTGGAAAGGAATATGTATAATCTTCCTCCGTGTCACATGTATTTTGTAAGACTGGCAATGGTGACTTCTACATATGCATCAGTGGGAGGTTGTGTGTGTGACTAAATTGACAACGTGACATTGCGCATTCTGTGTATAAAGTGTTTATGGTGTATATAGTAAGGGACTTATCCCTTCAGATGGTACTACTGACATTTTCAGCCAAAATCATCAAAATAGTGTTCCACAAAAGCATACGAGGAGGCAACTGTGCATTTTATTTCTTCCCACAGGGCCTTCCATAGCTCAGTTTAAGAGTGACTGTATTTGAGTTGCTTCACCAAACAGGTGAAGATCTCATATTGACAGTCTGTCTTCCAGAAACCTTATAATGATACATGTGGATTTCAGTTTTGTGGCATTGTTTTCATTTTATTTCAGCATCCCCTGCCCCTGAATTAAGAAAACATGGCACTTTCCTTTTATAATTTTATATACTCTCTGTTATATACAAGTTAGTTTTATCATTCAATGTCAAAAGAAACTTTAAATTTTACAAGTACTCACAGTGAGGCTCTGACTTATATCAGTTGCTTTCCTTAATTAAATCCCTATAAAATATTGGACACCATGGCTTTGAAAAACATAAATTCATTTGTACTGAAGCAAACTTTGCACCTAGATTCATATAACATTTCATGCAAAATGAATAACTGCGACAGCTGGGGATGGAAAGAAGAGAGATAAATTTCACCAATAGCTGTGCTTGATTTATTTTCATTTGAAAATGGATGATGGAATACCCAGTTAAGCAAGCAACAGTTAAGCAGCTGGGCCAGTTATCTTTTAGTACTAGTTCAATATCCTCTAAGGAAATATGTATGAGCCCCGTACTCAAGAATCAATGGCAGTCATTACTGTTCAATTTCAGAAACGAAGTGATGTAAAGGAAGCTTCCTCAATTAAGTCAGTCCTAGTGTCACTTTCACGGATATATTTATATCCATATTAAAGTGGAACAATCTTCATTGAGTAAAGATGTATTGCATTGAATATATATAGCTCAGTAATGAAAAAAGTACTTCTCACATATTGTATAAATGTATCGTACATACTCATGCATCTATATTTAAATGATACACATGTGCAGTCAAATAGGTTATTAGTCAGAGAAACTTCTATCTTGTTAGGTCAGCCTTTGCATATATGTGAGAGTATGTGTGTGTGCTTGTGCCTATATTTGTGTGTATGGAATGAATCAATTTGTTTTAACATGTTATATATTAATATAATTTTTTTAAATTTTATTGAGTTTATTGGTACATTTTAGGGATACAGTACAGTTACATTCATTGTTGGGATCATGTACCTTTACATGGCAAGTCTTAATTCTCATTTTTTCCCCTTACCTCTGCCCTCCCTTCACCCCCTCCTCCCCTCCCCATCTACAAACACTTTATTTTCATCTTTTCATTCTCTCACATTTTTTTCTTTTCCCTTTTTGTTCTTCCCCTACGCATCACATCTTCCCTACACCTTTAGCTCCTTCCTTCAAATTTCTAAATGTCAGCAATCTTATTAGAATCTTATGCATTGTTGCAGAATATTCACATCAGGGAAACTATTTGGTATTTATACATGTGTGACTTATTTATTTCACTTAGGAGTATATCTTCAATATGTATCCATTTTCCTATGAATGAATCTATTTTCTCATTCTTTATGGCTGAGTAATATTCCATTTTATAGAAAAACCACAACTTCTTTATCCAGTTTCCAAAGGATGGGCAAATAGGTTGTTTCCAAGATTTAGCTATTACAAACAGTGCTGCTATAAACATGGGTGCACATACTTCTCTGTGATATGATTCTTTTAGTTCTCTTGGAAGGATACCCAGCAGAGGGATGGCTGGGTCAAATGGAACCTCCAGTCCAAGCTTTTGAGGTATCTCCATATTAATTTCCATAGTGGTTGCACTAGTCTGCACTCCCACCAGCAATGGAGGAGGGTTCCTTTCTCCCCAAAACCTCGCCAACATTTGTTATTGTGTGATTTCTTGATACAAGCCATTCTTTGTGGGGTGAGGTGGAATCTCAGTGTTGTTTTCATCTGCATCTCTCGAATGACCAGTGATGTGGAACATTTTTTAATATATTTTCTTGCTGCTTTTACTTCTTTGTATGAAAAATGTCTGTTCATTTCGGATGCCCATTTTTGAATCGGGTCTTTATATTTGGGGGGACTGATTGTTTTGAGTTCTTTATATATCCTTGATAATAGTCCTTTGTCTGAGGTACAGCTGGTAAAAATTTTTTCCCACATTGTAGATTGTCTCTTAGTTCTGCTGATGATTTCTTTTGAAGTACAGAAGCTTTTTAGTAATATGAGATCCCAGTTATTGATTCTTTCTGCTAGTTCCCGTGCTACTGAGGATTTGTTCATAAAGTCTTTTCCTATACCAATGTCTTCCAGAGTTCTGCCTAACTTACCTTCCAGCAAGTTTAATGTTTCTGTTTTAATATTTAGATCTTTAATCCATTTGGATTTTAATTTAGTGCATGGCGAAAGATAAGGGTCTAATTTTAATCTGTGACAGGTTGATATCCAGTTTTTCCAACACCATTTATTAAAGAGGCTATCTTTCCTCCACTGAGGATGGTGAGCTCCTTTGTCGAAGATGAGGTAGCTGAGTACATCTGCATTTGTTTTTGTGTCTTCCAGTCTGTTCCATTGATCCTCAGGCCTATTTCTTTGCCAGTACCATGCTGATTTTATCACAGTGGCTTTGTAGTATAGTTTCAAATTGGGAATTGTTACACCTGGTGCCATGTGACTGTTGCCTATAATGGCTTTTGCTATTCTAGGTCTCTTGTGGTTCCAAATGAATTTTTGGATTCTTTTTTCTAGTTCTGTGAAATATAGTGTTGGAATTTCAATTGGCATTGCATTGAATGTATATAGCAGTTTCGGTAGTATGGCCATTTTCACTATGTTGATTCTTCCTACCCAGGAGCAGGGGATATCTTTCCATTTTTTTATATCCTCTTCGATTTCTTTTTTCAGAGTGCTGTAGTTTTCAGTGTAGAGATCTTTTGTTTCTTTTGTTAGATTGATTCCTAGATACTTCATTTTTTTGGATGCTATTGTAAAAGGAATTTTTTCCCTTATTTCTCTTTCTGTCTGTCTGTTATTTGTGTATAGAAAGGCTATTGATTTTTGGGTATTCACCTTGTATCCAGATACTTTACTGAATCTGTCAATTAAGTCTAGAAGTTTTTTGGTGGAGTTTTTTGGATCTTCAATGTAGAGTATCATATCATCAGCAAATAATGATAGTTTAACTTCTTCCTTTCCTATCTTTATTGCTTTAATTTCTTTCTCTTGTCTAATTGCTGTGGCTAATGTTTCCAGAACTATATTGAAGAGAAGTGGCGATAGTGGGCATCCTTGTCTTGTTCCTGATTTTAACATGAAGGTTTTCAGTTTTTGGCCATTCAATATGATGTTGGCTGATGGTTTTTCATAAATAGCCTTTATTAAATTGAGGTATAGACCATCTATTCCAATTTTTTGCAGGGTTTTTATCATGAATGGGTGTTGAATTTTATCAAATGCTTTTTCTGCATCTATTGAGAGGATCATATGGTTTTTGTCCTTGACTTTGTTAATATAATGTATTACATTCACTGACTTTCGTATGTTGAACCACCCTTGCATCTCTGGAATAAATCCGACTTGGTCATGATGGATGATCTTCTTAATAATCCTCTGTATTCTGTTTGCTAGTATCTTATTAAGGATTTTTGCATCTATATTCATTAAGGAGATTGGTCTGTAGTTCTCCTTTTTGGTTGTATCTTTCTCTGGTTTGGGAATCAGAGTGATACTTGCTTCCAGGAATGAATTTGGAAGTATAGCTTCTCTTTCAATTTCATTGAAAAGTTTGAAGAGTAATGGTAGTAGTTCTTCTCTAAATGTCTTGTAAAATTCAGCAGTGAATCCATCAGGGCCTGGGCTTTTCTTTGTTGGTAAGTTTTTAATTACATTTTCAATTTCACTGATTGTGATTGGGGTGTTTAAAATGTTTTTATCTTCTTCGTTCAACTTTGGTAATTCATAAGTATCTAGAAATCTGTCCATTTCTTCTGTGTTTTCCATTTTATTAGAGTACAGGTTCTCAAAGTAGGTGTTCATGATCCTCTGGATTTCTTTCGGATCTGTTGTGACTTCGCCTTTTTCATTCCTAATTGCATGGATCTGAGCCTTTTCTTTCCTTTTTTTGATAAGATTAGCTAAGGGTTTGTCAATTTTATTTATTCTTTCAAAAAACCAGCTCTTTGTTTCATTTATTTTTTGTATCGTTTTCTTAATTTCAATTGCATTGATTTCTGCTCGGATCTTTATAATTTCCTCTCTTGTTCGAGCTTTGGGTTTTTCTTGCTCTTGTTTTTCTAGGAGTCTAAGTTTCATCGTTAAGTTGTTTATTTGAGCCCGCTCTGTTTTCCTAGTGTGGGCATTCAATGTTATGAATTTTCCACGTAGAACTGCTTTCATTGTGTCCCAAAGATTCCTGTATGTTGTATTGGCATTCTCATTTATTTGTAAAAACTGTCTAATTTCTTCTTTAATTTCCTCTGTAATCCATTGATTGTTTAGGAGAGTGTTGTTCAGTTTCCATGTGCTTGTGAAGTTTCTATAGTTTCTTGTGCTATTGATGTCTAGTTTGATTGCACTATGATCTGATAATATACAAGGGATGACTTCAATTTTTTTTGCATTTATTTAGACCTGTTCTGTGAGCCAGTATGTGGTCTATTTTGGAGAATGATCCATGTGCAGCCGAAAAGAATGTATATTCTGATTTTTGGAGGTGGATACTCTATAAACATCTATTAAGTCCATGTGTTCCAAAGCTTGGTTCAGTTCTATTATTTCATTGTTGATTTTCTGCCTAGGAGATTTAAATACCCCACTATCACAAATTGACAGATCTATTAATATAATTTTTAAATAAGTAAAAAGTAACATTTTTACAGCATTTTATTTTAGAATAGTTGATGCTATATAAAGTTGGAATACATATATTTCCCAATTTCAGTCTGTGTCTTCATAACTTTAGAATAATATACTAGAAACTGAGTTCATGATATTTTATTTTTCACGAACACGTGGCAAACTATTGCAAAAGTTTTGCTAAAATAAACAGTAATAATTCAATGAATTTTATTAGAAATAAATATAAAAATTTAATAAATGTAATATGAAAACAAAACAATCTAGAGAAAATAAGAAAGTAAAACATTTTACATATCTATAGGGAAAGGAAAGAAATTACAAACAAATCATGACACAACCTCAGAACTTGGTGAGAAAAGCACTCATATCTTTGCTCTTGATTCAAAGTAGGATAAATATTGTAAAGATGCAAATGTCTTACATGAAATGAAGATTAAGTTAAAATATCTAAATAAGGTACCTCATGCATGAGAGTTAAAATAGTGCTTATGTCAATAATTTTATGCTAATCTAAGTTCAGACAGAGTTCAAAAGAAAGTGATTTATGATCATGAAAGGATATTTGCCTCAGAAAGATTTTAAATAAGTTTTCTAGCCCAGGGAACTGCTGTTTATTAGATTAATAGTGAATTTTGTGACATTGAATAAGCAAGCAAGGTGGACGTTTACTTTTTCGCTTGACATTTTAAAAAATGATGATCCCTTGTGAAACACTGAAGAAGGGGTATTGAAACAAAGGAGCACACCATTTGTATTCTTTGTGCACTGTGTTTTTACAATTATTTGTTCTCCCTCTTTTCATCTCAAACTTCTAACAGAGGGCTGGGGATTTAGCTCGATGGTGTTATTGCTTGCCTCAAACTACTATCAGTGTTTAGTGTATTAATAAATATGTAAAGTTTAAAGTGAATTCAGCCATCAGTGTGAATATTAATTTATTATACATTTATTAACATTTCAAATTTGACTTTATATTCCAAGGTGATCTGAAATTTGCATGTTAACATTGGATTCAGCCACACAGAGGTCTTCTAGGAATAGCAGACATGACATAGACATTGTTGACTATTTTGGAATAAAAGGATGGAGTAAATACAAGTCAAAGAAATAAAATGCCTCTCAATTATTAACATTGTGGGACAAATCAAGACATCAGTGAAGGAAATAGACTTGGAAAACTGCTAGGCATTTATAATTATTTTTTCATATTAGTCTTATTAAATGTACCATCATCATCATCATCATCATCATCATCATCATTTTGTGGTCCTGAAGATTGAGCCTCAGCCTTTTACACTAGGTACATGCTCAGCCCTTCTTATTATTTTATTTTTTTTATTGTGAGACAGGCTACCATTAATTCAATAAATTGCTTATGATGGGCTTAAATGTGTGATCTTCTGGCCTCAGTCTCCCAGAGTGCTGAGATTATAGGAGTGTACCACTATAACAGGTAATGTCATTGTTTTTAATGTCAGTAAATTAGAATATTATCTAGGCCACAACCTTAAGTCACATGAAGTGATTTCATCCCACGACAAATACGGCTTCATAAAAACCGATCGAATATTGAATTTGATGAAATGCACATATACATATATTTATAGAGAAGACCTGACAGAAACTGTATTCCTATGAAATGCAGCAAGATTTTCCAATAAATATCACATTATCTTCTTTTGCATATCTGTTAGAACATCACAGTGTTTTAAAATAATTCCTTTATTGTGACATTTCTTTATTTGTTTGTCCAATAACTTCTTGGATTTTTGTCGGCTTTTCTCCCAGCCACATTCTAATATAAAACGAGGCAAATAAAATGAAATAAGGCCGGGGGCAATTTTTTCACAGTGATCTTATTTTCCTAGATTGCAAAACTAAGTGGAATCTCTTACATTCTCCAACAACTTTGGTCATTCTTTTAAAATTGATATAAAATTTAATTTTACTAAACAAGCCTTAGTGGATGATTATGGAAAGGATAAAAAGGGAGAAATTTCAAAAACAAGAATATCATTTATTTAACAATTTAGTTATAGATTGAAAACATACATCTCATATACAACATTTAAGAATATTTTACAAAATGAGTACAACTACATAAAATAAATTCAGAATAGTTGTTAAAGTATTCTTTTCTCCCATTGAGGTAAAAATGTTCAATATTAGGCTAATTTTATGAGGTTACAGGTTATAATTTTACAAGTTGTTTATTTACTTTTTATATAACAAAATGAATTTGGATAATTCTTCCTGAGCACGGTGAATCCCTGATTTACGAACAAGTTCCTTCTCAGAAGAACATAGTCAAGTGGATTCATTCATAAATCTGACAAAGTTAGTCTCACACACCTTTGACACAAATATACAATTCATGTTGCTTTGCACTTCCCAGCAGACTCCTCCACATCATTCCTGCTTTTCCTCTTGCTTCTGGAGATCTTGGGCTCTGACTGAGCAATGCACTACTGATCACTTTTGCACCGTACAGTGAGCACACAGCAGCACACCGGTGGCACACGAGCGACCTGTGAGATTTGTTGGCATCTATGAATGTTCTTAATGCAAGGTCTGTTTGCATCTGTGAAAGTCCACAACTAAAATGTTTATAAGTCAGGGACTTACTGTATTATCTTCTCTTCATCCAGTTCTACTCCATGTTATTCTGATTTTAGATTACTGAGTTGAATAATGTGAACAATTATCATAAAATGTCTGCAAAAATGCATAGAGGGCTTGAGAAATAGCAAGCCAAATATCTGTATACCCTTTGTTTATTGGGTTAAAATTTTTTTAATAATAAAGATGTTAGCTACAGTGACAGAGAGTGAAGCAAGCAAGGTAGAAGATGATGTGAGATAGATAGAGGAAATAGTGTAAGAGCATTGGGGATGGTTATTTAGTCAGTAAATAATGAAGTAGGTCTCTGTGTGAGAGAGGGAGGTACTTTAAGTATAGTTGCAAGCATTTTGGATAAATAGGGTGAATTGTGGGTTACAGTACTTGCTGTGATTAGCAACATTATGGCTGCAAAGGCTTGTGCAGAATATCAGGTTTATAAAACAAACAAACAAATAAATAAATGCTATTTCACTGTTAGTACTATGTGAGCAGTGCATAAATGCAATTTGGTGATAACTGATGGATGGAGGTATGAAAATGGTAATGATTAGCAAACAGACTGTTTAGAACATAGAATGGCAAGAGAGAATGCAGAGACCTAGAAAGTTCTAAAACCGGATTCCAGAGTCATTCAAGTATTCAGAGGCAATGAATAACAAACAAACTGAAGGATCAAAAACAAAAGCAACAAAATAAGCTGAAGAAGCATATCCAATGGTTTTGGAAGCCATCCAGCACAGCAGTGTCCCAGTATCCCTATTAAAGGGACTAGTCAATTTTCTTGGTGCTGATGTACATTATGATACATTTTCCCAATTTGTACTGGTTGAGGAAAGCTGGATAAGTTTTTGCCATTGTCATTTACTGTTCTCATATACTCCAGTGGTTTTTAACATTCTCCTGGTTTCCTGGTTCCAAAAATAGTTTCATAATAATGCAGAATTTAATCTATTTAACTTTTATAAATGTATTATGTATTAATACAATTAAATTTGGGGGGCTTATGTTTGGCCTGATTCCAGAAAAGTACTTATCATTTACAAATTTTATACTTACATTTTTTGAAATTTGATAATTTTCCTTTTGCAAACTATATTTTAATCATTGATATTTTCTATAATACCGCAGTAATTTCTAATAATTTAATATTTTATAGGATAATTTATTACTTCAAAGATAAAATGATAAAAATGTATCTGAAACTAAAAAAGTAGCAGCAAAAAATCATAAATTCATATTGTCTGACCTTTAAATTTGATGAGTTTATACTACTGCGAGGTCAGATGATTCACATAGTTACAAAATGCTATGAAACTTTCCATTCTAGCATGATTCCTGATGTAATGTACCACTTAATATTTTAGGAAGGCATTGATTATTCAGTCTGCTAAAAAATATTTTTCTTATAATTTCGTATCTGTTTCATTATCCTAACCTAGGAAAGCTACTGAAGTATTTTGTATGATATCACTTATTATAAATTAATAATTAAATTAATTTTTAAGGTATTACAGTAAAAAATTATGAGGCAACTATTCTTTTTCCTTTTCAACATTAAAGTCTATCAAACTAAGGCATCTTAGATTGTTTCAAAGCCCACATAGTTTAAATACTGACATGTTTTCCAATTAATTTGTGAAAAATGAATAAAAGGTGAAGAAAGCCACCAGACCTTGAAGAAGGGTTCAAATAGTATCAAATTTTATTTTTTTCTGCAAAAGAAAATGGGTGTTTGACCTTTTCTGATTTGTAAGTAGACAAGTTGTTTTCTCTTGAAACTGTATTTTCCCCTTCAAGAAAATGTTGTTAAGCTTAAACAATACATTAAAAATAAATAACACTGTATAGCTCTGTTTTGTGTATAGTGTGTGTTTTGTTTTTCTTTTTTCTCATTGAGTTTATTCATACCTTTTAGGTATACAGTACAGTTACATTCATCATTGGGACCTTGTACCTTTACATGACAGGTCTTGGTTCTCATTTTTTCCCCCTTGTCCCTGTCCTCCCTCAACCCCCTCCTCCCTTCCCTATTCACAAATGCTTCATTTTCATTGTTTCATTTTCTCATTTTGTTTCTTTCCCTTATTTCCTTTACTTTTTTTTTCTTTTTGCCGTTAACTGTTGCTGCTGGCACACTGCTATTGAGGTGCTTCTTCTGAGCACATTCTAGACCTATCAAGGGGCTCCAAAAGAAGGTAAGAAACTATATTCATTTTTCAGCATGACAGTAAGAACCCTAATTGTATTCCAGAGGCAATTAACTCTATACCCAACTCTTCCCGTTCTGCTCATAGCATTTATTAAGGCATTATCAATCACTGAACCATTTACCCTGAGCTATAGTAAATTTTAGACAAATTTTTCTCTAATTTGAAGCTAGTAACTTTTTTTTTCTTATTGAGTTTATTGGTACTTTTTAGGTATACAGCTAGTAAACTTTCTTTAGAGCACTTTAGAAAATTTGTGGGCTGGGAAAGTAGCTCAGTGGTTCCACCACTTGCTTCACAAGCACAAGATCCTGAGTTTGATCTCTGGTACCAAAGAAAAGAATATTTGCAATTGATAATTGTCAATTTTTAAGAAACAGCTCTCCTATACTTTGTATAAATAGAATTAAATTCAGTCTCTCTTTTAATTATTTTTGTATCTATTGCAATAATCTTTTTTTTTTTTTTTTTTTTTTTGTACCGGGGATTGAACTCAGGACCTTGCAATTGCTAGACAGGTGGCAGAACCACTGAGCGAAATCCCTGACCCAATTGCAATGATCTTAAATAAAGCCTTACTTGAGTGTTTAAACTCTTTTCTCCTTCTTGTGCCTATTCAACCAGTTACTTTTGTTTTATTCTTAAGATTAGAAAAGAATCTCAAAGCTTCATTCTTTGATCTTGGAAATAATAAAAACTACATAGCCCTTTCACATGATCATCAACATGATCATCAACATCATCATCGTCATCATCATCTTCATCATCAGGCCAGCAAAATTATCTCCTGAGTCATAAAATCTAGAGTGGCTACATCAGTCTTCATAGATACTGCATATGTGGTGCTTTCATATGATACCTATCCTGGAGCAACCAATCTTAGCATCTGGCCAAAAAACAAAAACAAAACACAGAAAATGATAATAACATATAATTCATATTTCCAGTGAATAAACATTGTGTATTTTTCCACATAAAGTGTCACTGACATTAGGTGATTATTTTCTTAATAAAACTATGAAGGTATTATTTTAGTTTTTTTAAATTATGATATGATCAATTACTCAGGATTTAGTTTATGAAAAGTTATTTTTGGCAAAATGTACAAACATCTTAAATATCTAGATTGGAATGGCTTTCCAAGGAAGATATTTAATGTTTGCTTTAGCTGAAAATGAAAGTACCTGTCATACCATTGGCTTTGGAACATTAAGCATTGTCACTTACACATGTCTGGAGACTATTTGTGGAACTATGAATAAAGGACTAGATATTCAGAAAAACAACAACAACAAACTCCTGCAACAAAACAGCCAGAAAAACTGAAGAGAAAATGCAGTTGAACTTATTAAAATATCTGTAACAATCCATAGTGAAGAGAAAACTGAAAATAAGAATTAAAAGAGGCAAAAGAGGCAATGACCATCATTTCCCTGAGGGAATACTGACTACCCAAGAAAGGCGATTTAATTTTATTGTATGAACAGAATTGGAAACTTGACCATTGGCAGGTTTTTATGTGTGGGGTGCAGGCCTAGATGTATTTTACCTTCATTTTACACATAAAATCAGAACATAATGTGCTATGACTCAAGGTCTGAATGAACCAGAAAATGAATCTGCACAGTGATAGAGTAGTAAATCAGGATGTTTCCTTGATGTGTTAACTCAGGAAGATTCTATATAGGCTCACTGTAACAGTAACCCATCTTTAAAAGATCGTAAGTTTAAAATTTCTTGAAAGTTTTAGGACGACTTAAGCCATATAAATTAGCATAGCTTTCAGGCTAACAGTACTGGAGCATTTCAAATGAACAAACCAAAAATATTGGAAAAGGCCATCTTAAGACAACTTTATTTCTACAGATACCATGTTATTGATCACGACCTCACCAAATTTATAAATTAAGAATTAAACCAACAGAAATGAGAATCAGAAAAACAATCTGTGAATTTTTTTTATGGTATCAGGAGTAGAACTTAGAAAATCTCTATCAATGATCTACAACCCCGATTCTCTATTTAATTTTTAATTTTGAGATGGGGTCTTGTTAAATTGCTCAATGTGGCTCAAACGTGTGATCCTTCTGCTCAGCTGGGACTGCAGGCGTGAACACCACATTCAGCAATCTGTGGTTCTAAGACATCTAAAATTCAGAAGAGTTTAGCTAAGGTTGTTAGTCTGTGTCTTATTACTTAACAAAATACCTAAGACTGAGTAATCTGTAGGGAAAAGAAGCTTATTTAGCTCATGGTTGTGGCAGCTGGAAAATCCAAGGCAGTGGCATCACTTTCTATCAGTATCTCGTGACAGTCTTCATTCTGCATCATAAAACAGTGAATGGTGTCATAAAGTCGTGCGTCTTTTCCACTTTTTATAAGGTCACGAGTACCATTGTGTTGGACCTACATATATGACCTCATCTAACCCTAATTGTTTTTCAAAGGTCCCACCTCCAGATACTATTAATAAGTGGACTTGGCTTTTTATGTTTATACGCAACAAAGATTGGTGTACAATTTTTGCTTTATTATGTATTTCAGAAGATTAATATAATGTTGCTTATTAAAGAGAAAGTAAACTTCTTATCTCATCTCAGGAAGTATATGTATAGTACTGCTATTATCTCACTTTTAAATGCTCAAGAGAAATAAATGGAAAAGCCGTTTGAATCTGTACTTTACTTCAAACCTAATACTAAGATTTTAGTTACAAAATGATTTCTTTTGCTTATTTGGGGACATTAAAATTTAATGTTTGTGTATATTTTAGAAGTTAATGTTTTTCTAGGAAACAGCCCATATTATCAAAATTTTACAAATGTTTTGCATAAGATTGTACCTAGTAATTTTTAAATTATCTTTCCAAAAACTGTATCATTTGAGATAAAATCTCTTGTTCATTCTGAGCCTAATTGTGCATCAGTAGGTTTCATATAGTACTCCTTTGATGAGGAATCTTTTGGTTAATTTATTATTTTAGAAGGCCTTGCATGCCAATCAAAATGTATTCCATTGCTTATGAAATATTTAAAATTTGTTTCTCTTTTTTCCCCCAGTGTGCTTCATAGATAAACAATTTATGTAGTTGAAATATCCAGTGTGGCTACCTAAATTCTAAATTTATTTTTGGTAATGTTCATCATTGCTTTAGAAAATAAAAGCCTTACAGATGCAGGATTCCCAGACTCCTTAGATTCAGATAAATGGGGTTTTCTTTGATTTCTTAACTTTAAAAACCAAAAGTGTGATAGTCACCTCTGCCCAATATTAGCAGGATAAAATGGCACAAACTTATTGCTCTGCCATTGCCCTATTATTCAGGAGTCTAACTGAAGCTTTACCTGACTCAAATGGGCATGTCAGATAGCAGAGTTTGGCTAGTATTGCTCTATTGGCTCCTACTCTGTGAAGTAGCAAGGCTCAGCTGAGTTCACTTCCAGCCAGGGTTAACTGACTTCAACTGAATTCCCCCCCTCTGAATTAACCATTTGTTCTTTTCTGCAAAAAATATGCTAGTGCCCCTGCCTGCTATACTGTTATTTACAAGCGTCCAGGAACCTGCTCAGTTCCCTCCTTCTGACAGCTGTAATGAATAAACCCTGGATGTCCTTGATGTTTTTTGTCTTTGCTGCCCAGAGCAGTTTGGATCAGCCCAAGAACCAGCTTCTCTCAAGTCTCTGTGTCTTTATTCCCTCTTTTCTATCTTACAGATGTGATACTGGCTTGCAGGAGACTGCGACCTACAGCCAGGGTTTTCAATAATGTCTCGCACAAAGTTCTCTGTGTTGGATCCAGGATAGATTCTGTCTCACCCATTCTGACATCTGAGGTCTCTCCACTGAACCTAGAACTTTGCCTGTCACCTCTTCTAAAATCAGTTTCAAATCACTTGGAGAAATTGCTACAAATTGTGAACCTCAAGCTAAGAAGGACTTATGAGAGGCAGTGGTCTCCAAAGAGTTGTGAGAACTGTTAGGGTAAGGGGATTTGTGAAGAACCTATATTTGTTTCTTTACTGTTTGTGAAGGTCACCAATGGTGTGTCCTTTAGATCAATGCATCTGAAGCCATAACTATTGAAAGAAATAGCTCTACACAAAATTAATTCCAGATAATTTTTTTGAATAAAGAAAATTTCATGAATTTGAGAGCACTAATAAATGTAACATGTTCTGAGAACTCTGCCACAGCAGCCAGCATGATCAATGATCTTTTATAGGCTGACATGAAAGAAAAACTGAACACACATTTGTTTTGTCTAACTAGAGATACGTTGGCAGTTTCTTATTGGTGAGGCCTCTATTTTTGCTTTACCAGTTATATTGTGCATGTTTACTTCAATAGAAATTTAAAAATTACAGTTTCCCCAATTTAACAACTTCCAATTTTATGTTTTTGAGCAGGAGATTTGTGGAATTTTACAAATGTTTATGACATATTTATTTTATTTTTATTTGAATTGATGCTGATTATTTCATCTGATGTGAGTTAAAACATATTCACAGGAGTGAACACAGATCCTGGAGAATAGCAGCAAGGTCCACAGAGGTGAAGCTGCAGGTAGATCCTAGTCAGGGCTCCTCCTTGAACCCAGAGGCTCTGGCAGGTACACCCAGCCAGCCAAAGGCCCACCAAGAGCTGCACAGAAAAGAATAGCTGCTATCATGAAAGCAATCAATGACAAATGCTGGCGGGGCTGTGGAGAAAGAGGAACGCTGCTCCACTGCTGGTGGGAGTGTAGGCTGGTGCGACCACTGTGGAAATCAGCATGGAGATATCTCAGAGAACTAGGATTGGAGCGCCTGTTTGACCCAGGTCTTTCCCATTTGAGTATCTTCCCAAAAGAATTAAAAGAATCATATCACAGTAATATATGTGCCCCCATGTTCATAGCACCATAGTTTCTAGTAGATAAAACTTGAAAGCACCCCAGTTGCCCATCAACTGGAGACTGGATAAAGACAATGTTTTCTTTTCTTAATAAAATCATGTATTACTCAGCCATAAAACTGAGAAATTAGAGACATGTATAGCTAACTGGGTGCACTTTGAAGCAAAACTCAAGTGAAATAAACAGGACACACGCTTAAATACCTAATAGCTTCTCCGATGTGAGAAACTTGAAGTGTAAATACGGACTAAAGCATAACAGATAATGTGAAATAGAAACAAAAGGAGCAAAGGAGAAGGGGAAACAGGAGTAGTAGGAGAAAGGAAAGAAGGGAATGGAACTAAAATGAGAAAATGAAAAAATGGAAATAAACTCTTTGTAGATAGGGAGGGAGCGAGTGGTTGAAGGAAGGGCAGGAGAGTGGGGAAACAAGAAGAACCAAGATGGATTATGTAAAGGTGCAAATTTCCAATGATGAATGTCATTATATTGTATACCTTAAATGCACTGATAAAATTGATTTTAAAAATGCACAAATGACATTTTTACATCTTCCTGACAGTCCACTTCGTTTAACAATAAAACATATCCTTTGTCTACACAAATTCATCTTGCATGAAAATCTGCTGTACTTATTAGTTACATCAATTTTTTAAATAGTGTTTGTATAATGCACGTTTTTCTATTATTTTGCTTTCTGTAGATTTATTTATATAGTATATTTCTTGTGGTTGAATATAATGGATTTTCTTTTTTTTAAATTTAGGTTAATGGCAGCTATGTGTCTTTTGTCATTTTATATTCAATGAAATTTCTGAACTATTTTTATTTCATCCTATAATTTATGTGTGTTATTTTTGTTTCATAAATCTAGTATTTGTCATTCTTGAATTATTGTTGTTGTTATTGTTTGGTACCAGGGATTGAACTCAGGACCTTGTTCTTGTGAGGCAGGAGAAGTGTCACTGAGCTAAATCCCTGTCCCATCTTGAATTGTTTTGAATGAATCCACAGCTTAAATGTTCTATAAATTCACTATTTCTGTGAGATTTACTTCTAGATTTAAACCCTCCATTTTTGTTTTCTCAATCACTATAGAAAAGGAGTTAAAAATCACAGTTTGATTGTTCTAAAATGAATCTTATGTTATCTTAGTTGCAAATTAAAAAGCATTTTTTCTTTTCTCTCTGTTTCTTTCTGTTGGCTTCCCCTGGTTCTACTAAAGAATTTTTCCTACTGTTCTATAACAGGTGGTATGGTCAGATGCTGTTCTAATAGTGACCTCCTATATCAATTTAATGAAAGCATATTTTCAGGAAGGCTTACAAATACCTATAAGATCATTAAATATCTAATACTTTCAATAATATTGTAAACAAGCATTGATCCTTCTTAGGTGAAAGATTAAACAGAACTATCTCCAGAATTTTGTTGTTTTTCCACCTGCACTTGTGTACTTTATTCAGAACCTCATTATCTCATTACAGCTGACTTTTAATTTGATTATTTTCTAGCAGCCTAATTTCTACTTCTATCCATTTTTTTTATTTTTAGAGAAAAATCAAATAAATTCCCATTAATCTCTTGCTTAGAATTATCATTTTGACCTGTATTCTTCATTAAAAGAATCCCATAAATTATTAACAGGCCAGTTAATATCCTTCAGAATTTGATTCCAAACTAACGGAACAAGTTCTCTTACTCCAAAATTTTAAATTTCTTATAATGTTCTTCCAAGAGTATCATTTTTAAAAACAATTTCAAATGATGCATAGATTTTTTAAAAAAATGATTTCCATATTATTACCAGAAAATAAAAACAGCCCTATGTATCTTTATGTTCTCCCAAAAGTTACTCTATGTTGGATAGAATGGCAGCTTTGTGCTGTGCCTAAGCCTGTGTTGCTCCATGCTACGTAACAATAGTTTGATCTGAGTTACTCCTCTTCAAATGCCAGTACCAAGGTACAGTGACTTCACCATCTTTATACAAGTAAACAAGCATTATCTCTCCAACATAACCAAATGGTATTAATGGATAACTTATTCTTGTCAATAAAAATAACATCAATTTTATTAGAGTACAGGTTCTCACTGGTCATTCGAGAGATGAGGATGAAAATAACACTGAGATTCCACCTCACCCCACAAAGAATGGCTACTATCAATAAATCAAACAATAACAAAGGTTGGTGGGGTTTTGGGGAGAAAGGAACCATTCTCCATTGTTGGTGGGAGTGCAGACTAGTGAAATGACTATGGAAATCAATATGGAGATACCTCAAAAAGCTGGGACTAGAGGTTCCATTTGACCCAGCCATCCCTCTGCTGGGTATCTTTCCAAAAGAATTAAAAGAATCATATCACAGTGACATATGCATACCTATGTTTATAGTGGCACAGTTCGTAATAGCTAAAACTTGGAAACATCCCATTTGCCCATCAGTTGAGAACTGGATAAGGAAGATGTGGTTTTTCTATAAAATGGAATATTACTTAGCCATAAATAATGAGAAATTAGATTCATTCATAGGATATACTGAGGATATACTCATATTGAGGATATACTCCTAAGTGAAATAAATAAATCACACATGTGTAAATACTGAATAGTTTCTCAGGTATGAAAAACTATAATAGTATATAAGATCCTAATGAGATAACTAACAATGTAAAATAGGAAGAAAAGGGCTAAATGGGAAGGGTAAGGGAAAGGGAATAAGGGAAAAGAAAAAAATATTAGAAAATGAATAAAATGGAATAAAGTGTTTGTAAATGGGGAGGGGAGGAGGGGGTGAAGGGAGGGCAGGGGCAAGGGGAAAAAAATGAGGACCAAGACCTGTCATGTAAAGGTATAAGATCCTAATAATGAATGTGACTGTACTGTATACCTAAATTGTACCAATAAACTCAATAAAGAGAAAAAATAACACCAACTTAAATTATAAATACATGAACATGTGTATATTAAACCAATCAGGGAAAACAGTTACAAGCATGAGCTTATTGATAAGCTCACATACCCATAGCATGTTTATACAGCAGGCAACCTAGGCAAGATTTTATAGGTTGATGTGGAAGGAAGATGTGGAAAATATATTCTTTGAAATATATATTTTCAAACTTGTGCTTCTGCCTTATTTCACATATTATATTTTCCTGGTGTATCTGTTGTCCCATAAATGTGCTAAAATTATACTGTTTATATCACAGAGTATTTCATTATGCATTGCTGCAACTTTATCTTTATCTTACAAAGATAAA
Source organism: Fukomys damarensis (assembly GCF_012274545.1). NCBI lineage: Eukaryota > Metazoa > Chordata > Mammalia > Rodentia > Bathyergidae > Fukomys > Fukomys damarensis. The sequence continues at coordinate 17,893,833 of NW_022900918.1, forward strand.
GAAAAGACATAAATGCTGCTTCCAGTATTTAGCTCTTGTGAATTGTGCTGCTATACATATTGATATACAGGTATCGCTGTAATATGATGTCTGTCACACTTTTGGGAATACATTTAGGTATCTGGGTCAAATAGCTGGGTCTAATTGAATTTTTAATTTTAGTTCTTTGAGCAGTCTCAATTCTGTTTTCCATAGTGCTTATACTAGTTTACATTCTCAACTACAATGCAGGAGGGTCCTTTATTCACTGCAGCCACATCAACATATGTTATTATTTGATTTCTTGATGACTGCCCTTCTTTTTTGTGTTTAATGGAATCTTATCATTGTTTCAATTTGCATTTCTGTAACTGCTAGAAATGTTGAACATATTTTCATATATTTGTTGGTCATAGATACTTCTTCATCTGAAAGATGTCTATTCATTTCACTTGCCCATTTCTTTTTAATTGGGTCTTTTGCTTTGAGTCTTCTAATTTTTTAAGTTTTTTCTATATTCTAGATATTAATCGTCTAAGGAATACTTGGCAAAAATTTTTCCCATTATGTAAATTGTCTTCACTGTACTGATTTTTTCCTTTGTTGTGCAGATGCTGTAATTTGATATAGTCTCATTTGTTGATTCTTGCTGTTATTTCTTGAGTAATGGAAATTCTATTAAGAAAGTCCAATCTTATATCTATGAGCAATAATTTACCTATTTTGTCTTCTGATGGGTTGCTTTTAGTATTTAAATTTTTTATCTATTTTGGTGAGAAATATGGATCTATCATTTAATGTTCCATATATAGGTAGCCAGTTTTCCCAGCCCTATTTATTGACTGGGCTATTTTTTTCTCCAACTTAGATTTGTTGGCCCTTTGTCAAAGACGGAATAGCTGAATGCATCTGAGGACCTTTTTGCATCTTCTATTATGTTCCATTTACCCACATGCCTGTTTTCATGCCAACACCATGAGCCTTTTTTCTTTGTTGCTTTATAGTACAACTTGAGGTCAGGATTTGTGGTGCCTCCTGTTTTGCTCATCCATAATAATGATAATAATGAAAATGAGGAAAGGGGACTTAGAGATGAGGGCAGGTAAGTGCAGATGGGAAAGGAAATTTGAAATAATCAATATTTGTTATGTACATGTCATGTACCTACTCCCTAAAATGAATATAAACTTCATGTACTGTCAATATGAACTAATTTAATACAATTTTAAAAATTAAAGTGTGTTTTCAAAACATCAGATACAGCCCACTCACCTGAGACGTATGGAAGGAGAAATGCCCCCAAACTGTTGTGCTGGCATCACTGACCCCTTTCATCTGGCTATACTGACATGAGCTTTGCCCTGGAAAGTTAGTAGGTGACGAATCTACATCGGTGTGTTCCAGGCGATTCAACTCTGAAGTTTCTTAGGCTTCTGATGCATGTAAGGCCTACATCAACCTGCCATTTTAAAAATGTATGTATGTGTGTATGTACGTATTTATTTATTTGTTTATTGGTAATGGGGATGAAACTCAGGACCTTCCACTTGTGAGGCAGGCAGTGGAACCATTAAGCTAAATCCCCAGCCCTACCTGTTGCTTTTGAAACAATGGTCCAGATTCAAACATGAATTCAAACTTCCTTTATAGCTTGGTAACACTGGGGGCCTCTGAACTCTGCTACCAGTTGCTGGTCTGTGAAACTGTTGCAGAAAATTTCTGCTATCTATGTGTAAACCTTCTCACCTCCCTCTTTCTGTCAGCCTCTTTAAGCCAAGTGGCCACATTTAACCCTTCCTTAGCTTTCTGTTAACTATATTATTTTGTGAAGTATAGTGTGTGACTTGTGTATTATAGATATTGACTATTAAGACTGGAATAGAATAAAAGATCTTGTGTTAGTCAGCTTTCTACTTAACAGACACAATACCTGACATGTGCACACAACTTAAAGGAGGAGAGTTTTAAATTAGTTCATATTTTTTTTCAGCTTTAATTGAGTTTATTGGTACATTTTAGGTATACAGTGCAGTTACATTCATTGTTGGGATCTTGTACCTCTACATGACAAGTCTTGATTTTCATTTTTTCCCCTTACCTCTGCCCTCATATTTTAAGGGGATTCCGTACATGGTCAGCAGTTTGTAAGTTACAAACATCATGGCAGAAGGGTGTTGTGGGCAAAGATGTTTAGTTCATTGAGAGCAGAAAGAACAGGCAAACAGTGTCAGTGAGGAAGGATCAGGGAACCAGACATAGACCCAAGGATATCCCTCAATGATCTGCGCAGATACACTGAAAACTGTATGCCTCCAATCTCCCAGGATGAACCCAAAGCCGATTGTTTTCACATTTTACCCTAACTGCCACATTTCAGCCCAAAACCATGCTTAAACTATACTTAATATCCAAATAAAGACAATAGTAAGTGCATAATTTCACCTAAAGTAATACAACTATACTATGTACAATAGGAAATGCAACAATCCCATTCCCAAAGTCTAAACAATTCTAGTACTTTTCAGACATTCAATTCAAAGTCTCTACTGAGACTCAAGGCAAACCCTTAGTTGTGATGATCTGTAAACATTTAAAAAAGTTGCATAATTCACAGTTACCATCGCAGAGGATAAATATTTTCTTTACTAAAAGGATGCCTAAGGGGATAGAAAAGACTGATACCAAAGCAAAATAGAAATGCGGCAGGACAAACATTAAGTCTAGTAGCTCCAAATCCTGAATTTAGAGCATATAGTTGTAAAATGTGAGTTCCAAATGTTTGGATAGCCCCACCCCTATGGTCTTCCTGCTGACCATTTATTTTGGGCTGTCTACAAGCATGGCATGCAGCTTCTCTCCACAGATGTTTCATGTACCTGGCATATCAGACTCCCCATGGTCTGCACTACACCTTCAAATTCATTTCTATAGTTTTATGCACTACTGTCTCAAGGAATACTTGTCTGGCTTCTCAGGACTTCCTTTAATTTGGTTGAAAATATCTGTAACCTGACAACTTTTCCATTCTGTAAGCTATTAAAACCATAATCATGTGGATGACGCCAAGATGATGATGCCAAGTTTAGGGTTGAAGTAACCACGCCCCCTTGGACCATGGATGCAGCAGCCTCTGATTGCACAAATAACTGAACAGACTAAAATGAATCACAGGGAACCAATCCACCTGGAATCCTTTCTCAGGCAGAGGCCCCAAGGGCTGTCTTCTCAAACGATATATTTACACTTTTGCATCTTTGAGCGTGAAGTGAGTGGCTTATGCTGCTTGCTTAGTTGTCTTTATTAGATATTTTTGTTCTCATCCCTGTAAAATATATTGGATGTCTTTTTAGTGATGCTACTGTTTTCAGCAACAACATTTTTTTAATTTTAATTTTACATATATGAACTTCTAGGCCAAGTTTAAGTTGTTCAAAATTTTCTGCTCTGCCTTTTGCCCCTGATTCTTCTATAAATCTATCAAAAAACCACTGGAAGTACTCATGCTTAATCCTGAATATTGAGCTGTCTTGAAATTTCCTCCACCAGAATAACTCATTCATTGGCCTTGTTCTTAGTCTTCTTCAAAATCTCAGGGCACAGACAAAGTGTAAGAAATATTTTCTATCAGAGTATATATAACACAACACCTAGTGTAACTAGTAATGGAATCCTTGTAATCAACCGAAGCAACCTGAGCCTGTCCTTTACCATGCACATTCTTATCAGCATTCTGGTCTTCTAAGTTCTGAACAGAAATTCTTCCCATAAACTAACTCCAGAGACTGCTAACCTATGTAATTAGGTAAAGTCATGTCAATGATCCCACTTGCAACATGATATTCCTGTATTGGAAACACCCAACCATGGACTAAATCTTTGAAACTGTGAGCCAAACATACTATTTCCATTCAATTTCTTCTTTTAAATTATAGTTTGCAGGTATTTTGTCCCAGTAATGGAAAAATGAATATATATGGTAAAAAGTTTACTATTAACAGAATTTGAGAATGCCATATAAGCATGAAACTAAAATGATTTTGGAAAATTTCCCAAAATAAGCTGTTTTTTAATAATTTTTGAAGCTTAATTTCCTCAAAATCCAAGTAAAAATAATTATTTTGTAATAATTTGGCACAGGAATTGAGCTTTGCACTGAGATAATTTCCTGTACGCTTAAAGTTTTTTTATTTTGATGTAAATTCTACATTACTAAATTGCCATGTCAGATCTGGGATTTAGCTCAGTGGCACTGCACCTACCTTGCAAGTGCAAGGTCCTGAGTTAGATCCCTGGTAACAAAGAAAAAAAAAAGCAAAAACAAACAAACAAAAAACAACACTAAAATTTCAGATATGTGCTCTCCATGACCTGCAAACAAATTATTATCTTAAGGGTACAATAGATTTTATTTATAAACTTCAAAATTAATTGATTTTCATTAAACAACTTAATTCATGTCATACTTTTATCATATTTTATATAATTCATTTTTGTCTGATCAAATTACATTATTAAAATATGAAGTACCTGAATTTGAAAAAAGATTTCATGAATATTAGCATCAGGAGATTAAATTGAGGAGCATTTTAATGAGTAAGTAAAATAGCACAAAATACACTCCCATGAATTTTCTAGTCTTTTTGATTCAGTCCTTTTCTATGCAAGATGGGATTATACTACATGAGTGATCATTTTGATTTTTTGTTATGAAACTAATCACTTAACAAAAGTAGGATGATAAACTTCAATTGGACTTTTATTCATGAACATTCGTGCAGCAATTACCTCAAATCATTTTGTTTCTCAAGGGTTCTTAAAATCAATTAAATGGAATGCATTTCACAAGAAAAAACAGCTCTCCATTTTCAGAGTAAACATGATATATCTTGACATGATCGCTCTCTTTCATCTTCTTTCCTAGGGAACTGAACAGGCACTGATGGTCTTGTCACAAGTTCCCTCTTACCACATCCATGTATTTTTAAAGATTTTCTTTTATTGTAAATTCTGTTTGAAAATATGTGGAAAGGTTTCGGTATGACTCAGACAGTGTTACACTACCTTTTAAATCAGGATCTAGCAATTCATGACCTAAAAGGTTTATACCTTTATACAAAATATGTCTACACAAGAATTTGCTTAAAATAGTAGTAATTTTAATCCACAATCAAGCCACTATGAATATTGGCAAAATAATAAAGCAACTTCTTAAATTGATATACTACCAAAGTATTCATTATTGCAATTTCATACCATGAAGTTACAAAATTAATTGACATCCTTAATTGGAAAGTATCATGAAAAAAGCTCAATGGAGAAATCAGGAAAGATCTGTTGATCTGGTGGTTTAAGACCTGGTTACAACAGTGAGACATGATAAAATCTGCTCCCCTTGCTGTGGAATGAGAATATGAGAGCATTAACTGTGGGAACATGCACCTTATTATTTAGAATTAGCCACAAATTGCCTGATCTGACTGCATGGGGCAAGAGAGGAGAAAAAGCAATGTCAACTGAAGTGTCTGGATTAATTAGTTCCTATTTATTCTGAAAAACTCAAAGTTTTCCATTTAAGATCACCAAAAAAAAAAAAAAAAAGCACAGCATTAATCTCTCAGGCCTAAACATTATTGGAGTTCTAATTGAAACAAATACTGGAATTTTACTTCAGGAAGTCTTACAGGGGAGACTGAAAAAATTCCAAAGGCATCTGCAGTATCTTTGGCTATCACTGCAAGAAGATATTTTTTAAAGTTCAACTCCAGCCTGTTCCTGGCAATGGAAAATGAAGATAGCCCTCAATGTCAAGAGATAAAATGGATATACTTCAAGCAGAAGTTGACCAGCAGGTAAAACATGTAATAAGATCTATTCTCACATGAAAAAGTTTGGACTAATATTCTAATCTGGACTAATATTCTTGAATTTGACTCTATGAAACTCCTCTTAATTAAAGTAAATTCCAATTTATTGATTTTCTAAGTTCCTATTTTGAATTGCAAGCAAGTTTAAGATCACGTTTAAATTATGGGAAAATTTTAAAACATTAGGATTGGAAACACATTACTAAGCAACTGATTATGCTTAAAAATAATTAAAAAGCAAATAATCCCTTGCCTCCTTTAACATGATGGTAGCTGTGCCTCCACTTCACTCTCGGCTCCACTGGAGAGAAATGATCATATTAGCCTATGCCAGGCCCCTACCTGGTTGATATTCTCTGGGCTTAGAACAAGATACTCCAAAATGCAGCAACTTCACACATAAGAAAATAGCAGAAGAATAAATGTTGCTCTTTCTGCCCCTCCATTCTCTTCGCTGACAAGGAATAGTGGTAAAGAAATTGGCCTAATTCCTTGAAAGGCAGTCATAAGACCTTTATTGCAGAGCAGTCTTGCCCTATAGTCAGAGGCCAGCAGGACTGAAGAAACAGGCCTTGCTAATTTCCTCCCAGTTTATTACCAATTGGTCACATTGGGCCTAGTAATCATCGTTCCTTCTGGGTCTTTAATCTTCATTTCTGCAATTTCCTGCATTGTGTGAAACTTTGGTTGAATGGATATACTGAGCTTTTTTCTTTCTGATAGGCCTTTTGTTAGGAAGGGCATCATCCCAAAACAAAATCCTACATACACCCTGAGAAGAGGGAATGAAGTGCCTTACGTTTCCTTCCCACAGTGGTATGAGAAACATCTGTTCCCTTTAAAAAATTCTTTCAATTAAATTTTGGGAAAACAATAGTAATGCTGAGACTATAATCCCCAGGTAAAGAAACCAGCAATTTCAGACTGATCTTCTAAATAGTTAAAATACTTGAGGTTTTAAAATGTATGATCTCTAACTTCTCAAATTTTTCTCTCATAGAAAGACATAACGTTTGTTTCAACCAACAAAAGGTAAGCAGAATGAAGAAAACAAAGAGATAAAACTAATCAATAAGGTACAGAAATAAAGTCCAAAACCTTATAAATCAGTAGACGAAAAGGTTGGAGGGGAGAAGAGAGAGAGAGAGACAGAGAGAGAGAGAGAAGAAAAAACATATTTACAAATTCTTTCTCAGAGTGATTTTGGCAGTAGGATGCTAAATGCCCCAAGCATTTTGGGAATTTAAGAGTATTAGATTAAAAAGTACAGTACTGGGGGATGACAAAGTACAGGTCTTGAGGACATGTTCTCGGTGGATACCATCATAGAACTACATTTTGGAAAGAGATCAGAAGGATAGTAAAGAAAAACACCCATACAATCCTGCTGCTCACATTCTTGACAGCAGGGCTCTGGAGCAGTGTTCCTGAGTTTTCTCACGCTACTTATATTCCAGAGAAATGTAGTCGTACACATCTTTTTTTTTACAATTCGAACATAATTAAATAAGGGGAAAATACCAGAGCTGTATTTCTAAGAAGGCTCACTTAGGATGGAGATATGTTCACATCACATTCCGTCATTATTTCAAAAATATGTCTTTGTTGGTTTTTAAAGCGAGGCCTTGTATTATGCAAGAAAATTAAATTATGCCTTGTGTGTGGTTGGGATCTCAAATGTTATTCCTTTTTTTTCTAAGAAAAATAAGTACTGGTTCCTAAGCAGCAACAATACCAAAACATCTGAGTCAATTATATAATCCAAGTACACAATCTCGGGGAAAAAATGGAAATTCACTTTGTCATGTTTTAGAGCTGAGGATCAGAAGACACCCAGTTACACTCAGGAACTGAATCCTTTATCCACACAATTTCTCATGTTTTATATTTGATGTCACTGTCAGTGAATTATATAAAATATCATTTTGATAAATGATACTGAGACCTTAAGACTATATCACCCCCAAATATGCCACCAGGGCACATAGATGACTGAACTACCAGTGACTGAAAATCAGCCAACGTGGGAACAATTCTTCACACTCCCTTCTATTATCTGAAATAAAATACAAAAGCCACCTTGTGTAAAGGAAATCTACTTTTATAGTGGAAATTTCTAACTGTAAAGGAACATGTATCTGGAAGAAAACTGTTCGCAGACACATTTTATTATCTGAAAAATTTTACCTACACAACCAAGCAGCCTTAGTCACTCATACGTTTCTTCCCTCCATCATCAAATCATTTGTCTGTGTCACCCCTAGAAAATCTGTCCCCTATTCCTTTCTGTAGCATAAGTTTCTAAATCAGGTTGTCTTCTGGTCCTTCTTTGAGTTTCATGTTTTTGTGGGATTTGTGAGCATTATAATGTAATTATATTTTACTTAGGGTATATCCTCAATACGTATCCATTTTCCTATGAATGAATCTAATTTCTCATTCTTTATGGCTGAGTACTATTCCATTTTATAGAAAAACCACATCTTCCTTATCCAGTTTCCAACTAATGGGCAAATGGGCTGTTCCCATGTTTTAGCTATTACAAACTGTGCTGCTATAAACATAGGTGTGCATATATCACTGTGATATGATTCTTTTAGTTCTTTTGGAAAGATACCCAGCAGAGGGATGGCTGGGTCAAATGGAATCTCCAGTCCAAGCTCTTTGAGGTATCTCCATATTGATTTCCATAGTGGTTGCACCAGTCTGCACTCCCACCAACAATGGAGAAGGGTTCCTTTCTCCCCACAACCCCGCCAACATTTATTATTGTGTGATTTCTTGATAGCAGCCATTCTTTGTGGGGTGAGGTGGAATCTCAGTGAATACCGAATAGTTTCTCTGGTGTGAACAAACTATAATAATACATAAGACGCTAATAAGATAATTGACAATGTGAAATAGGAAGAAAAGGGCTAAAGGTGTAGGGAAAGTGGGAAGGGTAGGGGAAAGGTAATAAGGCAAAAGAAAGAAATATGAGAAAATGAAAAAATGGAAATAAACTGTTTGTAAACGGGGAGGGGAGGAGGGGGTAAAGGGAGGGCAGGGACAAGGGGAAAAATGAGAACCAAGACCTGTCATGTAAAGGTACAAGATCCCAGTAATGAATGTAACTGTACTGTATACCTAAAATGTACCAATACATTCAATGAGGAAAAAAAAATCAATGGACTGTAAGGATTATAAAGAAGATATCCACTTTTTTTTACACATGTAGCTATAGCTGGAGTTCTGGCATGCATATTTTAATTCTGTCAAATTTTTTAAATGACATGCATCTTCTTTCTTATACATGCCTATATGTGTATGTGAATTTTGGAAGCAGATTATCTGGAGCTATCTTAATATTTCCTGTGATCCAAAGTAGTTGGCTGATTTTGGAATGACTGCATTCACTGGAAATATAAGTCAATGTAGGAAAATTTAATAAGAAGACAAGAAAACTCACAATGGTTCTTTAATGTAGCATGAGCACTAATATCCATTAACATAGAAAGTTGATGGTGTATTTTGTAATTTCCAATATACTTTCACATTATCACTGATTTAAGTAAATTATTAAAAGAAAAATTATGGAATGTCACATGCTTTTCAGCTCATTGATAGCTATTTATCAAAAATAACTAAAATAATTAATTTTGAAAGGATCCAGTAGCATATATTCTTTCCTAGTATCTACTGGATAGGAGCCAATAAGATAAATATCTGCAGTTGCCACAGAAATATCATTTTTAGTGCTAGTTTTTGTTTTTTTTTCCTGAGTCAGCATGGCAGCTACCAATTTGAGATTCCTTGTTACCTTGAAAGTGCCAACCCATTTCATGGCTGAATCCAGGAAGAAAGATAATGCAGCAGCCCTAGAAAATGTCCATAGATACACACTTATTGGTATTTATACATTGCACATATATACAGATGATACATTATTATTCTTCTAAGCTAAAAATCTGTTTTCACTACTAAAGTTCAATGCTATTTTTCTCTTTTCTAGGACTGACTACAAGAAAAGAAATTAACATTTAGCAATGGAAGATGAGAGAATAGAAAACAAATGTGGGCTCACTTTCTTTTTTATGCTTTTGCACAAATTGCCCTTTCCTCTACTTATTTTGTATGTCCTATTCTTGCGAATTTTCTTTCAGTAACAAAGAAAGGCTGCTTGTGTTGAAATTGATCAGTGATGAAGTTTAGTAACCTCTGTCAAGCGGGGAAAGACACACTTTTAATGTCTAGGTATTTTCATCATTCTAATACTCTGGCTGCATTGGTCATAAAAAGAAGTAAGAAAGATATTATCTATACAAATGACTTGGGCATATTAAAAATTCAGTGATAAGGAAAAATGAGAATAGTTCTTTAAATATCAAAGAGACTTTTCTGTCCTGGTCTAAAATGTAAGAGACAAAAGAATGCATAACTTGCAAATAATTTGTGCTTACAACTTCCATGATACTCCTTATTTTTAACTAGTCTATGAAACTACTTTTTGCATCTATCAAAGATATATACATTTTTCTATGATCCCATAATAATTTTTCCTTCAGTACTGAAAGTTGATTATGAGATAGAGGTCTGTGTCTAGCACATGCAATTTACGAATGCTAATGAATTAAGACTCAATTTTTGCCACTATATTATACATATAAGGAGTGAAATAATTAATTTAACAATAGTTTTAATTATTTAAAAAGACTACTGACAATTCTAGGGTTTTATTTCTTTGCAATAATTGTGTTGTATTAAAATATAAGCCAGGGGCCGGGGATTTAGCTCAGTGGTACAGTCACCTGCCTTGCAAGCACAAGGACCTGAGTTCAAATCCTGATTCCAAAAACAAACAAATAAAAAATTAAATAAATAAATAAAATAAAATATAATAAGCCAACTGGTGTACTGATGTTATTAGGCAGAAAATGTATTCATACAATTTGAAGTAAATATACAAATACAGTTAAAATATCTGGAGGCATTGAAGGTCAATGCAGATTATGCTCTTCTGTTTCTGACATAAATATTTAAGGCAAATATGACTAATTTTTGCCAAGACATGCATTTTTTTCATTTGGGATAACATTAATTTGTAGCAATAAGCCATTTGTTCTAAACTTTTGTAGCAAGCTTTTAAGTAATATATTTCTCTACTTGATTACTATATATGGTGGTAAGTATATATTGTATAAATTTGTAGACAATTATAAAATATTTTCTTTTTCACAATAATAACTACTCAAACTATTTGGTAATTTTAGCAATAAATAAAATAGCAACTTTAAAAATCATTCAATATGGAATGGATGCACTGAAACTTTAATCAAATCTGTTTAGGGTGTTGAATTCTTAAGCACTTGGATTGTTGTTGAATTAAATGTAAAGACTTCTTCTGTGGAACTTTATGTACACATTTTATAGCTCAAATTGTGGATGCAGTAAATGAAGTAAAAAAGTGGATGAGAATTATACTATTGCGAGTGAAGACACATTATAGTCCATGTGTTTAAAATGTTAGATAATTCATTCATAATGCTGAACTCAAAAAAATATGTCAAAATTTCTCCCTGATAGCTAGCATGTCGCATATATATGTACAGGCCATAACAGAATACACAGTGGAGTAAGAACACATGAAAGGTTCAATTTTCACTTTTTTAATTTTGTTAAACAAAGGGCTTCATAAAACCTAGGTAAGTACTCTCTCTGAGCAACATCCCCTGTTTATTTATTCTCTCTCTCTCTCTCTCTCTGAAAAACAATAAAGGTATACATTTAACTGAAATGTTTCACTTAAGAGAGCATATAGAAAACACCAAACAATACAACAATGATTTAAACAAGTATCTTAATTGCTTACATATTATTGTGATAAAACAGAACGTACTACAAAATACTGGGCAACTTTTTTAAAAAGGACTTTTGATGTGATTACTCTGATAGATCTATACACCTTCACAGAACTTTAGAAATCCATTTGAATATATATTAATGTCCATTTAATTGCTATGTTAATATCCATCTTCCTAAGGTGCCCTTAGGTCTCCTTAAAATAGGGGCAATATTTGCACCACACATCAGCCAGTGCTTTGATAAGTGCAATCAACTCCTGGTGTTAAATTTTAGTGTAGTGTAAGTATAGAGAAACTCAGTCAAACATTTGAGGATCGTCAGTTGTATACAAAAATTAAAGAATAATTTAAATATTCAAAGGAATAAAGATTTTTACCATTTTTATCTTGTTATATACCTTTAATTTTTTTTAAATGCTGGATATATTAGATCATGTAATAGAAATGAAAGCACTTGGGCTTTCTGTGTAAGAATTTAAAATAAATTCAAGATTAGGGCTCTGGCTTTTTAATATTTGCTGTAGGTACTGCTATCAGGGGATTTTAATTTCTCCACTTATTTTTGTTTTTGTTTTTTATGTGTTTGTGTGTGTGTGTGTGTGAGTGGTGTTAGGGTTGGACCTCATCTTGGGCAGGCACTTCACCACTGAGTGACATAACTAGCCTTTTTTCATATTTTAAAATTACCTTTATTTTTTATTTTATTAGTGCACACAAGTTACATAGAATTGTTGAGTGTTTTGGCATGTTTGTATGTGCATATAACATACATTGATTATTTTTTACCTTCCATTACTACCTGCTATCATTTCTCCTCTCTCTCTCTCTCTCTCTCTCTCTCTCTCTCTCTCTCTCCTTTTTCTTCTCTCTCCCTCCCCAGATTCCACATGCAAGAGGAAATGAGATATTTGACTTTTTGAGTCTGGTTTATGTCACTTAACATGATCTCCCATTCCATCCATTTTCCTGTAAATGACATAAATTTGTTCTTTATTACTGAATACATTAAATTATGCATATCTATCGCATTTTCTTTATTCAGGCAACTAGGCTGTTTCCATAGCTTTTAATTATGCCACAATAAACATAAGTATACAAGTACTTCTCTAATATGTTACTTTTTTAAATTTTTTTTTACCAGGGATCGAATTCGGGACCTTGCACTTGTGAAGCAGGTGGCAGAGCCACTGAGCTAAATCCACAGCCCTATAATATGTTACATTTAATTCTTTTGGGAATATGCCCCAGAGTGCTATATCTGAATCAAATAGTATCTGTGCTAATTTATGTTTCCATAAACAGTATAGAAGGATGCATTTTTCAGTATATCTTTCCCAGCAGTTATTATTTTCTGTGTTCTTGATGATAGCCTTTCTGACTGGGGTGAGAAGGAATCTCAGTGTAGTTTTAATTTGTATCTCCCAAATGACTAAAAATGTTGAACATTTTTTAAATATTCTTATTGGCCATTTCCTTTTCCTTTTCTTTTCTTCTTAAATTTTATTAGGACAATATTGATATATAATAATTATAACGATTTTTGAGGAATTAGTGCATATAAAAATCACAATTTTAATTCCCTTTTCCATTTGTACTTCTTTTGAGAAGTGTCTATTCAATTCATTTGCCCAAATAGTAGGATAGGGTCTTGGTAGGTTGCTAAGGATGATCTGGCACTTCAGATTCCTCTGCTTTAAGCTCGATGTGGCTAGAATTACAGGCATGCCCGCAACACCTAACTCTGTTTCCCCTCTTGCCATTCCCTCTATACTCCTAGGAGTTTCTGTGTCTTCTGTTACCTGTTACTTGTGACCCAGTGTTACACAATGGATCTCTTTTTCCAGGAAGCAAAGAGAAGGGAGACCTTTACAATTTTGATCTCTGACTGCAGTTTTGCCAGTGTTTGAATCCCAGTCCCATGTTGAATGTTTTCTCACCTCTTGCAGGTCACAGTCTGGATCAGGTCCAAGTAAGAAGGAATCCACCCCTCTCTCCTTGCTGAAAAGTTTTCTGACAAGGTAGCCTTGAAAGAAGACATTTTCTATGAAGAAGTTGTATCTGGGTTTCACAATGGTTACTCTTTCACTTTCCAGAAACATTAAAGATCTTCCTTAAATTTTGACAGCTTAGGTTTCCTACAAGGAACACCATTAAGTTTTGATGAACAGGCAATCAATCTGTGCCACCCCAGGAGATTTTCACTCCCATATTTGTCTGCAACCAGAACTCAGCGATCCAAATGGTCTTGCTGCTTTACAATTCCAGTGGTTTCTGCTATGGATAACCAGATCTCAGCTGTCAATTTCTGACTTTGCCTAATTTTACAGATTTGGGATGATGGTTTGTTCTTCAACCTCAGTTCTCTAGTGAGACTGAAAAACATCATTGATTATCTGTTTGTCCAGATAGTTCTTGCTGTAAGGATAGAAATGATGATTTAAAACATCTCTGCATGTCAGAGCTGGAGCCAGATGACAGAGTGTATTTTAAATTACTGTGTCATTTTTGCTTTGAGAAAAACATATTTTTATAAAGTGATTGGATATGAACTATAAGGTGTACTTTTAGCTGTCAAGGGATGGATAGAATTCTACATTCTATTCTATTTTTATATTCTGTGGTTCACCTGTTAAATTCTTAAATTGGAGCACAGGAACAGATATTCTGATTGCTAAAAGAGATTCTTTGAGGTATTGTGACTCAGAGCAAATATAAAAAACTGTAAACAGAAGAGAAAGTTATAAAGGTATATTTCTATGCATATCCCAATTATCTCTTAGCCTGCTGAGAATAATTGAATTTTGCATGCCAGATGAGTATTTTTTGGCTCAAGGGAATTGATTTAGTGCTGGGAAGACTCTCTAGACTATTGCATATTTAGGAAAGAGGGTAAGGAAAGAGTTGTTCTAAAATGAATTTTCTTCAAGCTACCTTAATCAACATTTATCTCTGGATATCCTACTTCCCTTACCAGTCTACTATTAATGGGGAGGAGAGTGATAAAAAAGAAGGAAGTTTTATGTTTTTGAAAAAAAATGAATCAAATTAAGATATAGTAATACATTTTAACCAAGTGTGCAATTACTTAAATATTATCATTGATAATGCACATATTTTTTGGAAAAATTCTGATAAAAGCATGCAACATTTTAAAACAGTTAACATTGTGAATTAAGATATATCTAAAGAAATCATTGCATAAGATCACTTTGTATTCTTTACCAAGAACAGAATTGGTCCGAGGATTTAGCTCAGTGGTTCCATTACCTGCTTCACAAGTGCAAGGTCTGGAGTTCAATCCCCAGTGCCAAAAAAATAAAAAATAAAAAACAACAAAAAAAAGGAATTTATAAGAGCATCCATTATGTAACAATACAAGGTAAAATGGTTTTAACACAAAAATTCATAGAGAATTCATCCTCAGTGTTTTATGTGTGGATATATTCATGCATACATAAATATGTGTACGTGTTTGTGCAAATTCTATCAATGAGGTGATTTATCACAGGAGCTTTGTAGTATAATTTCAAGCCAGGGATTGTGATTTCCTCCCTGCCTGACGTTTGTTGCCCCCCAATTATTTTTTCTTTTTGCAATTCTAGGTCTCTTCCGGTTTCAAATAAATTTTAGGTATTTCCCTAGTTCTATAAAGTATGCTGATGGTAACTTAATTGGGATTGCATTAAATCTATATGAGAAATTTGGAAATATGGCCATTTTCACTATTGTGGTTCTTCCTACCAAAGAGCAAGGGGTATCTTTCAGTCTCCTCAACCTCCTTTCTCAGATTACTAGAAATCTACCAACAACACACTTTGCTTGGGATATGGGGAAAAAGGAACGTTTCTCTGCTGCTGGTGGGACTATAGACTGGTGCAGCCACTGTGGAAATCAGTGTGTAGATTCCTCAAAAACCTAGGATTACAGGTACCATTAGACCCAAATAATATATTTCTGGGTAGTCCGAAAAGAATTAAGAGCACAGAGTACAACAATAAATGCATACCCATGTTTAAGGCAGCACATTTTGCAATAGTTAATGTTGCAATAGTTAATGATAGGCCAAATGCCCATCAACCAATGAATGAATAAAAAATACTATATTTTCTTTATACAAGGGAGTACTACTCAGCCCCAAAGAAGGATAACCATGTGACATTTCCAGGTAAATAGATACATTTTGAGACAATACTCTTAAATTAAAATTAATCAGACACACATGTATAAATATCACATTGTATCTGTAATGTGAGAAGCTGAAATTGTAAATAAAAACCAAAATATATAATAGATGTTGTGAAATATGAAGAAATTGTTCAGAAGAAAAGGGGACCTGGGGGGATGAGAGGGGTAAAGGAAGGAAGGGGAAAGAAAAAATGAGAAAATAAAGATAAAATAGAAAAAAAGAAAATAGAAATAATAGAAAAATAGAAATAGAAAAAATTGTAAAAAAGAAAGGGAAGAGGGGGTGAAGGGAGGGAAGGGAATAGGGAAAAAAGGAATCAAGATATATCATGTACAGGTACAAGATCCCTTTGATGAATGTAATCATTATGTATATCTAAATAGTACTAATCAACAATAAAAATGAAGAGATACTCTTATTGACTTGAGAAATTCCATGATGAAATAACAACACTGTGACAATTAGCTGCAACATTTGTGACTAGTCTTAATATGGCACTAAATAACCAGCATAGTTTTACATAACTTAAGGATGGCAGTTAGCCACCCAGAGGCCAAAAGTGCCTCACAAGTAATGAGCTTTCTATTTTTTTTCTCTCATTGAGTTTATTGGTACATTTTAGGTATATAGTACATTTACATTCATTATTGGGATCTTATACCTTTACATGACAGGTCTTGGTTCTCATTTTTCCCCTTGTCCCTGCCGTCCCTTCACCCCCTCCTCCCCTCCCCATTTACAAACACTTTATTTCCATTTTTGAATTTTCTCATATTTTTTTCTTTTCCCTTATTACCTTTCCCTTACCCTTCCCACTTTCCCTACACCTTTAGCCCTTTTCTTCCTATTTAACATTGTCAATTATCTCATTAGGATCTTATGTACTATTATAGTTTTTCACACCAGAGAAACTTTGGTATTTCCATGCATGACTTATTTATTTCACTTAGGAGTATATCCTCAATATGTATTCATTTTGCTATAAATGAATCTAATTTCTCATTCTTTACAGCTGAGTAGTATTCCATTTTATAGAATAACTACATCTTCTTTATCCTATCTCCAACTTATGAATTACCAATATTGAACAAAGTAGATAAAAGCATTTTAAACACCCCAATTACAATTGAAAATGGAATTAAAAGTTTACCAACAAAGAAAAGCCCAGGTCCTGATGGCTTCACTGCTGAATTTTATAAGACATATAGAGAAGAACTACTGCCACTACTCTTTAAACTTTTCAATGAAATTGAAAGGGAAGAAATACTTCCAAATTCATTCCTGGAAGCAAGTATCACTTTGATTCCCAAATTAGGGAAAGACCCAACTAAAAAAGAGAACTACAGGCCAATCTCGTTAATGAATATAGATGCAAAAATCTTTAATAAGATACTAGCAAACAGAATACAGAGGATCATCAAGAAGATCATAATCCTGACCAATTAGGATGTATTCCAGGGATGTAAAGATGGTTCAACATATGTAAGTCAATAAATGTAATGCAATATAGTAACAGAGTTAAGGATAAAAACTATATGATCCTCTCTATAGATGCAGAAAAAGCATTTGACAAAATTCAACACCCATTCATGATAAAAACTCTGCAGAAAATTGGAATAGATGGTCTATATCTCAACTTAATGAAGGCAATGTATGAAAAAAAAAACAGCCAACATCATATTAAATGGCCAAAAACTGAAAACCTTCGTTAAAATCAGGAACAAGACAAGGATGCCCACTATCACCACTCCTCTTCGATATAGTTCTGGAAACATTAGCTGCAGCAATTAGACAAGAGAAAGAAATTAAAGCAACAAAGATAGGAAAGGAAGAAGTCAAACTGTCATTATTTGCTGATGATATGAGTTTTCTAAAAGTAAATATCAAAGTATTTTATATTAACAGTTCATATTTCCATACTTTACTATAAAATAGAAGCAAAAGTGCTAGTAAATGGCTAGCTGGTGTTTGCAGCTATTTTCTTTCAAGTGAGGAATGTGTTCTCCAGTGCACCTCCATAAACCTACTTACACATCTGTTATCTTTTGTACTGCACTCTCAAGAGCCAAGTGTATGCAAGTGTCCCTAAACAATGACATGTCAAGAAATTTAAACTGATTAAAGGAGTTGCTATATTTTCCATTACAAGCATTTAACTTAGATGAATAAGTAATGACACAAATACTTGAATATAGAAAATACTTGAATATAGAAAATGATGTATATTGGATTTTTGAAGTATTCTTTTACTTCTAGCATTTGTTGTTGTAATGATATTACATTAGAGTATATTAAGTAATGGGATATTTTTGCAATGATGAACAACATTAGTTTCCCTACTCTGTTATGAGATGACATTAATGACTTGTTCATGATTTATCGATATTGCTTTCAATTTCTGACAAAATTGAAATTGTTCTCATTCTATCAATGTAATATTTCTTTTAACTAAAGTACTTAAACATTTTTTTTCTTCCATAGATATAAAACTACTACAAGTCACTCAAGCATCAGCCCAAATGCTATATTTTAGAAGCTTGCACAGAAACATCTGTCCCACTTATTATACCATTTTAACTAAAACTAAAATATTGCAAAATCAAGGTAAATAATTATATTATTTATTTTAAAATGATCACTGATATGAAAAAATATTACACGTCTATTATCTTTTGCACTGCCCTCTATATGGCAAAGTTTATGTGCTGTGTTATAGTGTACCTAAACAACAACGCTTCAAAAATTTAAATAGATGAAAAGAGTTGCTATATTTTCCATATAGAAGCACTTAATTTAGATGGCTAAATAATGGCATAAACAGTATCAGCACTTTGCAGATGGTAGGGAAAGTTGATAATCAATATTGGAAAATTTAGTTATTCCCAAGACACTGGACTTTGACCAAGACTAAGGGGCATAAAGGTATGTGGGAATTAGTGATGCAGATATACTACCAGACAGTATCCCAGGCAGAAAAAAGACCAGAATCAAGTGTCCTGGAGTGAGCCTGAGCCACAAATTCAGAAATAATAAGGGCACAATCACTGGAGTTAAAAGGCTGAAGAAAAGGAATATTTAGAAGTAGACTCTTCTTCGTGGTCTATTATCATCTGTAGGCTTTAGCAATTTTCTCCAATTTTACTGAAATTTACAGTAGATTAATATCTTACACAACAGCGAATGAGATTGGTGTGTTGTGATCTACAAAGATTTTGGTTTCAGACTGCCTACCTCAAAGTATGGCAGCCTGTCTAGAAATTCTTCCCCACAGTCTAGCCTTCTTTGAAAACTCACTGCTGACGTTTTCTCTTGGAGTTTTCATATATGAATCAACTATTAACATGGATAATTAGAATTTTCCAAACTTTATATTTGCATTCTACTTAAAGATTGAATGTAGCAACCATATCAGTGGTCACTTAGTTCCCTACTGCCAAGGTAGTCAGTCACACCTCACAAGAGTCACTGGAAACCAAATGACTCTAAGGTCCCAAAGACAATACAATAAAACATAATGCTTGCCATGGGCTTAGGGGAGGACAAATGGAACAACTGTTGTTTAATGGGTAGAATTTCAGTCCTACAAGATGGAAAACTTTTAGAGATTTGTGTGAACCCTGTTCTTGTGGTTGGCAGTAGTGTAATATATACTTAAGTTTTTCAGAGGGTAAATCTTATGTTATTTTTTAAAAATAGAATAAAATAGATAACAAAACCTAGGAACTGATTTCTGAGAATTTGTAGAGGCTAGAGAATTACTTGGTGGATTGTTTTCCTTGTACCTAAATGAAGACAAGTTCTGGGGAAATAACATAAGGCTTTAATCACCTCCTTTAAGAAAATTTACTCATTAAGACCAAAGACTAACTTTCCTCTTTCCCATAAACATATCATTGAGTAATAGAAAATACTTACTGATTGTTTGCTATTTGGTAGACCCCCTTTGAAATGATTTACATGTATTAATTTATTATTTACCTTGATAGTTTGTGACATTACATTCCATTTATTGTATATGGAAAACCATGTCCACATAATTTAAGAAGCTTGTTCAAGGTAAAATAACAAGTAGCCAAAATCTAATCCTAAAATACATCCTTTTGGGGAATTCACTAGCCTGGCATTTCTAGTTCTCAAAATAACTTTTTAAAAAACTATTTATACTAGATAGAAGTCACATCATAGTTTATTTGATCAAAATGTATCATGGTAAAGCAATATCACACTTCACAAGATTTGATGGAAATTAGATACTTTTAGAGTTCTGAAGACAAATCTCTAAAAATAATAGTATACTCCTGGCACTCTGTGAAACAAATGCAAGATAATTAAATCAAGTATGCTATGTGGTGTTTGTGAGAAAGCACATTTAAATTTTTTTATCTCTATACTTTCCCTCTCTCTTTTAAAATAACCAGATACAATTCATATTTTGTACAATTATTGATTTAAATGCCCAATTCAATGTTTTTAATGTATTGACAATTATAGGCAACTGACATCACAATTATAGAACATTTTTATTATCTCTCCAAATAAACTTCAAAACTTTAAGATAACCAGTCCCCTATTTTCCAAGATTCTCTAAGTTCATCACTAAGTTACTATTAACGTATGTTTTATCTTCACAGATTTTCCGATTCCACCTTATTTTAGATCTTTTACTGTATCAAATCAAAATATATGGACCTTTGAGATGACCTTCTTACCCTTAGCATGAAGTCTGAGGTTCATGCAAGGCATAGTATGTATCAGTAACACATACTATGAAACAAAGAAGTGTACACTTTGGTGAAGGTTAATATACTTTTTTCCTTTTTTTTTTGTCTTGATGCTTTAGTTGTCACAGCCAGTAATTTGCCTTATTCAAGGCCATAAGAATCTATCACTATACTTTTCCTCTAACAGATTTGTACTTTTATCTCTTTCATTTAGCTCTGATTTTGAGTTAAATTTTATGCATGGTTTTAAGTAATGGTCAAATTTCATTTTATTATAATTGTTCAATTATTGTAGCACCTTTTGATCTTGATACTTTGGTAGAAAATAAAATATCTGGTGCTTTATTCTGTAGAATTGCAATTCTGTTTTCAATTCCATGAAGTATATTTCTCTCAGGTTAACATCTTATTTCTACACTAGTCATTGTTTATTTTAATTTTTTTCCTCATTGAGTTTATTGGTACATTTCAGGTATGCAGTACAGTTACATTCATTACTGGGATCTTGTACCTTTACATGACAGGTCTTGGTTCTCATTTTTTCCCCTTGTCCCTGCCCTTCCTTCACTACTTGTTTTAACATAATGTCACAGAAGAAAAGAAAAAGCTTTTTAATAGAACATAAATTTTCACATATATGCCATTAATTTAAACATTACTTTTTATCACAGATATTAAGTAAAAACCTTTGAAATTAACTGGATTATAAATACTAAAAATGTGCAACATTGATTTTCTGCAATTATCTTTTATAATGCTCTTTTATTTTTATAATATGAAGAATGGTTTGCAAATTTAATGTTATTTTTATTCATGTCAACAACTAGTTAATAGTGAGTGAAATCCATATCTACTTCTACATAAATTGAGGCTCTGAATACATTCTAAAATCCACATTTTATGACATATTATCTACTGTAAAATATTCCCCATTGACAATTTACCAAATTTGTACCTTTTCTACATTTGATTTTTCTTCTACAGAAAATATATTTCTTTAAGTATTTTCTTCAAATGTCCTCTATATATTTAATCAATTAGGTCAATTGCCATTCCCTATGACACATAATTTTTTTGCCCTAAACAACAAAATCTAAAATCACAAACATAAAACAAATAAACATATAAATAAATATACTCTTCATAATATATTTTTGTCTTACCACTCTTTAAGACTACACAATTATTATCTATCTTGTTTAGAGAAAATAATTGTTCATAGTATGTAGTGGCCTTTAAAGTGAGACTTTTTTACACTTTATTGTAGTAGAGTAAGAATTTCTGTTCTGATGCTGAAGTTTTTCAACTTCTATTGTATTACAGCATCTATCGAAGATATATTCACCCAATGTACAATCTACTCCTTGCCACTTTATTTAAAATTGATCTTCAAATTGGGGCCACTTTATTTAAAATTGATCTTCAAATTAGGGCTTAAGGAAAGAAAACCTAATTTTTCATTTCTTAGAAAATCCTGTTTACATTAGAAAGTTATATGATTTATCTAACCTGCAAAATGAGTCCATTGAATGAAAAAAGCAGTTACTGAAAGCTTAGATTTTATCAGTCAATGTGTAATTAATTACAATGTAGCAATTAATTTTCTAGGTGAAAATTTGGGGTACAAAGTATTTTGGGACATTATTTAATACCACATTTCTTGAAAAGTCAAGTAGTCAGTACTTTGGCCCAAATTGGTGTCTGCCTCATTAGCTCAAATTCATGTTCACTTTGTTATTTCCTTGTCATTAATTTATGTAAAAGGCTAGAGCATATTTCTTAGTCTATAATTCTAACTATTTGCATATAACTGTGAATCAAAAGGCAAATAAAAAAGATAGGAAAAACTAAGCATAGATCCAAGGCAGTATGATAATAAATTGTTTTATATCTTATGATGACAATCTTTAAAATAATGATAACATAATATTGCCTTGCTTTTGTGGGTTTCTGGCTGTGGCATGCACTCTAAAGATAAACTGTAAAATACAAAAATGAAATTATTATCTGCATTAATCTGTAGATATAATTTATAGGTGAGTATCATCTGGATGACTCTAATGTCCTTATGCTTCTCAGTTTATATCTAATTTCAAAAGGATTATAAGTGATAATGACTTATTAATAAATATAAGGAAACAGTATACTAATTATGGTAGGAAATCATAATTTTGGAGGTAATGGCTTGTTTTCATGTCCTTTTGTTGTGATAATTCACTCATAACTTGTTATATTAATAATTCAAAGGTCTCAGCAAGAAAATAGCAAACAATTACAGTAACACATTTATCTCAACTGGTAAACACATTAAATTGTAATTAATTTAAATTTCTATTGCATACTTTTTATTTCTAGCTATACATCTTAGTCTTCATGTGAATTTGAAGGCTTTAGAAACTCACATAAACTAACGTAGTAATGGCTGTGTAGTGAATAGTTGCTATTCTTGCCGTTTTCCATATATACAAGATAAATCATGTAACCAATGTTTACAATGTCCTAGAATAATAATATAATTTTTACTATTATTTTTAATTGACAAAACTTGACACATAGTGATAATCATGGAAAATAATGTTTGCATTACAAAATATTTTAATACAATATAGAAATACACCTAAATTATATTTCTAATAATTCTATTTATCTGGATATACTTATATATGATTTATCTTAAACAATGATTTCTAATTTACTAAGTATTATTACACACACACTGAACCACTTTAAACACACATACTTTTCCACATGAAATGAAGATGTTTATCTATACAATTATTTTTTAGATTATGGAATATCTATTGTTTTATAGAAATGGATTAAGAATACTCTGAGATTTGATTGAATAATAACTTTCCTAAATTCATAATTTGAAACACTAACTCAATATGATTACATCGTGAGTGAAGCTTTTGAGAGTTGATTGGACTATAACAGCAGAAACACGAAAAGTTGAGATTAATACTCCTATTAACAAAACTCAAGAAATAGCTAGGGCATTCTTCAATGAAAACTTCTATGAACCAAGGAGTGGAAACTCAATGGACCTTTATTTTCCAGTAATTTGGATTTCACAAAATCCAGAACCATTAACAAGTATATGTTTGTTGTTTATACGCTCCTCATTTGGTTATAGCAACCTGAATTAATACAGTTTCTAATGTGTTAAGATAGTAATAATTTGTAAGCATAATTACCTTATAATTATGGTTAAATATGGCATTTGTTAGTTTTATTGAGATTTTTCTATAGGCAGAAAAATTGTGAAATCACTTTCTTAAAAATATACCTAATATTGACAAAATTTTGAGAGCTATCTGAATGTTAGAATAAAAAGTAATTTCCTTTAAATTGGGGAGCTGCACATGTAGGTTGTACATACAAGGTAATTTAGTGGGATGGTCCTAAAAGACCTTTCTTCTATTATTCGTTTATTCAATTCACTTTATTTCTCTTTACATATGTTTTCTAAAGTATGCACAGATACTTAATGATACATTTAGTGGTGAGATTTAACATTTATTAGGATATCCAGAGGCAAGCTGTGAAGAAACAGGAAACTAAAAAATTAACCCAGATTAATTAGACCTAACAACTTTGGAAAGTATGAGGATTCTTTCTCTTCATCCCGAATGTATCTTGAAACATATTTGAACTCAATTACTTGTAATTTTCTCTTCTGCCATAAGTTTTATCATTTAAAAGACATAAATATAGAGAGCTATTTGATTACATTGTTTTAAATTAATTAATTGGCATTAATTAGAAAGGTTGTCAAAACATTTCAAGCATTCAGTATTTTACCCCTTGAAATATAAGAAGTTGACTTTTGTATCTTTAATCAGATATAATTACTACAGAAATAATTTAATTAATTAATTAATTTAATGATTATTCTGAATATTGAAAATGTATTTGCTATCAATTAATTAAAAACATGTTTAGTGTAATCAAAAAGATATTATTTACTATATTTTCTTATGTATACTCTTTAAAATTCAAGATTATAAAGATAATCATTTTTTAAAATGTCTCTCAGGAAACAAATTACTAAGTTCACTGTAATGAGTGTGATGGTTGGGGTGGATTGTCAACCTGGTTGCTTTGGATCCAGCCACAGCATTAGTAAAGCACATTTCTGGGTGTGCTTGGGTGGAACATGGTGGTGTGATCGTGGCATTTGTGTCTGGTTCCTTGTCCCTACCTCTCATGTGCTGTTCTCTTGCTCTGTTTCCCAGCCAATGTGAACTAAATGGCTTTGCTCTGCCACTCCCTTCCACCATGACTTTCCTGAAGCCAGTGGATCATGAACTCAAACCCATGAAGTTGCAAGTAAACTGCTTCTTCCTGTAAGTTATGGATGTTGGCTATTTCGTCCCAGCAACAAAAAGCAGCCTATTACAATGAGCAAATACTTTCTAGCATTAGAAATTTATATATCCAGGCTGAAGTAATAATCCAAATGCTAAAATTAATTTAAAGTTAACAATTGCCTATTCAGTTGATAGTGATGATGCTGCATTAAGTGAAAAGAACTCTGATGTCTTTTTTTTTTTTTCCTTCCCTTCCCTTTTAAAGAGTTTTCCACTCTTGTTTCATCTGAACTTGGGCTGCTAGCTTGTGTTGAAGGTGAGAGAGCAAGACACGTTTAGGAGGTTGGAGAGTGCTTGCTTGCCTGCTATTAACATAGTATAGCCTAGATGCCTGACTGCTTTGAGAATTTGGCTGTGTTTATAGCTCATTCCTCTCTTCTTTGAGCTCACTAGCTTTGTAGACCTTTTCTCACCAGGAATTTCTCAGTTATTATTCCTGAAAATTAGTTATGTGCATTCAATGAAGAATTTGTGCTGGCATTTGGCAGATCTCGAGAGAAAAATGTTAGATATTTAGAAATTTTGTGAACAGCTGGATAATCAATATTATTATTAAAACATAAGGTTATTATTAAAAATTAAATTGTGAAAATATAGCATTTGAATTATTTTTAAAATGGCTACACAAAATTCAGTACAAACTACCTATTTTAATGTTTTGTTACCATCCCACTCTCTTTTGGAATATACTTGGCAATCCTGTCTGTATAATGCAAATGTGTGGCGCTATGCTGGAGCCCCTCTTCGCAAGGCAATGTTCAACAGTGTCACCTTAGGAGTTTTCCATCAAATTTAAGGGAATATTTATATTGAAGATTAAAAAACGTACAAATTATTTATTTTATTACCTAGATAGAATAGATCAGTGGATACAGTGTTAAATGAAGATTAAAGTGTAGTTTTTTGGGGGATATAGCTAGTATATATTAAAAGGTAAAATTTATGGAAATAAGATTCTAGAAAGTAATCTAAGATTCAGCAATAAGACATTCATGTTGCTGTAGAAATGAAATTCTCATGTATGTCTCCCTTGTTTCTCTCTCAGGTCACCTATGAATGTAAATGAAAATAACCAATCATTATGTTTGAAGTATACTATTTCACACATCACCATATTTCAGCTACAGAAAGGGAAAATCAATAAAAATATTTTGTGAGAATTGCTGAGTTATATAGAATTTGTAATACATATATTGCATATTTATTTTCAAAATTGGCACTATATACTTTGTATACCAATAAAGTTTAAAAAAATTATAGAAGCACTTTTTTTAAACAGTTGGCAGCTAAACATTACTAGCACATCACTGGATGTATATTTCCATATATAACTGTTTGATGATTTATTCCTTCAAAGTCTCTTTGAAATCTAGTTTCTCACTACCAGTATCTAAGATTAAGACAAATAGCTCTCTGAAAATGGTAAGTTATATGGTTAACTGGAAATGTGCATGGATCATTTGCACCAAATGATCTTGAATGTAGATGGATGCTGGTAATGAGAGTATTCTCATTATTATTATTATTATTATTATTATTATTATTATTATTTTCATTAAATATTATTATTATTATTATTATTATTATTATTTTCATTAAGTTTATTGCTACATTTTAGGAATACAAGACAGATATTTTTCAGAAAAAGAAGTGAAAGCAGCAAATAAACATTTGAAAAAATCTTCAAAATCAGCGGTCATTCTAGAGGTGCAGATGATAACAACCTGAGATTCCACCTCACCCCAGAAAGAATGGCTGCTACCAAGAAATCACACAATAACAAATGCTGGCGGGGATGTGGGGAGAAAGGAACCCTTCTCCATTGTTGGTGGGAGTGCAGACTTGTGCAACCACTGTGGAAATCAATATGGAGATATCTCAAAGAACTAGGATTAGAGGTCCCATTTGACCCAGCTTTTCCTCTGTTGGATATCTTCTCAAAAGAATTAAAAGAATCATACCATAGTGATATATGGTCACCTCTTTTATAGTGGCACAGTTTGTAATAGCTAAAACTTGGAAATAGCCAAATTGCCGATCAAATGGGGACTGGATAAAGAAGATTTAAAAAAACAGAGTACTACTCAGCCATATATGAGAAACTAGAGATACTTATAAATAAATGGATTCACATTGAGGTCATACTCTTAAGTGAATTAAATAGGACAGACATGTGTAAATACTGAATAGTTTCTCTGGTGTGAGAAACTAAATGTGTAAATAAGGATCAAAATGTATAATTGATAATGTAATGTAGGAATAAACGGTCTAAAGGGGTAAGGGAAAAGGGAGGGGTAGGGGAAAAGAAAGAAGGGAAAGGAAAATATATGAGAACAGTACTATTATTATTGAAGCTATTAGGATGGGTGTCTCTTCAGCTTGAGATTTTTTAAGGTATCAGTCAAACTGTGTATTTCCATCCCCAATAGAAATTGAAAATTTCAAACAATATCCAGAATTGTTTTTACTAAATTTGAGTCCAATACGAGGCATCAAAATTATATGCATTTCAAATAATTTGGCTAAAAAAGAAATGAGTTATAGAGTATTTTCTATTGGTGGAATGATATTTCAGGGCCATAATCAGTGACAAATTTTTTATTCACCTTTAAAGAAAAATTAAACTACATGATCCAGGTGTTGTACATAAAGATGGGAATAGCGTAGCATTGTTTTTAGAGAAATGGGAATATTAAAAGTTTTTATATTTGGCACATCACCAAATTTCATGATTTTTGATAAAATTACATCTACAATTGCTTCAGTTTCTGGATATTCACCACCTCTCAAATTCTACAGGACTCGATGTGCTGGTACTATCTACACATGCTACCCTAACACTAATGGCTTTCTTTATACCTTGTTAAAGCATGTTCATATTTATCTGCGTTTTAATACGGCATTGGTTTTGTTTTAAAGGAAAATACTCAAACGCAAAGTCTCTTCTCAAAAAATGCATTTTCTTAGTGTGTGTAAAACTACTGTGGCAATACATTTAAAATTCTTGTCTTCAAAGAGTGTTAAAGGACACACTTACAGATTATAGCAATTCCTTGGTATCCAAACCCAGGCTAATGATTAAAATTCAGATAGTAAAAAAAGTTGAATTACACATTTGAGTTTAAAATGGCCTCTTAGACTTTTTAGCCTGTCTCCCCGAAAGCAGGAGAACCAGTTTAATCAAACAGTGTGAAGAGAATGACAGATGAAAAGTATATCAATCCCAGTAGGTCTGGCATGACTTGAAAGACATAATCTATCACAATGAATTTAAAGCCCATTGTGAAACAGAAACAGACAGAAAGACTTGATTTACATGCCTGCTCTATCAGAGCAAGGATAAAGATGGCAGAAGTCATCTACTGGACGCAGTCAAGGCCCTGGAAAAAAGAGTGTCAGGCCAGTACAGCCCCAAGTGAGAAAGCAATAGATATCCCACAGCTAACTTTAAGCCATTAGCTTACATGTTTAGCCTTCAGGATAACTTACAAAACAAGCAACATAAAGGAGAATTTAGGTGCTGTGCTGTAAAGGTTTGTAAACTATGGGATTTTTCTGGGTAATTTTTAAATTTCATTAGATAATTCTTGTAAAATAAGTCACTATCGTGAACCTATTAGAGAAAGGACTTCTATTTTTATGTCTCAAATTTTATAACTCCTTATATTTAATTTAAATCTGTATAATATTGGTAAAACATCACCAATCATACAAAACGTTAAGATAATTATCATACACAAAAGGTTCAGAAGGTAGTGCAGATAAATTCTTTACTTTTCAATAAAGTCTTTTATCACTTCCAGCTAAAGTTAGGAGTGTCTCTATTCTTGCTCTTCTTTTCTTCTAAGATCTGGTGTCATTATATTTTGTTTGCTGTAAATAATGCTAACATTCCTTGTGTGGAGTTACTTAATGTAATAACACATCTTAATTCTTTTTTATACCTTTTTCCCTCTCCTCTCTTCCCTCCTCCTACATCTTTGAGTCTTCTCCCATTGACAAAAGGTCTGTCTCCCTACTTCCTATTATCCATCTTTGCTTTGCTTTTCATAATTTGGGTTTCTCATATAAGAGAAACCACACAATATTTAAGCTGTGTGTCTGATTTATTTTACTTAGTATTATGACTTCATGAATCAATTTTTTAAATAAATGACTCACATCTATCTTTCTGTATGGCAGAGTATTACTCCACTGTGTGTAAATACCATATTTTCATTTTACAATCATCTGTTGGAAACATGCAGTTTCTGAGATTTGGCAATTACGAAATGTGCTGCTAAAAACATTGGTATACATGTGTCACTGTGATGTGTCCTCTTTAACTCTTTCAGAAAAACATCTAGAAGGGGAAAAGCTAAGTGAACTGGAATTTCTACTTTTACATTTTGAGAAATTCCATCCTGATTTCCATAATGGTTGTACTTGTTTGAAATCCCATCAACAATATAGAAGTTTTCCTTTATCTCTACCACCAGGCCAGTATTTGATATTATTTGATTTATTGACAGCAGCCATTCTTTCTGGGGATAAGATGAAATCTCACACTGTCTTAATTTGCACTTCTCTAATGGCCAACAACAATGAATACTTCTTCATACATTCTTGGCCATTTATACTCCTTTTGTGAGGTGTCTATTCATTTTACTTGCCCATTTTTGATTGGGTGTTTTATTTCAGAAGGCTTCTAATTTGTTTTAATTCTTTGTGCATTCTAGATATGAGTGTGCTGTCTGTGTAATATCTGGCAAATTTTTCCCATTCACTATTTTGCTTATTTCTTTTGCTATGCAGAAGCTTTTCAAACTTGAAAGAATCCCATTTGTTGATTCTTTGTACTACTATTTCCTGTGCAACTAAGTTTCTGTTCAGAAAGTCCTTTTCTAAGCCTAGGACTACAACAGTTTCACCTATTTTGTCTTTCAGCAGGTGGTTTCTGTTTAAATATGTAGTTCTTTGAGCCATTTTAATTTTAGTTTAGAATATGGTGAGAGATATGGGTTCAGAGTCAATATTCTGCATGTGGATAGCCAGTTTTCCCCCTCCAGTGAATGTTTTTGGCTCTGTTGTCAAAGATCAAATAGAAGAATATAGTTAGGGTTGTTTCTGATTCTCTATTTGGTGTCATTGATCATATCTGGACTGCTTTTATCCCTGTAGTTTTGTAATATAACCTCAGGCCTTTGATTGTGATGTCTCCCACTCTGCTCCTGTTACTCAGATACCCTTTACTATTCCAGGTCTCTTACAGTGTTATATGAATTTTAGGATTCTTATCTTTTCTTCTTGACTCATTATTCTTATGTTTGGTTCTTAATTACATGCAATATAGCTAATCATTTTATGTGGGCTTAATCCAGATTCTTTGTTTCTTGTGCTAAGAGGGAAATGAAAGGAAGTATACTAATTGAGCTTCAAATTAAAACAGCTGCAATGAAAACAAATTGTTCTCTTGATAATACCGTTAGTATGCAACCCCCAATTAACTTTTCTTGTTATCGCTTACAAACACCTGTCCATTTTTCCATAATTCTTAAGGGTCTTTTATAGTCATCCTAACCTAGTAAGGTAATGAAGGTCCACAGCAATAGTTGCATCAAGGTAACAATGATGTTGCAATATGGAGCTCTTATCTATATACACATAATGTGATACTATCTTAACATGGATGATCCTAAATATGCATTTTTAGAATTTTAAGAGTAATTACCAACTTAAATATTTGAATATATTTATAATGCATCCTTGGATAATTTTTCAAAGAAAGGAGGGTGAATACCTTTTTTAAAAAATTATCAATGTCTGAATTCTTGTCTATGCCACTTTATTACTACAATAAGCAAATGAATATAATATAATATGTAATGGACATTTGCAAAGTAA
Source organism: Fukomys damarensis (assembly GCF_012274545.1). Taxonomy (NCBI): domain Eukaryota; kingdom Metazoa; phylum Chordata; class Mammalia; order Rodentia; family Bathyergidae; genus Fukomys; species Fukomys damarensis. The sequence continues at coordinate 17,924,679 of NW_022900918.1, forward strand.
TTTTTCTATTATATAACATATAAAGAGAAATTGGCAAAATTTTTTAAGTTCCAAAGGATTGCTAAAATTGTTAATTGTTTCACATTAAAATTGATGCATTCTTGATTTTGCTTAATTTCAGCAGCGTTAGAATGTGATGTCTTTACCTTTGAAAAGGAATCAAAATATGATACGATTTAGTTTAAAAACAAAAATTACTTTTGAATAGAAAATCATTAAATTGTACAATGTAGAACAGAATCTCTCTGACTTCACGGGGAGAGGATATTAAAATGTTAGGGAATAATGAACTAAAATAGTGGTCAGGGAAAAATTCCTCAAAATTTGAAATATTTACATATAGTTTGAAATGAAATACTTTATTATCTCTAGTACAGATTTCCTACTTTATAGCTTTTGAATATTTGAAACATTCATATTTGAAATTTTACTTCCAAAAAAGCATCAGACTTTAACTTTACCTACTCTGTTTAATGTTTATTAGTACATATTTGTAGCATGTAAATATTACTTTAATTGTAGGGAATTGGTACATTTGCATAACACATTTCAATTCTTTTATTCCCCTTACCTCCAAACCTTTTTACTTTGCAAGCATCAGATTTAATTATTTCCAGGATCTTATAAAGTTAGTTGTTGAATACAGGTTAAAAACTAGACTAATATGTCAAAAAAACATGCAAGACCACTCCACTAAATCAAGGTTAACTTTTAGATATATTGTCCATACTAGATTACAATAGCTATTTTCTCTCTATTTTTTTCAAATCTATTAGAGAAACACCATGGTTTATGTAATGTTTAATCTCTGAACATTATTAAGGAAGAAGTTATTATAAATGAAGTGATCTAATAATCAAGAAAACAAGAAAAAGCAATAAAATATTTTATATCTACTGAAAACAAGTTCATTGTATCCTCTAAATATATATTTAAAATAACATGTTTCTAAGTGGAAAGTTACTGTTTTCTTTTCTTCATTATTGACATAGTTTGCAAAATGATAAATAATCACAGAATCACAGAAGTTTAATCAATTGGCTCAGTCATTTGGCTTCCTGTTAATTGATTTCATGTCTGTACTTTATGTCAATGTGAATCTTCAAGAAAATTTGTATTTTGTCACTATTTGTCAAATCCTTGAGCAAGCGAAGTAACCTGGAATGATCAACACACACACGGAATCTTACAAGAGACAGATTAGTAGAAAAAACCCTTATATTAATAAAGAACCTATTTAAAATAAGTTAACACACAAGGGATTTTAAAGTAGTTTTTCCTAGACCCCAAGAAATGGTATTGGAAAAAAATATTAATACCTAATTGATATTTTTAGACATAAGAATGCATATTGAGAACTATTATTCATAAAGTATAAAAATAAGCATATTTTCTAAGGCAGTCAGGACTACAGTACCAAGCGAAGTTAATACTTTCATTTTAAACCTCATTTGAGATGCTGTCTATTAAATTGATATTAAACTCCTATGACTACAAACAATTATCTTCATTAAACATTTAAACCTTGGAAAAATAAACAAACACAAAGTTCCTATTTTCCTCTTTAGACAAACTTAAGAAGTTTCCCAAGATCATATTTTTAAAATAAATGCAAAAGATAGGAAAAGATTCACTGTAGATTCTGAATATTATTTTTTCAATACCTCAAGATAATGACCATAACTTAGTAGCAAAGCCATAAGGTAGTTTAGAATTTACTTTCTTTCATTTTAATTATTGCATGCTATTTTTTGTCCAATTTGTTAAAATAATTCTCATATTCTTCTTACTCTTCTCAGCTCATATCTATTTCTTACTCAATGAGGTTACTGTGCTCAAAATCATTTTCACATACATATATAATCTGCAGAGTATTTTCTAGATTAAAAATATATTTAGAATATTTTAAATTACAATTTATAGCCTTTTAAGAATTTATTTTTATATAGAAGTTATATATTTTCATTTGAGTGGGCAGTGGGAAGATACAAGCCTCAAAGAGTATAAATGAAGAGAAGAAAACCATTCTGCTTCATTGAGCCACCAAAAGACTAAACACATAGAAGCATTATATATAGGAACAAGAGCCGCCTTTCTCATATTTACAGGTAGAAATGCCACAGAAAGAAACCTCTGCTAAAAAGTCCAAGATAGTAGAGGACAACAGCAAAGCCAAAAATAAGTGTATGAGATTAAAGTCTACATACGGGGACAACTGGAATATTAATCTTATTTCCCACCAGCACATTGACTGGGACTATGGTTCTATACACAGAGAAAAGGTCAGTGGGACATTTCATTTTTTTTCCATGGGAAAACTGAAAGGTCCCAGGAAAAACTTAATAAAACCAAACATCACTTTCATATGTCGATTCACTTTCTTAATTAAATTTGTTTGAGTAACTATTAAAAGTAGATCATAATGACATGAGAGCTGCCCTAGGAAGATGATGCTCATATGCAGTATGGCAGTAATGGAGTTCACTGAAGCATTTAGTTCAGGTTTGATTCCAGGGGATTGAGCAGGAAGTAGGAGTAAATAGAAGGCAATGTCATACTGAAGCGCACCTTCCCTACAGACTGGCTTAGATCTCCAAGGTTGCACTGTGCAGCTACTCATTAACTGCTGTGGGCCTTCCCATGGAAAAGTGGTGATTTTTCTTCAGGTGATATTTTTTAGCTGGCTCTAATAAAGCAGAGGGATTGAATTAGAGACATTGGTTGCTAAAATCTCCATTAGCTGAGACCGTGAAGACTTGAGTTTCGTAGGAAAAATATGAACAACACGTGATAGTATAACACAATCTACCTTTATTTCACATGGCTTTAGAAGGCTCTCCAGTAGTAACTAAAGCTGTCATTGTAACAGTATCACAGTACAGTTTCTCTCGGTTGAATCTTATTTTCTTAGGTTTGACACAGTCTTTGGTACCAAGGGAAATTCGGAATAAATACTTTGCAAACAAATCTCCAATCCTAAGTGTACTTCCTGTGAAACACAAATTTTAATATACGCTGTCGGTGTTCCACCAAATGTATCCTTTCATAACCCGCAAACTCGTGGTCTATAGACTGACTTTCTAGGTTCCAAGGGGAAATTCATGAATGATAGATAAATATCAGGATGACAAAACTATCACTTGTTATTTAAACATGATTTTATAAATTTCTCACAGACAAAAGAATCATAAAAGTATTTTTAAAAACTCTACCTAATTAAAGGTGCAAAGGAGACTGGGAAGTGGTAGGGGTAGGGGAAAAGAAAGAAGGGAATAGAATTAATATGAGAAAAAGAAAAAATGGAAACAAAGTCTTTTGGGTGGGTGAAGAGGTTGAAGGGAGGACAGGGAAATGGGGAAAAAAAGAAACAAGGTAGATTATGTAATGGTGCAAATTTCCAATAATGAATGTCTTTATATTGTATTCCTTAAATGGATTAATTTGTAAATATACTAATATTTAAATAATATATAGAATATATATAAATATATATAAATAAATATAATACAATTAATTCAAAATAAATGAAATAACATGTAGAAAAATAATTTGTAAAGGGCTAAGGCACAGATATTTAAAATATGACTGTAAAACAAAAAAACAAACAAACTACCTAATTAACCAGTGTATTGAGACAATCATTATACAAAGGAAAGACCAACAAGAGAAAAACAATCTTTTGACTAAAATAATAAAAAGAATTAAAAATACATTATGTAAGGTAAAATAGAAAAATTCCTTATGAACATAGATCAAAACAATAAGAAAGGTTATACATGAAATAACATCCTCTAGAACTTTGTCGTTAAACCTTAAAACTCTAGGACTTAGAAAATATCTGTAAGTCAATAAAATGGAAATACAATGTCATGTTGAAGGAATCCCTTCTGACTGAATCAAAGCCTGGGCTTACCTGAGAACCCTTATGGCCACAACGTCACGGTCTAGCACATGCGCATAGTGAGACATGCTTATGTAAAAATGATTTAGGTAGACCACCGCTCATGCCTTAGAGGGTAATGTAGGGACCCAATGATGTGAAGCTGTGCAGTTGTTTAGTTAGGGGCCTAGAAATAACAACCTACTGCTCTCTGATTTTGTTGCTGATGTCAGCCTATGTGCTTTCTTTTCCCTGAGGATCTCAAACACAAGAATAACCCTTCAGCCCACTGACCCTGACACTTGTACTGGGATATATGAGTCTTGGAAGGTAATTAATTATCTATTATTGCCAATTCTCATTGTAGATCATACTTTCTATGATATGTCTATGCTTTCAGAAGACCAAAAAATAAATTAATAGTTCTAATTTACTTATATAGAATACCTTAACAAAAAGAGAACAGAAACTTGTCCTGGAAATGTTACAACACAAACCTACATGAGGAGGAAGACGATTGAAATCCATGGCAAACAGAGTGTAAAATATATGGTTAGTGGGTTTCTTAGATAACGGCCCTCTAATAGATCAAAGAATATTGATTAGCCCGTTTTTTCTTTTCCCTATTCTCTCCCTTTATCCAGAGAACTAGATCGTAAGAGTTGAAATGGGTAGCTCTTCCGTAACATGTTATAAATTAAATATAGGACTGTAGCATCAAATTATATATACCCAAAGGTCTCCCTTCATATCACCTGAATACATTAAATTTAATGCATGTTGGAGTCTGTTTCTTCTAAAAAGAAATCAGAGTTCAGAATGTTCACTAACTACCAACTTCAGAGCAATATTGCATCCCTGGGAAAATGCAATGAGATTTAAGGCATTCAACCATAATTAAAAGCCAAAACAGATTTCTGGTTTGCAGTACAACAGAAAAAAAAAAAAAGAAAGTTAGCATTTTAATCCTTAAAGCAATAAAAAGGTATACAAAGGGAAAATCAACAACTTTTCCTAGATCTACCCAAAAATTGAAGTCACTTGTCAACTTACTATACTATAATAAAAACTGGAAAGATAGGTGATTAAACAACCACAGACTCTTGGAGACTAAAGGGGCTGCAGCAGGAATCACAGACAGGTAGGATTTAAGGGTATGAGTTTCCTGGGGTCTGAGCATGGATTACATTAAGAGATAAAACCTCTAAGGGATGGATCTTATAGGGAACCCCTGAGTCCTCCTCTAAAACACCTCCCAGTTTCTTAGAGTGAAAAAAACTGGAGAAAACATTTGTACTTCTGGTAAGGAGAGCAGAAAATAGTTATTTAAAACAGCCAGATAGCATACTCTTTTCCTTACCAAAAAAGAAGCACACCTGAAAACTTTTTATTAGAGCCCTACTACCTAGGTTAAGGGAAATAACTATCGCAATCATTTTCTAGACTTCCTTTTCCATGTAAGTGGGTAGGCAGGAACAGTAAAACTAACAGTTACTCATAAAGATCACAATGTATGGTAACAAACTCATTAAAAGTTTGAAATTTAGTTATGGGCTTTCCTGTTCCTTCATAATTCCACCACATTAATATGGGTCCTATGTAACAGTAAGGATGATAGTTGAAAGAACTAAATGGCTCAAGCACTAGTGGAGAAGATGTCTCTAGAGAAACACAAAATAGAAGATACAAAAATAAAAACTCTGTATGAAATTTGAGTCTGTGACACAAACAGAGAGAACAAATAATAAACCTGTTTATTAACTCTTAGCCTAAATTATTCAATCAGATCAGAATTATCATCACACCAGAAGAAAACATATTATATGAGATAAAATTATAAACTAAAATCTTTCATGAACATGGATACTGATTTTCTGATAAAAATTATTAGAAAAAATATGCACCATGATCACGGAGAATTTATTCCCAGTATGTCAAGTTCATTCTACTTTCTGTTATTGCAGTTTTGTTTTCTAGCCTTTAATTTTGATTCTTTACTTTTATGCATTACCCATCTATTCTTTTTTTAAAAACTGGATCCTAAATTGATTTAAAAATGAAGTTTTCCCCAAAGATTCTTGTATTGAGGGCTTGATCCCCAATGTAGCTAAGTTCAGAGGTGGGAACCAGAGTGGTGACTGCAACATACAGGGATTACATTCTTTACTGGATGAATGAGATCAAAGCGGATTGATGAGGTCATAGCTGAATGGAGGCACCCAGCTGGTGAAAGGGGGTCATCAGAGCCCTGTGCATTTAAAGGGTTATGAGGTGCCCAGCTCTTTTCTTTCTGATGTTTTCCCTCTCAGTGTAACTCCTGGCTGCCTGGAGGTGAGCAGTTTTCCTGCACCATGCTCTTCTACCATGATGTTTCTGCCTTGGAGCCAGACAACAATGGGATGAAACTTCTGAAACTTTGACCGAAGCACTTGTTTTTCCCAGGTATTTTGGTCACAGCAGTAAATGTCTAGATTACAGATGAATTGATCATAGTTGCTTTAAATTCTCAGTATGATGGCTTCAAATCCTTTCCCTATTATATTATAGTTCTGAAAACTTTCTGTCTCTTTCAGTTGTGGTTTTTGTATTTTAGTATGTCTTGTAACTTTTTGCTGGAAGATAGACATGGTACACTAGGTAAAAGAAACTAAGATAAATCCTCCTTTAGGATAAAGTTTTATGTTTATCTTGGCAGGAAATGGGTGAAGTTTACTGTTTGCTGTAATAGTAGGTATTAGAGGCTAAATATTTCTCTGGTGCTCTTTACATTTTTGTACAGTTGTCTTTGATTTCTCTGGAGATTTTGTTTAAAGGGAACTTCCAGAGATAAATCTCTTGCCTTTGTGTGGGGAGTAATTCAACATAATTTGGGGGAAAAACTCATTTCACAATTAAAATTATGATTAGGCCTAGTTTTTCTGCCTACAGGTCAGATATGGCATGTCGAGACATAACTCCGTTTTCACCTCTGGTCACAACTAAGACCTCAATGGTCCAGAAAGGCTATGATGCTCCAGGATAGGATAACATCAGCTGAAGACGTCCTGGGGATGGAAAAATCTGTAATCAACGTAAATTCCTTGTGACTTAAAATTTTCATCTGCATAAATTCCTCATTGTTGTAGGATTATTGCCGATGCCCTCTGAGTCCTCCATTACTCCGAATGTACTGAATAAAGGGGGGCCAAACTCAAGGGTCTGTTGTCTTTGCTCTCTAGAGCAGCACTGACCAGGCCTAAAGCTCAGCTTCTCTAAATCTCATCTCTATCTGTATTTTCATTAATTCACTTTGCGCTATCATGGCTCGCAGGACACTAGGACTCACAGCAGGAGTGCTGATAACATCCCCATTTCCCTGTTCCCTACACCCTTCATTTCTTAATTCTCAAAATTGCCATAAATTGTATATCTAGAAATTTCATCAGTTACATTGTAAGTTTCCTACCTGGCTGTCAGTCCATTTTTTAGAAGGTATTCTCCCCTCTTACTTTAATCTGCAGATGGATGTAAGAAGAGTATTTGACATTCAGCTCAGATGTGTGTGTGTGTGTGTGTGTGTGTGTGTGTGTGTGTGTTTGTGTGGTGGCTGTTGTGTTAATAAGATTGAGGATTTAAGAACCTTACATTTTGGGCCAGATCAGACTGTAAGTCTGATCATATTTTTGTTGAAGTATCTTAAAGAAAAATGCCAGTGTACAGAGTTATAGTTGGATGATTGATAATTTTCCATTTTAGAAAATATACTTCACTTACAAATGATTCAGAAAGGTAAAGACAGTCATAGCACAAAAGCAAAAATTCCTTACACACTCCTTGCAGGCATAATCCCCTACTCAAATTAAATGCAATTTTCATTTTTATGAGAAATGTTAGATGTGGGAAAATACTGGAGTAATAGTATAAAGGTGTTGATGGATAGACATTAATAAATATAATTCTAACACGAGCTAAACATTTAATGCCAGAAAAAAATAAACACATTTTCAGGAAAACCATAGGTGGCTTGTCATCAATGAGCCTCTCTGGAGAGACTTTCAGAGATGTACTTCATTAAAGTGAGAAAATAATTTTGTGGAAAATTTAATAAAATGTGACAATTGAATTTACCTAAGTAACGGTAATGCTCACTGATGTCCAAGAGAATATCAAAATCAAAAGCTATTGTAAACCTCATATAAAAGTGATAGCAAAAAGGTAGAAAATATAGGATAGTAAAGTCAAGGAAATTCCTTGTCTATTCATGTAAAAGATAAAAAATTTGCTAAACTTATAAATACACAGAAAAATCTACACCAATAGAAGGTTGCTTCTCTTTCTATGTCTCACAACACAAATTTACAGCCAGGTGGATATCAGGAAATTGTTTCATTTTTATCTTGCTCCTCTTTGTGGTGGCAAAGGGGTTAAGCAAAAAAGTGTATTGTGTTCTCAGAGATCATCCAAAGCCAGGAAGAGGTGAGTTGCGATTTTACAGCTATTTAGGAAAATTATATCCAGTAATTATCTCCATTTTACCATACAAGCCAAGCATATTTAACTTGAATATATCAAAATAATTGCTGGCTAGTTGAGATTTCTCATGATTGACAATCAACATTCAGTCAACATTTAATGTTTGAGCCTGGAATGAGCACAATGAAAATCAAATACCAGAATAAAATTAGTGAAAAGTTTCATCTACAAGCTGAATATGTTTATATCAACACATATTGAAGAAGATTTTGTAAACATAGTAATATGAGGTGTATCTAGAAAAAAAAGGCGTATATATAATATCTCATGATTGACAATCAACATTCAGTCAACATTTAATGTTTGAGCCTGGAATGAGCACAATGAAAATCAAATACCAGAATAAAATTAGTGAAAAGTTTCATCTACAAGCTGAATATGTTTATATCAACACATATTGAAGAAGATTTTGTAAACATAGTAATATGAGGTGTATCTAGAAAAAAAAGGCGTATATATAATATAAAAATCTAGATGGCTCTATATGGCTCTTCATCTAGAATGGTTCTCGAAAAAAAAACTCAGCCCAGTATCAAAGTATTTATAAGTATTTATTTATTCAAATAAATATAATGTTATAACAGTATTAGAGGGATAGATGATTAAAGGTATTAAGATCTATATTTGTAATATTCAAACTCTCTGTTTTGTCTCAACAAAGTAATTAAGAATAAAAATACAAATACATCACTAAAAGCACGGAGTCAGTTATTAAGGAAGTAAATCATCTTAAAGAATCCAAATTTAAGCACTTGGCAATAGAATATGAGTAGTTCTGTCATTTCTCTGGCTGTTAAATCCTTTAATGTTCTTCCTCCATAGATTCTTACCCTTTCCTGCTTTGGCCAGAGATTTTTGAGGACACCAACTGCTGAAAGATTGTGCATTTTTTCTACTTGTGTAGATTTCTGAGCTTGGTTTCCAAGCCCTGGCACAGAGTTTTTTGATCCCCCTCAGTGTTATAAGTATGCTTAATTTAGCTTCTGTGCCTTTTTCTGTGTTCCTCTGAGCAATTAAATAAACATTTTATTTATATTTTTATTAAATTCTGAATACAAGTTACTTAAACTTTTAAAATGAAAGTATATGTTGGTGTTAATTTATGAAAATACTACTCTAAACAAAGAACATAGGAAAAATTAAAAATCTTCCCACTACCTAGTGTCTGATTCAAGTGCACAGCACTGTGATATGATGAGAGTGTATGTAACTGTGTGCACTCTTTTGTACCCCCTTGTTCTAGTTTATCCAATAAACCTGGATTATGACTTAGTCACATATAATTAGCATTTTCATCCATCTCCTCCTCTATCTTGAATCTAGACAGCTAACTCTTATCACATATTTCATGCCAATATGATGATAGCATTTCACATAATTCTTCAAATCTTTCATCAAGTATTCAAACAATAATAATTAATGAAGACATTTAAAATGAATGGCCAGTGTGGTGGTTAGGGTGGAGTGACAACTTTTCTGGCTAGGGTGTTTGGGACAACACAATTCTTGGTGCGTCCAAATAAGTCATGCAGGTGTTGCTTTGTCTGTGTCTGGTCCCTCACCTCTTCCTTTCTGGCACTATTCTCTTCTGTTTCCCTGCTATTATGGACCAGGTATCTTTGGTCTGTCTCACTCTGCTGTCAGGACATTTCTCTCTTGGAGCCAGCTCACCCATGGACTGAATTCCCAGAAGTCCTTTAATTTCTGGGATTGCAGCAGTTGGCTATTGTGTCTCTGAAACAGAAAAGATAATGCTTTCAATAACAAGGATTGAAATTCCAGATTCTGGTTTTTAAAAATTTTAATTATTTTAAAATAGTCATTAAACCTTAAAAGTTATCTTTTAATTATAGGTATAAAACTTTTACTTAAAAAGGAAGAACATTACACATTATCCTCTAAATATCTTGAACTATTTATCATCTATAAAATACAAATATCTAAAAATATTATAACTGAAATTAATTTCTCCAGAGAGTGCTAAATTTTTGGATTTGATGAATAGTCAGGGGAAGTGCTAAATAAACACTATTTCACTCATTTTATTCAGGTACCAGAAATAAAGAGAAATGCCAGACAAAAGTTATTTTAGTTTTTTAAAATGTTAATGCAATGTTCAAGAATCCAGTTTGTCATGAATTTTATGACCAAAAAAAAAAGATTTGACAAAAACTCAAGAATCTGAAAAATATATATTTTACTGCAAAAGGATATATGGTTTGATTTTTCTACTTCTACCTCTATCCCTGTCAGAGGGAAGAAAGAAGTAGTATTATAATTATGTATTACGCATAGGAAAGTGGATACCTATAGAGGATATACTCCTAAGTGAAATAAATAAGGCACACATGTGTGATTAAAAAATAGTTTCTCTGGTGTGAAAAACTATAATAGTACATAAGATCCTAATGAGATAATTGACATTGCAAAATAGGAAGAAAAGGGCTAAAGGTGTAGGGAAAGTAGGAAGGGTAGGGAAAAGGTAATAGGGAAAAGAAAAAAATATGAGAAAATAAAAAAATGGAAATAAAGTGTTTGTAAATGGGAAGGCGAGGAGGGGGTGAAGGGAGAGCAGGGACAAGGGGAAAAACTGAGAACCAAGACCTGTCATGTAAAGGTACAAGATCCCAATAATGAATGTAACTGTACTGTATACCTAGAATGTACCAATAAGCTCAATTAAAAAAGTAATAATTATGTATTATGGAGTACAATATATGTATATTTTAATCCAGTTTATATTACTATATTGACCATATAACTTTAAGATTAATTAAATGAACACAACATCTTTTGTTTGTTTGTTTGTTTTTTGGTACAGGGGATTGAACTTGGGTCCTTGCGTTTGCTGAGCTAAATCCCCAGCCCCTGAAAACTACATCTTAAGACTGACCAGTAGATAGAAATATTATCATCTTCCTTATATAGATGAGAAATCAGACGTCTCAAAGAATTATGTCTAAGATCACATAGATTACATGTAATAAAGTTGAGAATCAAGCTGAAGACTGGCTTTCTCCAGAGACTATGCTCCAAATTGTAATTATTATGCCTTAAAGTTGGTGTATGATTATTGGATAATTCTCCAATCCATTTAAATTGGTTACAGAATTGCTCAAAGACTATCAGATACATATTTTTGTTTTAATGATATTGTTGAATATCATTGTCTTCAGACTCAGGTAATTTCTCTATACATGATACTCAACATAATACAGCATGTTAACCACTTGATTCTGCTCTTTTGTCTGTGTATTATCACAAGTCTTTTATAGAAAAGAATTAATTATATATTTGCCAAAGTTAAACTCCGAGTAGGGAGTAAAGATTGGGAGAGGAAAGCAAAATAATGAGCTACTCAAGAGGTAAATGCGTAGGGACAGTACTGTACAAATTACAAACCAAGGCAAAGTGAGCTCAGGATGTCTGCAGTTGGCGCTCTGAGATGAACATAAGATTCTGGTTTGGGTACGTGGGTTATTAGCACAAATCACAGGATGAGGAGCTGAACTTTAAGTATGTGCAATATGTTGCTTTTATTAAATATATAAATTTAATGCAATGACAGCTACAAACCTGAATTTTTGGAAATTTTGAAAAGAAATTACAATTTTAAGGGAACTTAACATGAATTTATGCTTTACTTAGACTACGACATAACCACTCTGCATCTCCAAGCCCATAGAGAGACTTTATCCCATATATTTAAGGATCAACAATGATGTTGATTCGTGTGCTTGAATGAAAGAGTGCAATTTTAATCTTGTACAACTCTGAATTCCAGATTATTAGTTATTTCTCATTGCTCTTGTTGCTCGGACAAAATACTTCACACAAGTTAAAAGGAGAGAGGTTTATTTTGGCCCACATTTTGTTGGTCAATACATAGTCAGCTGACTCTGAGGTAAGTTGATGTGGCAGAGAAGCTTGGGAGAGGAGAAACATCAAATGGCATGGTGAGAGAGGAAGAGAGAGTAAGATCAAGGGAGGAGAGAGGCAGATATGCTCTCCCAGGCCACGCCCCCCAGTTACTCACTTCCTCCGACCAACTTTGCATTCAGCTATAAACTCATCAGTGGACTAATTCACTGATGAGTATCACAATCCACATGATGCCATCATCTCCCAAAAGCCCCACCTATGAGCACATACGGTTTTCAGGGAAACATCTAGATACAAACTACAGCAGTAGAATCATGGCACACGACACAGTTACAATCACAAAGAGAAACAAACAAATCAGCAAAGGGAGGAAGAATAGTAAACGACATAGAGCTACATTTATGGAGTCAGGCGGAAGATGCAGATTTTTAAAAGAGCACAGACATTATGGATCAGTGTAAGAGACTTACCAGACATTTAAAACATTTTGGAAATTACATTTTCACCAACACCCCAACTACAACGGGCTGTCCATGGCTCTCTGTAATTAGCAGTAAAACCAAAAATAATTACAGGAAAATTTAACTGCCTCATTAGAGGAACAAGAAAGGCATGTTTTAAAGAGCTTTTCTCTAAATGTGATTTTGAGACAAGAAGCTCATATATGATAAAACAAATACAAAAACTAATATTTTAAAAATTAGTTTCTCTGTGTTGTTGCTTTATACCTTAGGATGAACTAAGGGTCAGAAGGTAGAAGATGACTGTATATGTTCTACTTTCCAGTTTCTGCTTTCATGCCCATTTTTCCTTGGTGTGAGATTATTTTTATTCTTCTAATACAGAACTTATTAGGTGTGAATTCCAAGCTGATGGCTATGTATTCACCTTTCATAAAGGTCTCGATGTGGCAATAGAAAATATTTGTTTTGGCCTCAGGGTTTTCTAAGTGTTATGAAGGCTTTAGGAAACAGGTTTTTCTGCAAGTCTGGGTTTGTTGGTGTGTGTCCGTGCGTGTGTGTGTGTGTGTGTGTGTGTGTGTGCGTGCACGTGTGCATGTGTGTGCTTTCACTCAGCAAGTTATCTTGATATAATTTAAAAATACCACCATAGAGATGTTTTAAAGTTTTTCTGCCCCAGTTTAAAGTAAAGAAAGGATGAAATGGAGAGAAAGATAGAAACAAACTAAATAGGCAATATCTTTTTTCTCTATTTCTAAATTTATACAAAAAGATTATACTTAAAATCTATGTATATATTTATATACTGTGAGGAGCCAACATATTAGCTTTGTATTGCTGTATAATTAATCACCGAAACCCATCTCTATGATGAGTGTTATCATTATGTATGCCTTAAATGCACCAGTAAATGTTTTGCTATAAAAAAGCTGCATATTTATCATTTCACTTTTTCTATGGCTCAAATTTAGACGTAACTTACCTGACTCCTCTGCTGAAGAGCTAAGAGGTTGTAATCAAGGTATCATCTGTCCTTCATTCTGAGCTTGAGGCTGAATCTTCAAGCTTATTTATGAGCATGTATGGCTTTGTGTCTTACAGAGTGTGCTAAACGTTGACAAAAGTTTCCCCATTGGTGATGGAAGACACTGGCAGATCCCAGAGGCTGTGCACACCTCCTGACATGGAATGCTTTCCAAAATGTCGGCTTGTATCATCAAGTCAAGAAGGAGATTTTATTACTTTAGCTGGAGCTCAGACCCTCATTTGAGGGATTTTACCTGATTGAGTCAGACCTGTGCAGAATCATCTCTCTTTTGCTTAACTCCAAAGTACTTGTCAGGTTTCTGACACAGGCTATATATTCCCAGGATAAATCAACTTACAGGACCAAAGGCTTATATTCATGCATAACCTCAAAGGTTTCCATCCACTATTGCTTGGTTCTATTGCTTTGAGCCTGTGGTGGCAGAGTACACCATGGTGGGAACTCATGGCAGATGAGGTTTGTACAACTCTTGGCAGCTGAGAAACAAAGCAAGAGAAGGAGGCACCAGTGTCTCCACATCCCACTTCAAGGGTATTTGCTGAATGGCCTAATTTTCTCTAACTAGGCTCCACATTTTAAAGGTTGTACCACCTTCAATAGTGCTATAGGGTGGGAACCAAACTTTCAACACCCAAACCTTTTAGAGTCACTCTAAATGCTAACGTTTTCATACAAGCCTATTAATTTGGGACCTTAATTACATCTGAAACATCCCTTCATCTTTCTTCAGTCCTTACCTGTCTGACTCTAGAAGAATATGTAAAGCTATCTGTTGCTCTATAGCTTGTATTAATCACCCACGTTTAAAAATTGCACTAGCATATATATGTGTGTGTGTGTGTGTGTGTGTGTGTGTGTGTGTGTGTGTGTACGAAGAATAGGAAAATCATGGAAAGCCTATTAACCTTAATTACATCTGAAACATCCCTTCATCTTTCTTCAGTCCTTACCTGTCTGACTCTAGAAGAATATGTAAAGCTATCTGTTGCTCTATAGCTTGTATTAATCACCCACGTTTAAAAATTAAAAATTGCAC
>NW_022900918.1:17944281-18009975 GCF_012274545.1 Fukomys damarensis
CGCGCGGGCCGGGAGCTCACGCGCACGCCGCCGGGTGATCGCAGACAGGCAGGTAGGCAGGCAGCTGAGAAAAACCCCCTCTGGGGTCCTTGGGTCCTTCCTGGGTCTGTTGTAGCGCAGGCCGGGAGCTCCCACGCAGGCCGGGAGCTCACGCGCACGCCGCCGGGTGATCGCAGACCCATATAATCTTGAATACAATATTAGTCACACATTTTTATCTTGCTCCATAAAAGAGTCCCTTGGCTGAATATTTTTTGTTGTTAATGATGTTAAAATCCACAAGAAGACTGAGTCATTCTATATTAAACACCCCGCCAAAAATACAGTTATAGCCATAACTTTCTTCTAAGTGAGCTGTTCTTAAACATTAAGATGTGAGGGTATGTTCAATTTGAGATGCTGGGCCTTATACAAGTGTTTCTGATCTAGTATATCTAGAGAAAGGCCAAAGATTTCCATTTCTTTGATGTTACCAAAGAACACTGATGGTGCTTGTTATGAAAACAACAGTGAAAATTTCTTGGTAATGCTCTGCTCCAAAAAACTTCTTCAAATAAAATGAATCTACTCATGGAGAACATTTGTTCAAAATGAGGTCAATTCAGGAGTTCCCCACAGATAGGAAGATTATTTTTTTATAGTAGCATATAAGAATTAGAAGAACCAAAGAGAACCACTCTCAGAGAACCTAAATATTAGAGATGAAGACACACCCTACTATTAAATGACAGTAGAGCGGGAAGCAGCAGGCTAAAGAAAATATCCAGTCATCATTAGCTAATGATCATTTCTAAAAAAAAAAGTCATAATAACCTACCGTGTTTTTATTCCATGCTTCCTAACTTCCATCATATTAAGAATTCCCTTTGCTTAAAAAGAAAGACAAAGTGCTCTTGCTTTAATGAGCAAGCATACCCACTCCTCTTATACATTCTTCTTAAAATGGAGCCAGATCCTATAACTGCTCTACAAAAATCACCATCAATCCCCACAGAATTCTGAGTATCAATCAAAGTTTTTCCCAATGTCCCACAAAGTTCTACACTATCTCTTCTCTCTTACACATTTCTCCTCAGTGCCTCTTTTTATGCTATCTTCCCTGTGCTACTCTACCTCTCTCACATATCCTTGCCTTAGGATATTTGTCTGGGCTATTTTCTCCACCTAAGAATTGTATACAACTGTATTTTAACATTGGCCTGGCTTTGGAGCTTATCATCTTATTCTGCCCATTTGTATTATTTTCATTATCTGGAACTAATGTCATTCTAATTACTAATAAGATATTTAGAAGACATATCTAATGAGAGGAAATTCCATATTTCCCCATCTTCCCAGTAGTCCTGCCAGGCTTTCCTCTGATAATTACCAGCCCATATCACGTAGGCTGAGATAGAATATGGTTGTGTCTGAAGCAGCCCAGAGACTTAGGAGACTCTGTTGAGCCAGGTAAGTAAGCCTGAGAGAGTGAGTTAGCTTCTCTTGGATAATAACAAGAATTAATGTAGGTTTTTATATTAATAGTGCAGTTAGGAAGTTCTACATGAGAGTTTTTTTTTTTTTTTGAGACAGGGTCTCACTATGTAGTTGAGACTGACCTGGAACTCACTATGTAGCCCAGACTGGTCTCGAACTCACAGCAATCCTTCTGCCTTAGCCTCCTGAGTGCTGGGATTACAGGCATGCACCACCACGCCTGGTGAGAGTAAATTACTGAGATACTTATGTGTGTGTGCATGTGTGTGTGTGTGCGTGTGTGTGTATGTGTTGAGATTGAGCTTATGATGTAAAATGTATGTCACAACTGTAACAAGGTAGAAGCCTTGATGAAATTGGCAGAACTCAGGGAAAAACCTGAAAACAAAATAAGGCAAAGATAAGCTTTAATAAAAAATAAAAGGATACCAGCAGTGCTGGACCTCATGAAAATTAACTTTACTCATTACACAGCTCTAGGAACTTGTTTCATCCCTTCTTGTATTGGACAGCTTTCATTTGCTGGAACAAAATACCTGATACCTTAAACTAAAGGAGAAAACTAATGATTTGGTGCAGAGTTTTAGAACTTTCACTCCAAGTTAACAGCTCCAAGGTGGGAACCATCAAGGAAGAAGGGTGTGTTGGTGCAAATCTGCTGGCTTCATAACGGCTGAGAAGAGACCAGAACACAGCCAGAGAGAGGTGTGCCCTTCAAAAGCTTGGCCCTAGTGACCCTCCTACGTCTAGGCCTCACCATCTGCCCACACACATTCAGCCATGAGCATCAGTGGATTAAGGCAATGATGCAGTAACTTCATCAGGAATCTCTTAATCCAGTTGATTTGAAAATTAAGATTGACTGGCACACTTCTCCATCATTCTATCTCATATCCAGAAAATAGTTCCTTAAACACTAGTTAGTATTCTGCTAGCTGCTTTTCCCTTTTCCAGATTCTCTTAAATTTGTATCTTTTTCCAGAAATGCTACCGTGAATAATTATTGGGGAAGAATCAGCTCATGTATTCCTTTTTTCTTTTCTGTTCTCTTAGTAGGGATTGAACCCACTGAACAACCCTAAGCTACATCCCAGATTTTTTAAAAAATTAAAGGGGAAGTGGGAAGGGGAGAGGAAAGGAAATAAGGGAAAAAGAAAAATGTTAAAAAAGGAAAAATGGAAACAAAGTCTTTGTAAAGAGGGAAGGAAGCGGGGGTGAAGGGAGGGCAGGGGTATGGGGAAAAAACAAGAAGCAAGACATATCATGTAAAGATACAAGATTCCAATGATAAATGTAACTGTATTGTTTGCTTTAAATGTACCAATAAACTTAATGGTAACAAAAGTAATTAATTAATTTAAAAAATTTTTTGAAACTTTTTATTTGTTTTGCTAAATTGCCAAATTGCCCAGCTTGGCTTCCACCTTATGATTCTCAGGCTCCGCAGTAACTGGGATTATGGTTGCACAGTGCTGTGCCCAGCCCTCATGGATCTTTAGCCTGCTGTTTCCCTGTCTGCTGGCTTGTGCTGTCTTTAAATAGTGGGGTGTCTCTTCATTTCTGAGAGAGGTTCTCTTTGGTACTCCTAATTCTTATATGCTACTATGATAATGTACTTATCCTAACTAGTGAGACCTCATAAACTGACCTCATTTGGAACAAATTCTCCAGCCATTTTATTAGAAGGATTCTTTCAGAGCAGGGCAATTGAGAGGAATTTGCATTGTTGGTTCTAGGACAAGGAAGACCATCATTCTTTGGTAACATCATAGAAGTGGAAAATTTTGGCCTTACTCCAGATAAATTCTTGATGTAAGACCCAGCACCTTGATTTTAATGAGCCATTTCATGCTAATATTTAAGAACAGCTTACTTAGGTTAAGGATATAACTGTTTGTGGATCACTGGAAAAAATAGAAAAAACTTCTATTCATACTCAGAGTGCTGTGGAGATTGATGGTGGTGAACTTTGCAGAGGAGTTACAGGATCTGGCTTCATTTTTAAAAGAGCTTATGAAATGAAAAAAAAAGGAAAAGGAAAAAAAATAAAAGAGCTTACACAATGTAAAGAGAACTGAGTATGCTCGTTAATGAAAGTGCACTTTTTCTTTAAAAGCAAAGGGAGTGCTTAATATGGCGGAAATATGCAATATAGACATGGGAGGTTATTATAGTGGTCTTGTTAGCCATGATCATTAGCTATTTATAACTGAATTCATTTTTTACTGTTATTAAAATTTAGCTGCCTGATAGACTAAGGTTGAATTTTTGGTTCAGAGCAAGTTCCATGGTAGAAGAAATTGCAGCACAAAGCCAAAGGTGCAGTATCGTTTCTGTGGCTCTCTCTCCTCTCTCTCCCTCCCCACTCCTTCACAAAACAAAGCTATGTGTTATGTGCATGTTGAACATCTTTAAATTCAGTTGCTTTCTTATTCTCAAATTCTCACAGTTATAGACTTGCACATGTATTCCTCTGTTGTTTGTTCTTCAGTTACTGTCATGTTTCACTCCTGCCAACTTCATAATGCAGATGAAAATACTCCTTCCTCTATGAAGTTTAAAAAATTGCAGGAGTCAGGTTCAGAGACCCCTGCCTTTGTGCATGGTATGTACTTTACAAATCCACAGTATAACTTTTATCACATTAAATTTTATTTGTTTGACATAGAAGTGAATTCCTTCAGAGCAGAAATAATGTCTTATTCAAATTTCATAAAACTCCCAAGGCTACAGGGCATGGAACATCACTTTGTGACATATCTATAATACTGAAAGTAAATAAATATTTGTTGACTAGCAGAGGAATGAAATATCTGCTTTTTCATTCCCGCTTATTTATTCAATGGCTTGTTATTTCGTACCTTGTACCTCAATCTCATACCTCCCACTGAAGAGATCTTATGTGTCACTATGAATTAGTTCAGAGGGACTTCTTGTGAATTTTCATGTGTCTTTTGTCAATATCTGCTTTTGTACTTTAAATGTTGTTTGCTTTCCTTATTTTAAAAGACTAATGGCCTCATTAGAATTTCTACTTCTTTCAATGAATATTTAGTTCAATGTTCCATACAAAAAGAGTATGAAATATAGATGATTATACAGATTTAATTTTTCTTAATCGTGTTATTCAAAAATGGTACTTGCTTGTAAAAACAGAGAGAGTTAAAAGAGAGAACATTTAAAGAGACACATTAAAACACAAAGAATGACCAAAAAAATATATGCAAGGTGATCCATCAACTTTGACAATATAATGAGTTGACACCATAAACTGCAAAAATCAGTGCTCATGTAGCTTCTAAGAATGATCAGGATTTTATGTCAAATATTTGTCAAACATTATGTCAAATATTTGGATTAATGCAGGAAAAATGATGCTACCTAAGAAAGCTCACTAGCAAATTATAGTTTTATTTCTCCCAGAAAAATGATAACATGCACACACTAGCATATTTTATTAATTTTGTAATCTGATTTTGATACTATATGTAAAAGAATTTAAAACTGATTGTAAGAATTGGGAACAACTACTTTGTCATGCTAAAATAAGTAAACAACAGAAATACAGTATTGAAACATTAATAATTATCATACATTAAAACTTCAGAAGTGCTATTTGGAGACAATAAATACTATTTGGAGATAAAAAATACTAACTAATGCTGGCTTCACACACACTTAAGAATGATGTTTATGCATCTTGCATGAAATATACACAGTAGTTAAAAAAATACATTCTAAGAAAGTATGAAAATACAATAATTTATTTTTCTTTGTTCCAAATTTCAGCTTTTGTGAAATCTACATGACATTGACTATTTTTTCTAAAAAGGAAAATACGCCTGTCATTTAAATAACAAAAACTTCACTCAGAAAGGAGTTAGTAAAAATGAATGTCTAGTGAAGTGCCCAAGCATAATGAGTGGTTGTAAACATTTCTGATTTTGCTATGGTAACAAGATGCAGTGGCAGATTAGGTATATTAAGCTGCTTTCCTTTGCCGCAGTCCAGACAGAAACATATTTTACCAAAACTTAAGCATCAAGAAATGTAATTTTACAAAATCACTCTATTAAGCTACACATTTTACATTTTGATTAATGTTCTTTTTGCCTTTGATATGTTTTTCTTTGTTATTCTATTTTTCTTTTTTAAAAAAACAGAATTGTTGGTGCAGCAGTTGCCTTTTTAAAGCAGACTACAGGGAGTTTTTCTTTTTTTCTTATTTTCAACTTATTTCACATAATGAATTCAACCTAGAACTCATACTATTATTTTCTATTTTTTCTCTATGTTTGGCATAGAGAACTACTAACTAAAATACCAAAACTCAGTTGGAATATAAAATTCTAAAAGTTTGAAGCAGTTTATATAATTATATTATGTGGTTTAACGGGCTTTTCGGGTAAAATTTTATGTAACATGTTGATCATGTTCTTAATTCTTTACTTACTATCACTATGAACTTTTTGCTTTTTTATGGGAGGGTACTGGGTATTGAACTATATCCTCAATACTTTTCTATTCTTTCTTTAAACAGGATCTCAGTAAATCACTAAATTGCCCAGATTGTGCTCAGAATTCCAATCCTCTTTCCTAAGCCTTCCAGAATGCTGAAATTATAGTCCTGTAATAGCATGTCTGAATTAGCCTTGCTGTTATGTAGATTAGCTACATATTAAACAAAAGCCCAGACATTTTTAATGCCTAATACACTTTTGAGAGATACTTTGTATCATAAATTTGCATTGAAGAAAACAATTCTACACTAATAAAAAGCATAAAATTATCAAAAACCATGTTTTCCTTTTTCTACTCTTCCATAACAGTCTCTTCCAAGAATTTGGGCAGAATTTGAATGGGCAATTCTGTTGCATATAGCATTGACAAAGAAGATCTTGGGTTATTCAGTGGAGGCTAAACTGGCCTGGAGTGTCAAAGATGGCTTCCCTTGCCAGTGTGCTTTGAAGGAAGTGACATCTGCTAAAACTGTTAAGCTGCCTCTCTCTCTCTCCTTCTCCTTCTCTCTCTCTGTCTCTGTCTCTCTCTGTCTCTCTGTCTCTCTGTCTCTCTCTGTCTCTCTCTCTCTCTCTCTCTCTTTTGTTCTTAAAGACAAGGCCAATGACTGCTACAGCCTCATTTTGTCAGTGCTATTCACAGGCCAACCAGGCCTCTCAATGGACAATCAATGAATTTGCAGGCAGTTTGTATCAGCCATGAGCACAGCTGCTCACATCATGTGCTTAATTCACACCCCCCCCACACCACCACCACGACCACCACTATTTATTTATTTATTTGGTACCGGGGATGGAATTCAGGACCTTGTACTTGCAAGGCAGGCAGTGTCACCACTGAGCCAAATCCCCGGCTCTTAAGTACTTTTTATTGAAAGGAGAAAGTATCAAATTAAAGATTTTTTTTCATTTGGATAGTGTATGATCTGTAAGTATTTCACATTTTTTTCATTTATTTCTTGAGTTTCTGAATAATTTTGATGAAAACCAGTGCACCTTGCTTCACAAATTTTAAAACAAACTTAAAAAGTGAGTTTTCATCACTTTTTCCCACTCTATATCTCAGTTAAAATCTCAGAAGCAGAATTTTTTTCTACATTGTGTGCAAACACACACCAGAAAAGTTTCTGGAAAGAGAGGAGACATTAAACTCCAAGAAAGAAATTAATAAAACTCAGATGTGAAGTTGTGACTCATGTGGACATTCCTGTGTGTGCCTGCATCCTTGTTTATGCCTGGGCAGCATATCAACAGGCAGCTCTGAAGCCGAAGAGATAGATTAAAATAATAGGGACAGAGTAAAATGCACGATGCATTTCAAAAAACCTGTGAAAGCTCAATTATATATACTGATATTGAGGATTTACTCTTGTTTCTCTCTGTGTGGTTTGTTGATAACATACAGGAATGCCCCAAAGTCATATTTAGTGTTTTGGTGGCTCCTCAAAGGATTGAAACTCAACTGAAGCTGAAAGAGTAATTCATATATTTACGCTCCCTATATGCTATGGATTATAAACAGAGTACTGGATTCTGAACTCTGAGACTCCTGGGCCTTTGGTGTCAGTGAGGTGGAAGAGATAATTCTGCTGTGCAACTGTAGATAAAGGTTGTGAATGAATTCATCCATGAGTGAATGTGTATGCAAAGCAAAAAGGAAATGCAAACAAATAAACACTAAGTAAAACCAAACAAAAAACAGGATTAAATCTCATCCAAATATGGTAGAAACATGGCTTGTGAATTATTTTTTTAGCATTTTAGAGCTAACAAAGCACAAGATGTGGCAGCTGTTTCTGCTTCACCAAGGAATAAATAGCTGACACTATTCATTAGCAACAATACTTTAACTAACACAAAGCAATTCGGTTAATTAATTTCCAAATTAATAGGAACTAAAAACCTCCTGAGGTCAGGCAAGAAAAGAAACACTAAGGACAATATCAGGCATAGGCTTCCAAATATTACTATTTGAAATTAAATAGAGGAACTAGCATCAGAACTAATATCAGAGAGCAGAGTCTTACAGAGCAATTAGGAAGGAAATAGTGCAACTGGAATTGCAAGTTTTCACTGCTTCTATTTTCATTACTATGTAGATAGGTTTCAATTATTTATTTAGAAACCAAGAACAGCATCAATTATAAGCTAGTTTGCAGACTAAGTCAATTTGAAATTGCTACTTGCTATTCAACTATTTCATAAACATTGACAAAGGCCTATCTACGTTAACTATTATGATAAGGTCTGGTTGATTAAAATGATAAGAAAAACTAGTCACATTGTAATGGTGTCCCATTATATAGGGACCATGAATAATCAACCCAAGTATTCCATTGCAAGTAGAAACAGTTGTTAGAAATGAGATAGTGTTATGGCAGGTAATGTGCACATCTATAGAAAGCTAAAACAAGCACAGACATCATTTCTATTAATTATTGCTCAAGTGAATAATCCTCATAATTTACCCAGTGAAGATAGAGA
Organism: Fukomys damarensis; assembly: GCF_012274545.1. Lineage (NCBI taxonomy): Eukaryota > Metazoa > Chordata > Mammalia > Rodentia > Bathyergidae > Fukomys > Fukomys damarensis. Next base: position 17,952,759 of record NW_022900918.1, read on the forward strand.
GGGGTAACTGCTAAACATGAAAATTATGATCCATAGGCTTAAATAATGTGTCTTAGAAGTATTAGGTGGGAGTATGTAAAGGAAGCTTTGGTCAAATTAATGAAATATTTGTGTTAAAATACATATAAAAAGACAAACTTTATGTTTATAGGAAGTGATAAGCATATAGTTTTATTTTCACTGAAGAGTTGAGGAAATATAGTTGAAGTTGCATTACACTCAGAGGAAGTATCACAACTAATACTTGTTAACTACGATCAGATTTGGACTTTTTTCTGTTCCTGAAGTTAGTGAACAGCCAGGGAAGAATTGTATTAAAATGACATGAGTTTTATGTGGCAAATTTTCATTTTCTGAAACACCCTTTGACGTTAATGAGATAGGTGGGAATTTTTAAAATCTGGATACTCAGACAATAGCTCTGAACAGTTTTAATAATACAGATTAACCAAAGACAAAAAAGCAAGTGTCATGAAAGATGGGGAAGGATCACGATGATCATGTATTGCTGATTCTGTAATGTGTTGCTTTTACACAGATACACAGGAGTCAGAAACTGGGAGTAAAGTGCTGGGGTGTGAAGTAGTTTTATTTTGAATATTGTTATTTATATGTGAATGTGGACATTCCTATAGACTGTACAATAATTAATTACTGTATATGTGATTCATCAGAGTATAGTGCATGTTTTGAGCTATTGTATAAAATAATAAGAGTTATAAAACCAGAATGCAGTATAAAATACTAACCTTCTCAGTTTGTTAGGGTACAAGTTGAGGAAACTAGAGGAGTAGTTTGAGTGTGGTTAGAGTATTCACAAAAATAGATATTAACCTAATAAAGAACGATCATTACAGAGGATTTGGCAAGTGACGCACACAAAGGCAGCAGGATGGGAGTAAAAGTTTACTCCATCGATGGGGATTAATCACACCTAATGGCAGTGCCCTGTTGGACACCGTACTTGGCTACAACTCCCTCTTTTATAGGGTTTTATAGCCTTGATCTCATTCAGGTGGTTACATTTCATTTTCACAGTTCGCATTGCTGATATTCAAAACATGGTGGCAAGGAAACTGAATTTCAACAAGATGTAGTACTTCTTTGGTAGGGGAGATTACCTTTAAAATTCATTTAGTTATCCATTCTAGTCCAGGGGAAGGGGGCGTGTCTGATCAGCAAGGTTAACAATGGTTCTCATTTACAAAACTTTTTAGGGAGACTAGATGCTTCAGGTGCCTGTTGATTCTGAACTAAACAAAGCAAATGGCTGAAGTTATTTTACATTAAATTGTCCTCTATCAGGATAACTATACGGAATGATAAAAAAGTAGCCAGAAAACAAAGTTCTGAAATCATTAATTGTATGTATATGTAATTCAAAGTAGAGAAAATAAGGGGTTTTTAAATAATGGAAATACATAACAAATGAACTTATAGGAAAAACTTGCCAAGACAGGAGCAAAACGAATTGTAATAGAATTTCTGTGGACAGAAATAAGTTATGTACTACTTATACAATAATAAACATGAAATACTCCCCACACACTCCAAGTTTAAAAAGATGATAAATTTGATAAATTATACCTGGAAGTTTTACTTATTGTAAATTTAATTTTATGTTCTACTATATTGGTAGAAATGTAAATATTAACATCATTATTTTTTATAAATAATCATCAAACCAAAAGGCTCCATGTCTGATAAGTTTATTGTGTTTCATTTTTAGTCATTAAACACACATTTGATAACAGAAAATCCATTATAATTAAATATCTTCATGAAGAAATATATATTGATATTAGAATTAAAGATTGCTAGGAATTAAATACAGCTGCTGATATTAACTATGATTAATTGCAATAAATGCATTATAGAAGACTTTCCATGATTAGAAAATAAGAATAAACAAGATAGTTTTCAAAAATGATAAACATTAATGACAAGCCTTAATGACAAACATTAATTCTAGTTGATAGTTTTGACAAATGCTACATGATTCATTGGCATCTCCTCTCCTCCCTCTCTCACTAGCTCCTAAAGTATTCAAGTGCACTTTCATACCAATACATAAAAAAAAAAACTCTAAAAAAAGTCACCTAGTATGTGAACTGTTTTTCAGAGTTTGCAAGCATAATATTTTCACCATTATTTTTGTATTTCTCTTTTGTTTCTCCTGTTATTTTACTAAATCTTAGATCAAGCTTTTGCAACTCAAGAATTGAGAACTGCAGTTGATACTTTGTTTTCTTTTCGTAGCAAAATGAAAGGCTACATTATTTTAAAGAAGACTGAGCAGAATAAAAGTTAAAAAGGAAATTCTTACTTTCAATTTCTAAAATATTTGTTGTGCTAAAAACATAAAACCAAGTTATGAGAAAATATTTGGTAGAGCACAAAACAATATAAACAAAACCTAAATTCTAAAGAAGACAATCATTCTCCTTAGAAATTTAAAAGAAAAAAGTATACAGAAATAACTTGCAATAATACCTCTTATTTAGAATTAAGCTTATATTTAGATTTTACATTCTAATCTCATAAATCATACAGCCTTCAAAAATGAATATATCACAATTTAGGAATATTTTGTACTGACAGATATATTCAACTCCTAGGTCTGTTTCTTTTTCATGTCAATTAATTTAATCAATTCAAGGGTCACCCTCTCCTATCTTAATTAATGTGAAAACACAAACCAAAAAAAACATTCCACTTGAGTTTAGTTTTTAATGTGTCTTTCTATAATGAATCACTCTATTAATGTAAAAGAAGATATAATTTGAGTAACAAAGCAAAATAAAACAGAAATCATACTTAAGAATATAAATATGGGATGTATTTCCCTAACCTAATTATAAAAATCTGATGGAATACATTATTTTCTCTTTCAACCTACACCCTCATTACTATAATTATAGATTTAGTAAGTCCTTTGCAAGGTATAGAGCGAAAGTTTATTTGAAAGGAAATAGTATATTCTGAAACATTAGTGTGTAGCCCATATACATTTGGAGAAAGGAATCCTGGAGAGACCCTTCTGTGTCACTGTTTGTCTTCCTTTGCTCCTTTCATTCTTCCATTACTTGCTTCTCGTGTATTAAGATCATAACATTTGTAAAAGAACCATTTGTAACATCTGTATTATATTATACACTTTTCCTCCAACAATATCCAGGTTGTCATGGCTTAAAGGCATGCTTTTCTCCATCAGTTCTTTGTACCTGGATATCATTTGACCCACGTAGAGAAGTCAAAATAACCAAAATACCTAATTGTTGCTCCTGTCTCCAAAGATATGAAAATATACAGATGTCAAAGCAGATACATGCAGCACGATCCAGGGTTTATGTAAAAGACTGACTTCTTTGTATACTCTGCATTTGTGGATTGGCATATTTCACCCGGTCGGTGAATTCAAACACTAACTGGAATGCTTCTCTTGTTATATTTATTGCACTGAGAAAAGAAAGGCAAACGAGCAGGGAATGAATGGAGAGCATTATTGACGTCTAGACGGATACTGGGAAGGCGTTTTGATGACAACACCTAGGCTAAGATTGGAAGACCTATTGGGATACAGCAAACTGGGAATGGTGTGGAGGGACTTTGCAGCTGTTGGAAACAAAGACAGATTTAGAAACTTGACCAAAGATGTAAGAAATTCAAAATCAACTCAAAAATCTTTTACTAATAATCCATTGCTCAATCCCAGTAAATGAAAAATGGACCATTTTATCCTCAAACTTGTTCTTCCTGAACTCTTTCCAATATGAAAGAACCCATTTTCGTGCCTTAAGCAAATTAAAAAAAAAATAAGCAATCATTATGTCTCGGCTTCTAAAATGTATCTAGTGTTCATTCACATCTTTTAAACTTTCCAGGTCATCCAGTTAAGCCCGACCATATTAACTCTTTAATTCTGCAGCAATCTCTGCCAAGCCTCTGTGCTTCTACTTTTACCCCTCTGTAAAAGTTAAAATTTCCACAGAACATCAGTAGTAATATGTTAAAGCTTTTATGAAATAAGTCACTCCCCTGTTTAAAACACTTACATTACTGAATTATAGTACAGACAAAACTAAATTCTTTAACATACAACTACTTTGCTTTCATATATTCTCTGATCTGTTAGTTTTAAATTGTACTTTATGTGCCTATTTTTGTCTCTATTAGTCCAGAAGACATCTGGCTTAGAAATTAGAATTTAAAATTTGCAAAAAACTCTGCCTTATAAACCTTCTGTTGGTGATGATTTCATTCTTTTATATATTATAGTAAACTTTACCTCTGTGGTTCTATAGAAACTATATATACAAAAGTACCCCACATGAATACAAGTCATTCATTGTCTGGCTTGATTAACAATGTCTATCATACTTTTCTAACTTAATATGTATTAATATTAATCTAATTGTAAAATTAATATGATTGTAAAATCATCATGCTCTCTCTTTCATATATATATATATATATAGAGAGAGAGAGAGAGAGAGAGAGAGAGAGACAGAGAGAGACAGAGAGAGACAGAGAGAATGGTATCACTTCAGTTGCTACATAGCCTTTATATGGTGGATAAAGGATATAAAATTAATGAGACCAAAGAAACAATTAATGAAACATACTACCTTTAGAAACTGGAATATGTATTCAGGTATCATTATCGCTAATCATTTTGGTTGTAAGCTATACTGAAAAGGGTTTTCTCCTTAAATGTTTTTCCTCCAGTCTCTTCCAAACATGCTGAAACTCATTCTATCGCTAGGGAGGAAGTGTTCTGATGTGCTGAAAGACGACGCACATAGAGACAGGGAGCACATGTCCTTATAGGTCTAAAGACTGGATTTTGTGATTAACTAAAGATCATAGGCCAATTTGATTCACAGAAAAGACACTGTATAAAATATTTAAGACTATAGCCCTACCCAATAAACAAACTGTGTAGTGTACTATGTCCACCATATATGTATTTTTACCCAAAAGTTTTTATAAGTTCTTTTTCAAACATTATTCTATTAAAACATTTACATGGTTATTTTATTTTTATAATAGACACAACTGTAAATAAGATAATATTAAGAAATCCCTTGAGGTCCCACAAAAGTACTCAGTTTAGAAATTTCTTGTGTCAAGAACACTTTAAGGTAATGACTTAAAAAGTAACACTTTGAAAACATTCTGATTCTAAGAATTTAACCCTTGTGCTCACTTCGGTAGCACATATACTAAGAATTTAACCCTTAAATAATAGGTAGCATGATCATTGTACATGAGGTCATATCTTTCATATAAGTGTCAGATATATGTAACTTAGTACTAAAGTGTTACGGGATACTTTATCATGAAAAAAATTACGGATTAATCTGAAAACATTTCCTAAGGATTTTTATCTTTTGTGTTGCTTTGTTTTTGGTTTTAGTTGTCAGTGGGTTGGGTGGTGTCAGTGACTTCTGAAGGAAGCCAGGGGATTAAAATATAAGAAATGGCAATGTTTTAAAGAGTAGAGTAAAACAAATAAATGAAGATGTATCTTGGAGAAAGAAGATTATAACTATGAAAAGAAAATACATAAGCTGTGCAGGTGACTATATTCATACTTTCAGAAGGAATATGTTCTAGTTAGTCATGAATGTTAGGGGCTGCCTCAGATTGTTTCTTAATATTGTGCATTTCCATGCTTTTAAGTGCAAAGAATTATAGCGTGCAGACTTATATACAACATTGGTGGTTCACTCTGATTTGTAGTTAGTATGCCTTGCATTCACAAGTTGTCAACTGCAACCCCCACAATAGCAATAAAGGTTGCTAGGTCAGAATGGTTCAATTTAATAAATAATTTATTTAACATCCAGTAGCATGTTTTGCTATGGAAAGTGCTACTGTAGGTGAACACAGTGGAATATAAATCCAGTTTTAAATTTCTACTTACTTTTATTGAAGAAGAAAATGTGAGTTTAGCTTCTTTTTTTTTAAAAAAAATGAATGTCTGTGTAAAAGATAAAACAGCTACCATGACAAGTGCTGAGGGTTCCATTTTACAGTTTCATAACTAAAAGCAACAAAATTGTAATTGGAAACCAAAAGTAAAACATGCATGGATTCTAAGAACTACATGAAATTTCTGCTGAGAGAAGAAATCTATTTTAAACTAGGCCAGCTTAATAAAACGTAATTTTAGAAAAAGTTAGATCCTTTAGATTTCATTCGGTCTCAAACCAGGATATCACAATCTTCTGCAAAATGAACTGTTGAACAGCTCAGTATTTTGCTACTGCCTAGATTTTCAGCAGGGAAGGAGCTCTGTGTATTTATCAGTGCCCAGTTCTCTATTAGAGTAAGGCACTATATTTTCTCCCTTTCTCCCTTGCTCAGACATTTCAATCATTTCAAGGTTCCATAGAAATAAAATGCAACCACATCTGTCAGCAGTATTAGGGATATTTGCTATACATGGTTAACTCCACTGCCAGTAAAGTCAAGTACACAGTAAATATTTACTGACAAAAAAATATGAGTTTAGATGTACATAAAATAAATACTGTATTTCTTCCCATGCAGAAGTGATTAGAAAAAAATAGTTTCCATATGTATCTTACTTACTGACACTGTTTTGAATTATTTTGTTCCCATTTTATCACATGACCTGTTTAATAACATACAAGGACTGTATATGCCATGTAAAATATTACAACACTATAGTTTAATGATATTAAGTAACTCGCTGTTTGTAAATATCAGAACAGAATTTCACCAATATGATAATCAAATTCAATAGTCTTAATAGTTTCCTCCTGTAATTTTAACTCTAAAAAGTAATATAATAGTGAAACAGGACAAAATGTTTCAAAATATCTTGTGTTGCTTTTGGCTGTAGATAGATTCAAAGAACATCTGTTATCAGATTCTTATTAGAATTGATTTTAGGGCTGGGGATTTAGCTCAGTGGTGCCACTGCCTTCCTTGCAAGCACAAGTTCCTGAGTTCAATCTCCACCCCCCGCAAACAAATTGACTTTATTAGTTTTTACAGGTCCCAGGACTTCTGATATTGCTTAATTTTTTGACAATGCTATTAATTATTTTAATAAAGCTTATATACTTATTTTTGGTACATGTTTGTAGTGCCTAATGATTACATTCCTTATGAGGAGTAGGTTCTCACACATAGCATACCTTCATTGTTTTCTTATGAAGAAAGAGATTTACTTAGCCAATACTTGTGGTAGCACAAAGTCTAATATTGAGTAGCACCATTGGTTCCATCTCTGGTGAGCATAACAGATGGTGTCACCTCAGAAATTTATACATGAACAAATTGTCTCACATTGCTAATTCTCCTTTTCGTCCACTTTTCCTTCCCTCTGCCTTCCTCCATCTCTTGGCCCTCTTCCCGTTTGTAAGAAATTTACTTCCTAATTCCCTATTATCTATATTTTGTTTTCTGTTTAATTATTCATTATGTGAGTTTTTCACTTGAGAGAAGCCATATATTTAGACTATGTGTCTGATTAATTTCTCTTAACATTATGGTCTTCAGGTGCATCCATTTTCCTAGAAATGACTCAAATTTATTCTTAATTGTGGCACAGTAGCACTATAACATGTAAAAATTTCTTTATCTATTCCTCTGTTGATGGACATATAGGCCACTTCCAAAATTGTTATGAGTTGTACTGCTATAAACATGGGCATGTATGTAACAATGTAATACAATGTATTACAATGTGTCAATGTAATAACTTTTCCAAGAAGATACCTAGAATGTAAACAGCTGGCTAAAATGGAATCTGTATACTATAATAACAATATAATAATATATAATAATAAAATGCATATTGGTATGTCTGCTTCATTTTTTAAAAGCTGCCTAATGCTTTTATTATAACATTGTGTTAGATATTAAAAAGAAACATTTCAAATATCTTTGGGTAATTCTTTTTCTATTCCACTGGGGCATTATTCTGCAATATAAATATAGTATTCAGAATTTAGTTTAATTTAGTTTTTCCAAACCAACATGTAGGCATTATTTAGTAATTATAATAAGTTATTTCTCACCATCAGTGTGGTGCTAACATCTAAAATATAACAGTAAATTCACAGATTAATTATTATTTATTTTTGACACACAGGAACATTCAGGGAAGTTCTGATAACAAATCTTTAATAGAATACTGCCTTGATGATTATCTATTAGTTTTTGTGTGAATTTGTTCAATTTGTATAATTTTCTAAGTGCCAATTTTGTAACCTGTAAAATGGTAATAATACAAGAGCCTATTACTTGTTTTTATATGATTGAATGAAATATCATGTGCAAAGAGCTATATTTATGTTTGACCTAAAAAATACTCAAAAGTTGACAACCTTGATTATGGGAACAATTGATACCCTTGATGTCTAAGGAGTTTCAAATAGTTAAGACAGCTCACTGAAGAATGATTAAATAAAGACAACAATTTCTTACTTTATTCATATTTTATAATAATTTTTATTTTTGCTTTGTTTTGTTTCTACATGCTTTCATTTTTGAAAGATGATTCTGTTCATTTGGGCCACTGATTAAATGCAGAGAATTTTTATAAGCTGAGAAGCTATCTTTCTATATTTACATTTATTTTCTATTTGACATTTATGTCCTCAAACTCTTCCTCTAACATTCAGATGAATAATACTAACAACTGATTACTTGGGGTCTAGTTTAAAATAATAAAGAGCAAAATTGTCATTCCTTGAAATTTCTATATTCTCCAATTCATGTGTAAATGAAGAGGTATGGAGAAGAATTATCTGTCTTGTATGTTGTGCATAGCTCAAAAGGAATCACTGGCCTTTGAGATCATCACATTGATACCATTATTCTTGACATTTTTGATGCATTGTTCATTTTGCTATTGACTTCTACAGTATGACAGCAAGAAATGCACACAGATGTCTTCTACAGTTATATGATATAGGTATTCCATAAATATTTTACAGTATTAGTGGAGGTGCTATCTCAGCACAATGAGATATTACAGTCAATAATATGACAAACCACAAGTCTTAGTGTCTATATCCTCAGGAGAAGTATCTTGGGCATCTTGATTGTTAACAAAATGTTAAAATGTAACTTTAGACAGCTCTCTCCATCTCGCATATACATTGTCAATATCCAGTAACTTGACCATTAGAGTCCAGACAGTGGCAGCATGAATAATATCTGTACAGATCAGGGACAACCGTAAGACTAGAGATATGAGGAAGTGTAACGGCAGCAAATAGCCACAGGATTATTTTTGGCTTTCTGTAAATAGATTTGCATGTCTTCAATAACAGGATACATGAATGTGAATGCCCCATACTTGTTTTGAATGTGATCACAGGCCATTGATCTGGGAGTTGCTAGGAAAGATAAAACACAGGTTACATGATTTCATTAATAGATCCTGTCAGCTATCTCATTCTACACAGAAGGAAAGAAAACACTTTGTGAAGGAGAATTATTCATATTCCAAATTACTCTGCTTACAAAGAGAAGAGTGAATTTTAAAGCAAATTCTATTGGTATTGAATGATTCTAATCTTTCATTTGCATGAAGCGGATAACACACTCATGATAGTAATTAATTCCTGTTTAGCTAAATGCAAAACCCAAGAAATGAAATGGGTGGAAGAATAGAAATTCCTTATATATTGAAAGTTACATTGCTGTAATTATATTTTATGAAAAATTGATTTTAAATTAATTAAAATCCAGATCCAAATAATCACATCAAACACACCATAAACACACACACACACACACACACACACACACACACACACAATGAGCAATGGACCTAACTAAAAGGCTTCAGAAAGATGGAAATTAGTTTGTAAGTAGACTAGTATTTCATATAAAAATATGATCTGAATGTATTGTTTTATTGATAAAAGTATGGGGGATTTGAAGAATGAATTCTAAAATGTCACTCTGGTTAAATGAGACTGCAGCAAAATATTCCTAATCCCTAGTTCCCATAAACTTGAAATGGTATTATTCTGTATCAAAAAGAGAGAGAAATTATACAAGCAAATCTTTTGCTTTGCAGTTAGCCATTTTAAAGTGAGGAAATTGCTAAGATGAAATGCAAATAATGCACAGGCAGTTGCAGAATTATTCATTTTTTCATTTTTTTATTTTTAATTGAGTTTATTGATACTTTGTTGGTATACAGGACAGTTACATTCATCATTGGGACCTTGTAACTTTACATGACTGCTCTTGGTTCTCATTTTTTCCCCATACCCCTGCCCTCCCTTCCCCCTTCCACTCTTCCCTATTAACAAAGACTTTGGTTCCATTTTTTTTCTTTTCTCATATTTTTTTCTTTTCCCTTATTTCCTTTCCTCTACCCCTCTGAATAGTTTATCTGGTGTGAAAAACTAAAAGTGTAAATAAGATCCAAATGCATAATTGATAATATGAAACAGAATTATATTTTGTGCCTTGATTGTGGTTTAACTTGCTAGCCTATGAAATATGTAATATAATACTGCTATACATAATTCTCTACAAATATTTTACCTACCAAAATTTCCATAAATCTTTGGCAAGGGCCAGTACTTTCTCCAGTAGTATTTTCTTTGTAGAGTGATAATAACCCTCCAAATAATTTTAAGGATACATTTGATGGAAAATGGTAGTGACCAGCATAGTAAATGAGCAACTTACTTTGACACAGAATGGGCCTATGCCCAAATTTTTCATGTAGACTAAAAATTTCTTATTTATGGAGTTGTTCATATATATTATACAATGAAACTAACTTTTCTAAATAAATGGATTTGTAAATAAATAAATTTTCTAAATTACTAGCATGTATTATCAAGTAACAAACTACATGCTTTGCATTTGGATATATATATATATATATATATATATATATATATATATATATTACATATAATGGAACTCATTATACCAGAGATAATTGAATTAAATTGCTGACTCTTCAAATTACTGCTGTCATGTACAGAGAGAAATTCTAAAATTTGATGTATTGGTAATATTTTCTTTCTTTCTTTCTTTTTTTTTTTGGTACCGGGGATTGAACTCTGGTCCTTGCACTTGCAAGGCAGGCCACCGAACGGTGGAGCTAAATCCTCAGCCTGGTAATATTTTCAATATGTTTCTTGTATTTGAAATATTTTCTTCCTAACACCTGTAAAATTTTTATAGCATCAAGTTCATTCGGTAAATTCAAGGACGGCCTGCAGGTAAAAAAAATTCAAAGCAGTGCTGCAATCATCATTGTTCCTTACTTAAAATGATTGAGTGACTTAATTATCTACAAGTTATTAAACTTCTCACTTCAGAGGACAAAAAATATATTTTCTAAATTGCATAATTCATATAAAAACATTTGCATTTAATTCTATTATACAGAGGATACCTATTCTACTTTTACACTGTAATATACTAGTATTTACATCATTTTACTTCATAAAAAAGACAATCTCACTCTTTCAGTGTAGTTTTTTCCTGAATCATTCATTGACTGCTGATATTTTATTTTTAAATGTTCAAGTTAGAATACACATCAAAATTTACATGATGCTGCATTAAAGACACAGAAAAGAAAAGGCACATTGCATCTACCTCATTGTTGGAAGCTCTCAAACGCCCCTGAAAAAAATGTGTTTATTCCTTATTTCCAAATCCCTGGAGTACTGGGGATGCTTTTGTTTTGTTCTTCAGTTTCTTGATATTTACTTCTCTGACAACATACTGTGACACTGATGCTTCTGTAATATCACTTGATTTTAGGAGTTAATATAGACAAGAACTGTTGCTTATATTTAAAGAATATGTTTCTTGTACTGACAGAACAGTCATTTACCGTACATTTCTGCAAAGTGCCATATAGTTAGCCAGTGATTATTTTGTTTCTTTTTTCACACTAGTCAATGGAATGACCTCAAATCTGGAACTGTCAATTGCAATTATGAAATAAAAACTACTTGAAGAAATTCTAGGAACTCGAGTTACAGAAAAGAAGAAGATCTTCAGATATTATGTATGGAGTGTTGTTAAACAATCCTGGAATGTGGAATAGAGTACCATTTTTGTATTCCACCTTCTAGCAGAGAACAATTTTTCTTTTCATACTCTTCAGTGTGACTTGAAACGATGACGAATGCCCCTGGCGAAGTGTTCTTTACTCTCCCTCTTTACTTTATTCTCCAATCATTAATTCAGTACCTATTGAGCACATGCTTTGTCGCAATAGTGTTTGTACATTTTGAGTGAAATAAAGTTGGCAGTTGTGAAAAGGAAGGAATAAGGAAAGAAGGTCATTAAAAGTAAGAAAAATAAAACCAGGGTAAGATGACATAGGACCGAAGCTATTTTCATGGAGCAGGAGAGCTTCCACAATAGAATGAACCGAAGATTAAGCCTCAGCTACTTGAAGAAATGAACCAAATACTGTAGTTATGTAGACTTGCATTCAAGCAGAGGAAATACTACCAGCGTACATGCAGCGTGTAACAGCATGCTTCATGTATTTCATGAAGAACACGAAAGCCATAATTACATTATTTTCTACAAAATTAACTATAAATCTGGACAAAATTAAAAATACAGCAAAAGAGGACAAACCAGTAAATATTTCAGTGTTCTGGAAATCAAAATGTTTTTAATAACCAGATAAGCATTTATTCTTTTTTCTTTTTTAGGACTGTCAAACCTTAGGACAGAACACAGGGACTGCAGTGCTCTCTTGACCCTAAGCCAACTGACCTCTGTCCTTCCTAATTTGGGTAGGGTAGAGTAGAGATTTTGCTAGAGTGAGACAGCTTGTAGGGACTGGCAGCTAACTCATTTTCAAAGGTTGTTTGATGATACATTATGATCTTGGGGGAGATGATGAGCTCAGAGAAGGATAAGAAGGCCAATGCTTTGGTAGCCTAGAGTTTCTGTCTTGGTTGAGACTAATGTAACTCTGGTTGATGTTGCTCTGCACCCGCAGACCACATGGAGCTTAAACTATCATTGTATTCTTGCAAACTCTTAAACTGCACTTAGGCACAAAAAGGAGAAACTAGAAGGGTCCCGGGAAATGTTTCACAATGACTTTCAAGCACAGGCATCCATCCTTCGTGGAGGGATTTTCCACAGGATCGAGATGTTGCAGAAAAGCTGCAATCATTGGTTGACCACTGTGCTACGTATACAGGGATGATTTAAACACAGTACCAATTAACCAGTTATTGCTAAATGCAGCCAGGATACTCTGCCAATTATTAACATATGTAGAATATTTCCATTAAAAGTTTGATGACTATATCAGGTAATTCGGAGCCAAATTAAATGGTCATACATTTGCATTCAAACGACTGGTATATAAAGATGAAATGACAATGTATTAATTTGAAATAAATAATGAAACTAATGCTTCAGGAGAAATGCAAGGTATAATTATGATATAATTAACATATTATTTTCCTATAAAATTACTCTCAAAATCAAATCAAATCAGATAACCAATTTATTCATTCTCAGTGAGAAATATTTTAAAAGTGTTGGTATAATGGAGTACTTATGACAACACGTTTTATTCTTATAGACACAACATAATCATAAAATAAATTACAATGAAAGGCTTATTTTGTGGCATGGTTTAAAGCAAGAGCAGTAAATGTTTCTAAGAGTGGTAGCATGCTAAGATACTTTTAGGAATTTATTTCATAATGAGGAAATTTTACAATTTTGATTAGAACACTGCAAGTTGATTAGCTACAACTTATTGTCCCATCATTAAAATGATATTCTAAAAATTTGAATTTGATGTCTAATTTAGCATTTTCTATTAAAGTTTATGATGATAAAACTGTTCATTCTGCTGTCTTGAATTGTAATAACTAAGCAATTGAAATTATTGGACAGATTATGGATAGTACAATCAATTGAATTTTTGAATTATTTTAATTTGATTTAACTTACAATTACATTTTCACTGCCACATGCAGTTTATTACTAAAGTATTGCACAACAAAATATTAAGATATTCTTTCCCTGATAAGGCTGCTGTACAGCATGAAAATTTTTGGATGGTTTATAGTAATAATACTGTCCTTTTCTGATAAATTACGTTTTATAAACATTACACATACATTCACTAAAGTTACAGTCAAACGTTAGCGTCTTAAAAGTCCCACCAGAATCATTTTGTGTGGCTCTGTTCCAATAAATTGGATGTTATATTTGTAGTTTAATTTTCAAAGGTAACCTTTTCTTTGATTTTCAGACCTTGGTGTGCACAGTATTATTGAATTCTCAGATATTGACAACTCTGGCATTTGTTTTTGTAACAATGGAACATTGCTCTCAGATGTTTCATTTTCAGCCTTACTTTCCCTCATATGACAATTTTTTTATTTCTTTGAAAAATGAGTTGTTAAAATAAATGCACAGAAGTGAAATAAATGAAATAGAATTATATTAATATTTTTCCTTGTTGGGTAAGGGTATTAATAAAAGTCTAATATCAGTTAGATGTGTATAGTGGTCATCACAGTTGTGACAAAAGTTTGTAAGACTCCCAGTGTAAAACCGAAGCACAGGAAGGAAGTAAAATGTAGCCCTTCATGCTTTTTGAACTCATTGCTTCCTTATAAGAAAAAGAAAATGGAATGATTTCCAGAGAAAAATGTTCTGGTCAGCACATTCACTTGTAGGAAGCTAAAACAGTACTAACAGAGAAATTCTACATGTAACCTATTTAAATTTTTTTTTCTCAATTTTTGTGTGTGTCATCTGAAGTACTAGATTTCTTCTGAGTTACTAATTTTCTCATTTGGTTAGTTTATTGAGGATGGACTTTAATATGTTAAATTAATTGAATTTAGACTCCTACCATGGGATAGTGAATGCCATGACCGGGCTGCCAAGACTTTGTAAATGCACTGCAAGTCTGGAATACTAAGAGAAAATTCTCACCAAGCACATTTCCAACACACTTGGAAGGAGACAGAGATGGAGAGATACAGAGTCAGAGTCAGAATGTGAAGACAATATCTACGATGAGATAATATTAAGTGAAGTATACTTGAACACTTTAAAGGTAATCATAAAAAGGTAAATGTAAAATAGAAGGGCAAACAGGGAAATACAACAAAAAAAATCAACATTATAGTAGAAGTATGAATAAAATACATAAAATTGGAAAGTAAAATTGAACTAAAACAAATTTATAAAAATAAATAATACAATTATTTGAATTATGATAAATGGTGTTGACTCAACTTACATATTAAGATTCAACCCATCCACTTTCCTTGGAAGCCAGAGGGAAGGTGTAACATAAATAACTTGACTTGCTTTATTCAGCTCATATCTAGTGGGGAAAATGGAAAAGATGTAAAATATATACTTTGTGTACTGCACCAAGTAAAAAAATTAATAATGGCTGTGTGTAAGAGCAAACCAAGGAATAAGGAATGCCCTGCAGAGAAAATGTAAGTACTATATGTGTCAAGGAATAGAGTAAAAGAATGTAAAAGGATGGAAGAGGGCAAAGCAAAAGCTGATCGCCTCACTGATTCAGTGAATTCATTTCTATGCTGGCCCACAAAGCATTTGGAATAAAAGTTTTGAACTTTTTTCTGCACTAGTAACAATAACTTCAAAACATTCAATTTCTTTTATAAAAAGAAACACATGTAAGAAGCTTAAAATGTTCAAAAAAATAATTTAGTTTAACTTATGTTTTTATACGTAGAGCAAGGAAAATGGATTAGTTAAAAAGAAAATTTGGAAACTATGACCATCCAATGGGATGTAATTGATATTACATATCAAATGTTGGTGACATAAATTATTTCTAGGCCTAGAGAAACAAATGCAAAAATTTAGCCAAGCACTAGACTGCAATACACAAAAATACTAAAAAGTAACTTACTTACACAGCATTTTCTGCCTGTGTGAAAATCTGCTCTATTCGTTTATAAGAATACAGTAACATTTCAATTATTTGAAATTTAATTTACTAATGTGATGAAATTATAATAATGACATTTTATAATAAAGTCAATGACATGCATATCTTATGAATTGTACTCTCCAGAATATAACCAACACACCGACATATGCATACAAAGAATCATTGTATCACAGAGTACATGCCAAATGGAAAAATACTGAAACAACCAAAAATCTTTGCCTAGACACACATAGTTTTATAAATAGATGACTACATAATTAATCTTAATTATTCTATATAATTCCAAATGTAATTTGCAGTATCGTTTCTATAGGGTTTTTCTGCTTTGTTTTTTGTACTGGGGATCGAACTCTGGTCTTTGTGTTTGCGAGGCAGGTAGTCGAACCACTGAGCTTAGTTCCTGGCCCACAGCATAGTTTCTAAGTAAAAATTACCAAACTCAGTTTTGGAGTTATCTTAATCATCAGAGAATTGGAGATCTTTATAAAATAAAGGTATGGAATCCTCAGATATCAGAAACTATCAGTCAGAGCCTACAGAAGCTGTTCAAAATCCAACAAAGCAACAGTCATTGGTCTTTGTATAAATAATTAAAGAAAATACAATATCTACCTAAATTTTGATAAAATCTTCAGAAAAACATGAAATATTAAATATTTCCAATTTTAAGATGAAATTTCAATTTTCAACAAGTTAAAATAATATATTTTGTTAATATTTTTTAAGATCATGCAGATCCTTATTAGCCTCTCTAATTCACCATTTTAATGCTGTTTGTGGAATATTAGCTCAATATAAAACCCAGATCCAAGATATACTTCTTTGCAGAGTATGATAGGCATATGTGTGTGTGTTGGTGAATGTATTCTTAAGCATCTTTATATATGTGCTTCCCTGTCTCCTTGAGTTCTAGTTCCAGGGTCATCATATTTAATATGTCAGTCACTGAATCCCAAAGCTCCAGAATTCTGAGGTCTCCTTTCCCTTGTATTGGCTCCCATGAGCAATCAGATGGATTTTTGTCTTTAAATCTACTACCTTTCCCCCATTTCCTACTGTCCATTTTCTTTTTTAATTGGTATTTGTTTTACCTCCGTGAAATACTATATTTGCCTCTCTTGGTCTCTTTAAGTACAGTCTGCCTTTACCAATACTGTTTCTACCTAATGCAAGGAACATATGCTTAAAGCTCTCTGGTACTGTACTCACTTTTAATGATTCCTAATTTAAATTTCTTTTTCTGAAACATAAATGACTATCATAATTCTTATTACTGTTACTGCTTTCTTGACCAGGCTCACAGTACCATCTCCCATTAAGGCACAGTAAATTTTGAAAAATCCAGTTAGAATTCTAGTATTTTTTTAACCATTCTCCTGGGCAGCTTTCTTTACACTATATTGTATTCCTAAGAATGCGTGAGATTTGTGAGATGACCACAATCTTTGCTTACCACAATTCTATCCAGTTTATAACTTTATCTAACTTTTAAATATCAATGAAGCCACTTCTATGGATGTAAATGCTTAAAACAATGTCTCTTTTCTAAACTGCCATATTTTCAGGTGTATTTTTATGGCATTACACATCAGTGTGGGTGCTCAACATAGACATAAATGTATCTTATCTTGCATTACTAAATAATGATCCTCTGATTCTAGGCACAAAATTGTATGTATAAGTTTGCCTAGTGACTGAGAGAATATTAGCTTAAGTTTCTTAAAAATTAATGATGCTATTGTTCAGTCTGTGTAAGTGTCTAGAATGTGAATACATGATTAGCTATGCGTGAGTAAGCACGAGTCTGAACCATATAGATCCAACTGCAGGTTAGTTGTGAAAATTTCCTTCTAATTGTGAACATTGACATTTACAATCCAATATTATGTGGGTCTTGGTATCAAAATTTCTATATTTCTGGTATCACATATGCTGAAAGTAAAATGAAGGTGAAGATTTGTAATTCATTAATATATAAAATCCATTAAGAAAGTAACTTAATGGACACAGAGAATGCTATAACTTGCACTTTATTCCCAGAGCTCACACATCAGCACTGCCAAACTATTGCTGTGAGTTGGAAAACATTCTGGATATTGATATTCAATATTTTTAACCTTTTGTCAGTAGGTGATGAATTAACTCAGCTCCAAGGCTGTTTCAGTTGACAGTGAGAGTTGATTTAACTCATTTCTCACTGCGGGGAGAAGAATCAAATCTAGGGAAAACAGCCAATAGAAGAAAGAAAGTGAATTAAAAATAAAATTAGTGCACTAGTACTTTAGCACTGTTAGGCATCTCAGAAACTCTGGGATAATTAACATTCTTATTATAAAATATTGATGTTATGCAGTATTAATGCCATATCACAGTAAGAATTGACAGTGTTTAATGTTTCATAGCAACCTCCTCGCTGAGCATAGAACTATCCTTTACAAGCAAAAGGAATTAACTTGAGATTAAAAAATATATTAAAATTCTCTGGAGGGATTGCAATTAACTCTTTCTTATTTTCTATCTTTACTTTAATACTGCGCAATGAGAAACACTGCAAGAGCATTGAAATTACTGCTTGCTACTAGATCGTAGACTTTTATAGTTTCTTTATTCATTGGTTCTCCATTGAGCATGACACTAAATAACATTAAGGTTATGTAACACCATGATTGAAATCAAATATTTTATTCAGGATTGCACAGCGGTGGCTTTATAATTTTTCAGCCTTTTTGCTTTTATTAGTTGATATTAATGCTTTTAACTTCCTTCCTCTGACAATTGAGAAGAGTATGATAAGCCTGTAATACAAGAAGAACAGTATACATTTTTAATTTTCCTCCTTTAGTTACCAATATACGTTAATACTCTGAAAAACTTTAGTGTTTTCTAATGAGCATTTTTTATTCTTATTATTTGTTACTTTTTATGAGTGACCTTGATACACACTCATGAATTCTATGCACTTAGAAATTTCACACTTGATCTTAGCTAAAAGGCCAAGAAGTGATTGGAAATTTTGATTCATTTATTCTCATCGATCTTTAAAAGTTGCAAATGATTCAAATTTAGAACAAAAATTACACTTGCATACTGACACCTGTAGTTTTATAATGCACTTCATAATATTTTATGTTGTCTTCATCAGCTCTAGTTGCTATAACAAATCACCATAAATTGAATGACTTAAACATCTAACATTTATTTCTCACAAATCCATAGTTTAAGAAGTCCAAAATTAAGATGCTGGTCTACTCTTTTCCAATAAGGAGGGCCTATGTTCTGTTTTCGCACAGCTTTCTATTCTCAGCCCTCACATAGCTTGGAGAAGAACCATCCCATTTCTTCTTAGAGCGGCATTATCCCATTCATGAGAGCTTCATCTATTAATGTCCCCCAAAGGTGGGCCTAATCAATTTCTCAAAGCTCCTTTCTCTAAATATTGCTACATTTATAATTTCAGCATGTGAATTTAAGGAAATAAAAATTTCCAACCTATTCAACAGTACTCTCTATGGTTATATTTTTTTTGCTTAGCACCTAAAGAGCACTTTCTCTGAAAAACCAGTTCCTTTTACTGCGGAAAGTATTTAATGAACAAAATTTGGCTACTACTGGTGTTTATTATTATTAAGTTGATGTCATGATAAAATGTTTTCAATGAACAATGTTAGAACACATATTAAAAAATAAAACATGTAAAACATTGCATTTATTGAATTCACATGTACAATTTCTTATTGAAAGAAGAAAATTTTCATGAAAACATTTTCCACGTTGTCCTTTATTTTCATTAGACTTTACATGAAAATTATATCTGAAATATGTTCAAAGTGATAATAATACAGCTGGAATAAGTTAAAATTGCATTTGATTTAATTTTGTACAATGTATAGTTTTGAAGATATATGCAAAATGTTTTTTCTATGAATATATGTCATCTCAATTACATAAAATTAGCCGTATGTGTTTAAACTTATTGTAAGATTTTAAAAACATTTATTTTGTGTTTTGATCATACACAACTTTTACATGATACCTATACTAAAATTATAGATACATTCACAGGAACTCCTTTTACTCATATCCCTTACTTTCTTTTTTCCTTATAAATAATATTTATAGTGGTTCTTTCTTGCTGTTCATCAGTTTTTTGCAAATATAATCTTGTTTTAAGTGTGAATTCACATTTTAGCCTCTTCGAAAAGCATTGTATTCTATATTCTGATGTGCATTTTTTCACTTAATATATTTTTAGATCCCTTTGTATCGTTGTATGAAATTCTTGCTTGTGCTTTATAATAGCCTAGCATTCTTTTCTCTGACTGGAGAATGTTGGGTCTCCTTTCTCTCCCTTCCTTTCTTCTTCCTTCTTTCTTCTTCCCTCATTCTCTACCACTCTTTCTCTCTCGCTCTCATTCTCCTTCCTTCCTTCCTTTTTTCTTTCGGCTAGTCCTTCATGAATGGACATTTGATCATTTCTAAACCTATTATTACAATACAGTAGTACCAAACTTTGCTCATGAGCCTTATTGTAAGTGTATAGTTAGGTTATATATTGAAAAGCAGGATTGCTGCACCAAAAATATGAATGCATAAGCAAGTTTCCTAGATGTTACCATGTTTTCCTCCATAGGGGCTCTGCCATTTGTATTTTTATCAAGAATGTATGAGCTTTATTACCAAGAGAGATTTTTGCCAGATTATAAATCATATTTGTATTTTGACTTGTCCTCATTTGTAAAGTCATGTCATTTCATATATGTATGCATATATTCTGTGACCAGGATGTCAATCTTTTCCCTATTTCTTCCTTATTATTTAATCTTTATCTTCCACATTTTTTATGAAACCTTTATCTGAAGCTGGGAATAGATTTTCACTGTTTTAAATTATCTGCCAACTTTGCTTATGGGAGTGTTTTACTTTTTGCCATAAATTGTTCTTTATGAAACTACACAACTACAAATGTATGCACTTGCTGCATATCGTTATAAAGCTCTTCATGCAAGATATGACTTTAATCATGTACATAAGGACTTGATATATTCTAAGTGTTTTTCCCCATCAAAATTTTGATGTTGACCTCCTAAAACCCATGATGACAGTATGAAGACATGGTACTTTGAGGAAGGTAATTAGGTCGTGAAAGCAAAACCATCATGAACCCTCTTAAAGGAGTCCCAGAGAGCTGCCTTTGTCTTTAACCACATGAGAAACCATATAAAATATATTTTATCCATGAACTGGAAGATGTACCTCTACACAGCTTGATCTCACACATCCTAATCTTCAGAATTGTGAGATATGTTTCCATATTTTATAAGCTATTCAATGTATGGTACTTTATTATTGCAGCCAAAATGAACTAAGATAGATAAAAGCACTGAGAATTTCACTAATGCATGAAATGAAAAATTCTATATGAAGATATTTACAATTATTTCTTAATACTTTATCATAGATGCTCATCAAAATTTTCAGACATATTGCATAATTTACTTCATACTGTAAAATCACTCTAAAATCGAACACTTACGTTGTTTCCAGTTTTTCTCACAACAAATAAATAAATGCATAATTAATTTTAGGAAGAAGAGTCAATTTTTTTATGTTGAGTTGCTAGTCATTTTTATCCATAGATGAATAACATGTACTTTATTAACATCTATTTTTGCTACAAACAAGTCAAAAATCAGAGAAATATAGAAAGTAGTGACTTTAAGAAAAGGAGAAACAAGCATTGAGGGTTGTGCATTTTTTAGAGGAGAAAAACAAGAATTGTGAATTTTATGATTGCATTAGCTTTCTGCCTACAAATTGTGTCCTTGTTTCAGTACAGAATCTCACTGAATGGAAAAAGTAGGCTTCAAACTTTGGAGTGACCAAGGCAACTTAATTTCACACAGCAAACCTCTAGAGAGAGAACTGCAATAAAACACTTACCCTGTTTAATTCTTATTCACAGTGGCTTTGTTTTCTTATAGGATTACTTCACCATTCCTTTATATGTAATATGCAAGGACTCTAGAAAAATTTGTACTTATATTTTTATATATACCTTGAAATTATTTGCCATTCTAGTTCCTTTAGAACAGTAGTAAAGTGTCAAGTTAGACATAATTGACACAGTTGGGTATATCAGTTGTTACACTGTTCATTTTTAATGTGGAAAAATCGGTATTTGTCAGACACCTCTGCAGTAGGTTCTGATATGTTCAGTGCTACAGCACAGACTGACAGAAAAAACTAAAAGACAGAACTAGAAACGAAGAAACTGGGGAGCCAGGACAACCAATGCTACTCATCCAGCAAAGACTCTGGTCAGTCCAATTCACCGATTTTTATTGGTAATCAATTGGGGTAAAGCCTAACTGTGCTAAAGGGGAATTACATGCAAGGATGAGCAGTCGTGCAGTTACTATGGATACTAATGAAAGCAAAGTTTATAAAGGACAAGACAAAGCATTCTCAAAAAAAAGAACAGAATAGATAAAATATAGGGTTGTAATTGCAACTTTGTCCTTCTAGTTAAGAAGGTTTTAATTGTGGGAATGGATTTTGGGAGCAAGTTACTCTGACCTCAGCGCAAGGCTTTGGCCAGAATTGCTTCTAAAACTAAGCCACTATTGAGGTTGACTCTTTATAGCCTGCCCTGCTCACAGCCTGCTTTGGGCATAATCAATATTGTGGTTCCCTAACGTGTATTGTCCTTAACCTGGTAATTTTTATAGTAGAGCATAGTGATTTCTTCTAGTAGTTGTAATTTCTATTTCCAAAAATAGGAAAAAAATCATACAATGAAAAAAAAACCTGAGAAATCAAGAAAAAATGAAGACGTATAAAAACTTATAATTAGGCTTCTAAAATGCTGACATTTTCTCTTTCTTACTACTATTAATTTTTGGTCTTATTGTAAATTTAGTCCTTGCTTGTAATTTTTGCTTTTGTCCTTTAATACTTTTTAATCCTTGGAAAGTTTGAAAACTTTGTTTAGGGAAGTAAGAGGAAAAATCAACTGTTTTTATATTTTCCATATTGATTCTAAATGTGTAATCAATAATTCTCTTCTGATACCAATAGATGTAGGATTTTCCCATTGAGTGATTACATTCTCCATCTCTCCAGTTCTCCAGTTCTAGGAGGGTGTGGAAGATGGTAACCCAATCCTGATACTATGGACCTGGAGGCAGGTTTAGATTCCCTCGAATTAAGTCCCACCAAACTTCTCCCACTTCATACACTAATTGCAAAAACAGGTTAGCACCACTTCTTTGACCAACCTGCAATACCTTGTAGGCTGCTGCTACCCTTTTTGGGTTTGTTTGATAGAATAGTTCACAGAACCCAGAAGTCAACACATTTACTTGATTACTGACTTATTGTGATAGATACAACTGTGGAACAGCCAGATAGAAGACATGCGTAGTGCAAGGTACGGCAGAAGGAACAGGGAAAACTCTACTTTTCAGCTTTTTAATGGAGGCTTTATCACATAGACACGATCAATGTTTGAATCAGTGTCTCTCTCTCCTCTTCCCTTCAGAAGAATGGTGATGACACTGAAAGTTCCAAGCATAAGCAGGACTTGATCTTTTTAGTGATGAGTTGCCATCCACGTGCTTAAAAACAATCACCTTATTAATACAAAATATCTTCTTATTCTCTAGGGCTTCCCAAAGAATTTAGAATTTCTGTGTTAGGAACTGAGATCAGAAACCAAATCAAAATAAAGGCTGCGTCTACTACATCTAACGATCAGGAATTTACAAGAATGTTAGGCACACTATACCAAAAATCTAGTTAATCTGGTTGAAGACACAGACACCCCCCCACACACACACTTTTTCACTTTTTTGTCAGAGAAAGAGATCTTATCAAGAATCAAATCCAACAGATATTTGTTCACATTGCACTGTAACAATAAGCAGCACCTATCCCCACCTGCCCTCACAAAGATATTTGTTATTTACGGGAGAACAGCACAATTTACCAGTGGAAAATACCCATGTATTGAAAGTGTTCGTTTTCCAGCCAAGTGTTGTGGAAAAAAGAAAAATCTAAGTGTTGCTGAAAGAAGTATTCATATTCACTGAAAGCCTACGGTGCACTTTTTGCCATGTGAGCACTGCCTCTGGTGTGGGAAGGATTTTAGAGTAAATTTCTGAACTTATGCACTTGAAAACAGATGAAGGAAGAAAAGCACCACAAACCTAGATTTCCAGTCTAGGCCTTGTTTTTTGCCTTACAGATTCAGTGTTCTTCTGTATTTGTAATTCTGAGACCTACACAGAGTCTAACCTTTTGTGGATTGCTTTTTATTACTTTAATGGCCCATCTATCTGCATCTACTTCAATATTTCCTTGTAGTGAATACTCTATGTTTTGCAGACTGGGAAATATATATATATATATTTGGAAACAGGGAACCTGCTTATCTTTGTTTAAGAGTCAGAGATTTAGGGCCAGGAAACATATGCGACTAATTACCTAATTAGAGATACTATGTTGAAAATATCTAAATTACAGCTATCTCAAGCAAATTGCAGAAATCTCTCTCTCTCTCTCTCTAATTCATTGTATCAGATTCTTAATTTTCTTCTCCCCCAGCCAACATCTGTTGCCAAAATCCTGGTTTGTTCACTGCCAAGCCTTAAACAGGGATATGGCTGCTTTTGTGGATATTGGATGTCTGAGATGATAAAAGCAGGAATGTTTCTTTTACCATTTTTCTTTCCTTAACATTCACTGCTATTATCACTAGTATCATTTCAGTGTTATATTTTTTTCTAAGCCTCAAATGCCCCTGTGCCTTAACCTCTGCTGTTCCTTAAGGGTAGTTTTCTTGTGATATATTGGCAAAAAGTTTTTGTTTACAGGTTTAGGTAGACAAAAAATAACCAGAATATTTAAGCAAAGTTGGCTCTTCCATGTGAAAACAAAACAAAAAGAAATGAAAATATAATATAAAACAAAATATTCTATTTAATTTACTAGTTTTTGCCTCCTTTAGCAGTAGCTATACTGAGATATTTCCAAAAGGCATACATTCACTCCAATCAAAAGAAAATATATTAAAATAAGTGAAGCTGAATTTTATTTTATATAGAACCTGGCTTGTAGCAATATCCATGGACCTCACAGACAAGTGTGAATGAAAGAATAAGTGCACAGATGGAAGGAAAGGAAGAGTCACTTGAGGGACACCAATGAAGTCACACTGATGAAACAAACAAAAAAACAGAAAAAAAACTGAAAACCAAAAACACTAACACCTACCTTTCATAGTCCTCAATATTTAGGAATACTTCACTAAACCTCGTAAGAGCTGTCCTAGATCTTTAACTTCTATAGTATACCTAATCCTGAAAATTTCTGAATTGTAGATAAAAGCATTTAGGAAAGGTCAGGGCTGAGATCAAGATGAAATTCTGGGAAAAGAATAAAATTTATCAGTAGAGTTAGGAACACTAATTTCAAGCCAAATCTGTTGAGACATTATTTTTCTGAATTGCTTGTTGATATAGCTGTCAACATAGGAATATCTACACAATTGCTCTCCAGTTCTTTGACACAACAATCAGTACCTTTAATATGGGCTTATACTGTATTCAAATGATAATTAAATGAAATTATAAAGGAAGTATTTCATCTAGACTAGTTACATTTTAACATTTATAGTGGGCTATTAGCCACTATATTGAAGAATAAAGATTATACAACATTTGCATAATTGGGCAGAAATTTTTATTAGACAGTGATTTGTGATTTTTGAGGAAGAAATAACAGAAATGAGTTTTAAGAATAGCAAGAAATATTATCTTTCAGATTTCTTAAACCACAATTGAATGGTGCTCTTCTAAAGCAGTCCTAATAAAAACATGGATTACATATGTTAAGTGTCTGTATTGAGCTAGACTTCAAAGGGACAATCCTGACTTTATTACTGAGTGCCTTGTGTTTTGAAAATTTACTTTACTAAGCTGTGTTCCTTTTCTTACCAAAAAAGAAAAAAGAAACACTAGTAATAGTGATCAGTTGCCATCCATGTGCTTAACAACAATCACCTTATTAATACAAAATATCTTATTATCTAGGGCTTCCCAAAGAATTTAGAATTTCTGTGTTAGGAACTGAGATCAGAAACCAAATCAAAATAAAGGCTGCGTCTACCACATCTAACGATCAGGAATTTACAAGAATGTTAGGTACGCTATACCAAAAATCTAGTTAATCTGGTTGAAGATATAGACACACAGACACACACACACACACACACACACACACACACACATGCATTAAACTGAAATTTGATTTCTTTACATTGCTTTTATGAGGCATACTTGATATAAAAATATAGATTTATTATATACAACTCATAAGCTTGAAGAATATACATCTATGAAATTGATCACCACTCTTGATGCCTTAGACCTATCCCAGAATTCCTAAAATTTTAGCCTGCTCTTTTTTATTCATTATTATACTATGAATGTGACAAGATTAATATAAGTTGTATCTCTTAGAAAACTTTCAGATATAAAATTCTGTATTATGAGCTGTAGATATTATATTGTACAGCAGATCTCTAGAACTTACTCATTTTAAAGAGCTGAAATTTTTCTAATATTTTCCTATTTCCCCTTAAATCATTCCTTTGTAAGCACAATTTTCTCTGATTTTAATTTTGATTACTTTAGAGTTCTTATGTTAGATGTATTCTATACATTTGTTCTTCTTTGTATTTGTGTGGTTTATTTAGATATAGAAAAGATTCTTTTTTATTAAGTTTATTTGTACTTTTTAGGTATACAGTACAGTTACATTCTGTATACCTTACTTTTACATGATGTATCTTGGTTCTTATTTTTTCCCAATATCCCTGACCTCTCTTAACCCCCTCCACCCTTCCCTATTTACAAAGACTTTGTTTCCATTTCTTCCTTTTCTCATATTTTTTCTTTTCCCTTCTTTACTTTCCCCTACATTTCCCACTTTCCCTACTCCTTTAGCCCTTTTCTTCCTATTTCACATTAACAATTATACAGTTTGAACCTTATTTACACTTTTAATTTTTCACACCAGAGAAACTATTTGGTATTTACACATATGCAGTCTATTTGTTTCACTTAAGAGTGTCACCTCAATATGCATTCATTTAGCTATAAATGTCTCCAGTGTCTCATTCTTTATGGCTGATAGTACTCCATTTTGTAGAAAAACCACATCTTCTTTATCCAATTTCCAACTGATGGGTAATTGGACTGTTTCCAAGTTTTAGCTATCGTGAACTGTGCCACTACAAAATGGGTGTGCATATATCACTGTGGTATGATTCTTTTAATTGTTTTGGGAAAGATAGCCAGCTGAGGGATAGCTAGATCAAAAGAGACCTCTAACCTTAGTTTTTGGGGGGTATTTCCACATTGATTTCCACAGTGTTTGCACCAGTCTGCAGTCCCACCAGCAATGGAGAAGGGTTGGTTTGTGACATAATATTCTCCACGTTAATCTGTAATGCAGCAAATGGCCATATTCCTTTTTTGAGGCTGAATAATATTCTGTGGTTTGCATTTATTGTAGCATGTTTATCTATCCATTGATGAACATTTGTATTGTTTGCACATCTTTTCCTGTTGTAAGTAAACCTACAATTAACATGTGAATGCAGATATCTCCTTAATATAATGATATTATTTTTTGAATAGATACTTTATAGTATGATTGCCTGATTAAATGGTAGTTATATTTTTAATTGTTGAGGAGTATTCATATTCCATTATTTTTCATAATGGTTATATTAATTTTTAGTTATACCAACAGTGTGGAAGGGTTTCCTTTTCTCTGTATCTTGAATACTTCTTTTCTATTTTAAATAATAGCTAAATAAATAGATTTAAAGTAATATCATATTGTTTTAATTACATTTTTCTGATGATCAATGATGTTGAGTGCCTTTCCCTGCATTTGATGATTTTTATATCTGCTTTGGAGAATATTAATTCATTTTTTTGCATAGTTTAACTGGGTTACATGTTTACTTGCTGTTTAGTTGCAGGAACTGCTAATAATTTTGAAAATTATTTCTTTATTAAGTATATGGTGTGCAAATACTTTCTGTTTGAAGGTTGCCCTTTCATTTTATTAATTTTTATTTGCTGTGCAAAACCTTGTTACATTTAATCCCATTTGTCAACTCATACGTTTGGTGTCATGACAAAAAGGGATCGCCAAGGCCAGCATTAAGTAGTTCTTTATCTCTTTACTTTGGAGAATTGTCAGTTTTCCAGCTTGGGCTTGTGTTTAATTCAGTCTTTTGTCCACCTTGAGTTCATTCTTGTTTATAGTGTAAAATAATGGTTCACTTTCATTCTTTTTTGTACAAATAGCCAGTATTTTCAACTTTGTTTATGGAAGAGTTTTACTGTTAATCCTAATATAGCCATTTCATTGGATTAAGAAATGCTTAGCAGATCAGAAAACCACACCCCTTATATATCTGGGTCAGTGCTGCAGGTGTGACTTTGAGTATTGTACGTGGTCCCTAGTTCATTTCTCTCTGGTACTATTCTCCTATTCTACTTCACAACAACCATGAGTTCCTGACATTTCTGCCATGATCTTTTTGGCTTGGAGCCAGCTAACCATGAATTGAATCTCCTAAACTTGTGAGCTAAATTAAAACTTTTATTCCTTTAAATTGCGATTGTTGGATGTTGTATCTCAGTGACAGGAAAGCTGAGAAAATGAGATAAGCCTTCCCCACTGTATTTTTGGAATCGTGGTTGAGCTATGCCATATCCTCACAGATTTATTTCTGTGCTCTCTCATCTGTTGCATTAGTCTCCATATCTGTTTGAGTTGAAAATGTATGTATAACACTGCTTGGAACATGACAATCTCTCAAAAACCTTACTTATCTGGGAGTTAGCTCAGTGGCACCAGGGCAGCCTTACAGGTGCCAATGTCCTGAGCTCATTCCCCAGTATCAAAACGACGACGACAACAACAAAAAACAAAACCCAACCAAGCAAAAATAATTAGTTATAATTATTTCCCTTGTTTGTCTATAGCTATAAGAGTAATGACAATAATTCTTATTTATGTCATACATTTCTCAAATGCAATCAATTTATACAAATCTCTAATATAATGTTTTACCTAAAAGAAAGAAATGAAAAACAAGAACAAGTGTTACCAATTACACCTGTGGAAGAGAGTGAATATTAGACAGAATATTACCTAGATTTTGAAAATAGCAATGTACGTCAGAAGTAAAAACTATAAATTCTATGTCCTATGTTATTGAACTAATAAGTTGTGGGAAACAGAAAGGTGAGGGAAAATTTAAACCTGTGTTCCACCAAGAGACTGTTCATCTAGTGAGACCTCGAGAGAATGGAGTTCATTTTTATGTATCTGCAATAAGTTGTCTTCACAATAAATATTCCAAGTAAAATGGTCTGATATTCATCTGCAAAAAGTAATCAAGAATTTGTTTCTAGGATTAATTTTTAAAATTAATCCTCTTACTCTTTGAAGTATTTCAAACAGCCATTGAAAGTCTAGAACTGAAGAGCCAAGAATTATTCTCATGTCTCTTAGCTGTTCATTAGTTTGATGTATTTCTTTCAGAAACCATTACTGCCAGGCAGCTGATCGATTACAGCACATAGCTTGGCCTCATTAAAAGATGACTCTAATTATTTTGGGTAGATATTGAGAATTTCATTTGGAAAAAAATGTTGGAAAGGATTTAGTCTCTAAATTGTATATTGAACATAAAATAAAACAAATTATATGAATATAATTACATCCATATTATGTTGCTAGCAAGTATTTAACTGTTGGGATGTTATGTTTAATATAGAAGTGTTTATGAAAGGAGTTCTGAAGATTATCCCTAAAGATAGAAAATTAAGTTCTTGTCAAATTTGTCATTTAATTTTTGTTATCAAAAAGAGAGATAAAATTAATTTGACTATATTCAGAATAAAAAAATATAACTTTAATGATAAAAAAGAACCAAGAGACTATAGATGAAAATAAGAATTATTTGCCAGGTGTGGAGGTGCAGGCCTGTGATCTCAGTACTTGGGAGGCTAAAGCAGGGGGATTGCCAGCCTGAATGTAAGGCCAGCCTGGTCTATAAAGTGAGTTCAAACACAGTCCGGACTACACAGTGAGTCCTCAAAAACAACTTTTTTCTACCTTTATTATGTACAATTTCTGTTTTCTGCATACTTATGAAATTCTTTCATAGTAACATTATTATTTTATTTTCTTGTTACCAGGACCGAACTTGGGTCCTTGCGTTTGTGAGGCAGGCAGCGGCACCACTGAACTAAATACTCTGGCCCTGGTAACATTAATCTTAACAAACAAAAAGTAGTTTTTGTATTTATTGTTGGTATGAAACAGGGAAAAATCAATGCCTACACATTAGTATTTCCCTATGGAATTGTGAGTCAAAGTCTTGTTTCTTACAGTGAAAGATGTATCATAAAATCATTTCATTTTCTAGAGTTTAATATGCTGCTATAAAACAGTGAGCATATTCTCTTTCATTCGTATTTCCTTAAATGAATGCATGTGGCAAGCTGTATCTTAGTTACTTTTCTCATTGCTGAGACAAAATACCTCACACCTAAAGTTAAAGGAGGGCCGGGGATTTAGTGGTGCTGCCGCCTGCCCCGAAAGCACAAGGTCCCAAGGTCCCAAGTTCGATCCTCGGTACCAAAAAATAAATACATAATAAAAAAATAAAAATTAAAGGAGAGAGATTGTAGCTCACAGTTTGTAGAGGTTTCAGTTCATAGTTGGCTGGCTCCAAGGTAGGGTGGCATGGCAGAAAGAGCCTGTGGGTCAGAAGGCAGCAAAGCAGCAAGCAACAACAGTATCCCTCTTTCTGACCCTTATATTCCAGGCTGCACACCCTTAGCACTCACACTCAGGGTGAGTCTTTCTATTCTCCACACCCAGAACTACACCAAAATAATCAGTGATAATCAGTGGACTAATTTAGCAAACAAACACTGTAGATCCAGCCACCTTTGAAAAGCCCCACCTGTGACTAGTTGAGGCTTTGAGGGGACATTTAGATACAAGCCATAACATCAAGTGAATAGACTGGGGACAAATAGTGCCAGTATGATATGAATATGAATAATACTCTCACACATGAATAAAACATTTTAAAATTAAGTTTTTATGCCTTATTAACTTTAAAATAATTTCTGTACAGTATATTTTAATGTACTAGTGAGGTTATTTTTTTGATTCCATTATCTCAGGTAGTGTAAATACATATATGTATGCTTCTGGCATAGGGCAAAAATAGGAAATAGTCTGTCTTCATTCACCTAGCAATGCTGAAGAGTCTCTGGAGGGAGCTATTAATTCTTTGAAACAGAATCTTAGCCAATAAATTGCACTATGCTACTTTTGCTTTTATTAGACTCACTTTAAAAATCTGAAAATAAAAATAATAACAAATATCTGGGTCAATTCTTCATAACTTCTAAGTGAGAAGACTATATTCTTAACCATTATCATTTGGTGACTTTCAGGGAACCCAGCTATTAAAAGGGAATCAAGGAAAAATTAATATGCCAGTCCACACGAAAGCAAAAAGAGGACAAAATGAAAATAGGTTTTAGAAAGTAGCTAGTAAAACTTTACAACTCTAACAAAAGCCATTTGGTTCTAGAAAGGATTTGGGGATTTGAACAATTAAAGGTGTTGTAAAATTTCCTCATACACAGAGCACATGATATATTCCCAATAGAGCAAAGGAGAGAACAAGTGACTGAAACAATTATCCCCCAGTGAATTTTTCTTAGCTTATCCAGGAGAGAAATTGTTGCAAAAGCAGAGTAAGAGTGCCAGCGAATGTGCACCCCTTCCACACTGGGGAGTCATTAGTGGGGAGTGATCTTTTCTTTGGAATACGTGCTACCTTGGGCTTCAATTTCTTTAGCTAGTAAGCCAGATGACTACATCAAACATTTTTCTTTTCTACAGCTTGAAGTTGTTGTGTCATAGAAATGCTCAGTTATCTGTTTTGTGCTTAATACAATTCGTATATATTATTTTTCATTATAGAATATCCATTAATCTTGAAGCCCAGACTTTTTGGTAACACTTCTATAAATCACAATTTATTCTTGATAAATGTCATATCAAAGTTCTGTAAATGCATTTGATCACTGGCAAAACATGTCACACATATCCTTACTGTGTCTCACATAAATCATTTCTAATGAGATTTTAAAAATTTGTTATAATTAGAATTTAAGCAGTTGTGGGACCAACAAATAAGTGTAGATGAAGTCTGCATTTTTATAGAGTTTGAAATGAAAGGTAAGTTTTTAAAATTTGGAAACATGTAAGCAACAATGCAATTACAAAAATAAAAGTAGCACACATATATAAAAGTCGTCAAAAGTAGAAGGTTGAATATAGAGTTAAATTTAAATTATTTTAAAGCCAATAATGAAATATGCTATGTTTATTGAGGAGATATATGGTAGGACATCAAGAAGATCTGATGCTTAGTTATAAAAGACCAGTAGAAAATATTAGGAACCCTAACTCCAAAACTGGTTTTCATACCCTTAAAAGTCTACCATTGTAGCTTCAGAGAAATCCAAAAGTATACAAAACAGTAGGCATAGATTACTACTGAACCCAACACTCGGTAAAGGAGAAACAATGGCATAGGATTTAATTAATTTAATTATTGCAGTGGGGTGAGATGAAGCTTATTACAGTACAAATGAAGCTATTTCATTATAATAAACACAATGTAGAACACATTGAGTAATGTAACTTGTTTTTAATACTCAACATTTTACTTATGAAAATTTTGTGGGAATTATTTTTTAAAGTGTTGCCAATTCTCATTTTCTAGACTTATTCCTTCATTTGTACTTTAATTCATTTAGCAAATACATGTTTGAGGAGCTGTTTTATAATTTCAGGAGCTGTAGTTGATGCACAAAATCTAGTTGAGAATCAATTAAATGGACCACCTCACTGCTTTTAGACCTTTACCCATGGTTCCTAGTGTGAGGGTCCACACCGTTGTATCATCTATTGTAATCTGCAATTACTCTGTTCTGAAGTTACTACACGTTTACTTTATTCATTCTTTTAAGACTTTACTATTAGCCCTTTTCTAAAGGTGTAGGGAAATGGGGAAGGGTAGGGACAAGGAAATAAGGGAAAAGAAAAAATATGAGAAAATGGAAGTAAATAGTTTATTAATGGGGAGGGGGGTGAAGGAAGGGCAGGGACAAGGGAAAAAATAAGAACCAAGACCTGTCATGTGAAGGTACAGGCTCCCAGTAATGAATGTAACTGTATTGTAGACCTAGACTGTACCAATAAACTCAATAAGAAATTTAAAAAAATTAACAGCTCTATTCTTGACATAGTTCCTGGGGTTTTAGTAGCAAATTTCATAATGCTTTTGATATTCATGATTCTTTACTTTTTAGAATTTTTAATATCTTTCTAACTATAAATCCACATCTACTTTCCTTCAGCCTCTCTTGGACGAGGTAATAGCTAAATTTTTATATTAGCTATAGTTGACAGCTTTTAATAATTAAATTTCAAATATAGAAACCTCTAAATATGTCCTGTTTTTCCATCTCCATGTCATAATTAGCATCTAATAATCTCTCAGGTTCTTCATAACACACACTGACCTTAGTTTTGCTTAGCCATTTGTTTTTCCAGTTCCTCTTTACACTTCTTAGATTCACCACTACATACGTAAACCCTCAATGCACTTTGCTTTTTCTCTAAAAATTAGAAAAAAAAATTCTTCATCCTCTTAACTTCCACTTAAGTGGTTCAGTGTGGCTAAAGGAATAGATAAAACAATACCAAGTCAACTTCCTTTAGCTTAATGACTTTCAACATCAATACAGCTCCCCTCCCCCCCCAAAAAAACTACCAGGAATTGTTATATTTTCCTACTTTAATTTCCTATTCTTGTTGAAGATTATTTCATGGTTTCTCCTTACTCTGCCAATGCCAATGTACTCTCAGTTTTTCACTGACATGAAATCACTTTGTTTGATTTTGTGTGGAGAACATAAACCTAAAGAGCAAAGTGTTCTGCTGCTCTCCTCATCACAAAGCAACAAATCTGCCACTGTGGTTATGTTGTTGTCATCTCTCTGGCAATCAAGGACATTGTAATTGTGCTTATAGCTAATGCCAGGTCTTCTTATCACTAGAATGCAGAGTTGCTCACCTACTACAAAGTATTGATCCAGGTTCTGGTAACTCATATCTCCATATAAATTTGCCTCTTTGCTGCATTATTACCATAACCTTACAAACACACACTGACCCCTTACTGTGTATTTGAAAAACAAAAATCCTTTGCTTAATATGACTTTTCCATTTTTTTCTTTCTTATTTCCATTAAAACCATTCATATCAATTATGCTTTCTAAAAGAGAGGATACTGTGCTGGACATCTTTGAAAGTTTCCAAACCACATTTGTAAGAAAGAACATTTCAAAATGACTTGGTGACATTTAAGGCAGAGGGAAGGCAAATAAAGCAAAATTTTTGAAGTTACCGGAAATGTTTTTTTCTGAATTAAGTGACTGAGTGAACTAAGGATAGAGAAGCTGGTCTACATGAGTCTGATGATACAGACTTCCAATAATTACCCTAAATTTCCTATCTGAGTGATAGATAGAATTAGCATAATATGAATAGCCCCCAGAAGGTATTGATCTCCCTTTCAAATTTAAGACCTGAAATTCTGTAAATGGCACTTGGTTTCCTTTTCCTGACACATCCTAGGAGTTACAATACTTACATTCCATTTCAAGCAAGGTAGAAAAAAGTAGACATAGCCTCTCACTACCTCAGGGAACAAGATTGTTCCTAGCTTGTAATCCCTAGGAAGGCTGAGGCAGGAGGATCACAAGATCGATCCCAACCTGGGTAATTTGGAAGACCCTATCTCAAAAAAAAGAAGGAGGGAGTCTGGGGGATGTTCCACAGTGGTTGACCAGTTCTAGGTTAATTCCCCAGCAGCACAAAGAAGAAAATTATACTTTGTCAATTGTACCAAGGAAACATGATGCTGGTGTCTACTCAGTTGGTAAGGACAAGAAACCAGTGAGGTGGACTCTTGTGGGGCTATTAGATTGTAGAGGACTGTAATATTGATTATACCCAAAGCAGGCTGTGAAGAGTTAACCCTGCCACTGGCTTGTTACAGGAGTCTGGCTGAAGCCTACATGTCAAGGTCAGAGTAACTCACACCCACTCCTTCCCACAACTAAAACCTTCAGACCCAAGGACAATATTCTAATTAGGATAATATATTTTGTCTATTTGGTTCCTAATTTGAGAGTGCTTTGTCTTGTCCTTTATGAGCCTTGTTTACATTAATTTCCATAGACACCATATGTTGCCTTTACCCCACCCAACTAATTGCTAATAAAAGTGCCTGGGACTATGCAGTGCCGTTGTCAGTTACACTGGAGCTGTTCATCCTGGCACTCTGCATTCTCTGTCTTGGTTAAGTCTCTTAGTGAATTCTTTTTCTCGGGCCTCAGTCATATACTGGGCAGGTGGGCCCTGGTACCCGACTACAGGAGTCTCTGACATTAGACGTCTGTCTCAGCAGTCTCCTGTAGGCCATGCTCCTGTATCTTCAGTTGTCTCATTCACAAAGTTCAGACAAAAGATATTGATTAACTTTTAAATTTTTATTCATTTCACTTAAGAGTATGGCCTCAGTGTGCATCCATTTAGCCATACATATCTCTAAGTTATCATTGTTTATGGCTGAGTAGTACTCCATTCCATTTTAAAAAACACATCTTCTCTATCCATTCACCAGTTGATGGGCATTTGGGCTGTTTCCAAGATATACCTATTACAAACTGTATCTCTATAAATAGGACAACCATGTGTAAATACCAAATCACTTCTCTGGTGTGAGAAACTGAAAGTGTAAATGAAGACTGAAGTATGTAATAAACTGTGGGAGAAGTTCAAGCCTGGCTGGGCCAGGTGCGCCGCACTCCTGTCTCCTGAGCTAACTGGGAGGCCTTGCCAAGGCTGAGCTAACTCTCTGAGTTGCTTAGATGCTGGGTCCAACAGGCTATACCTCCACCCCAGTCCTTGACTGCTTCACCTCTCCCAAGAAAAATCACTCCGCCGTGCTGCCAATAAGACATCGCCCAAATGTTAAATGCTCCCCCATGCTCTGACCCCAGGGTTCCCTATGTAATCCTGTGCATTTGCTGAATAGAGCCAGGGGCGGGATTGCCTTGTGATCTATTTCTTCTCCCTTTGCTTTGTTACACGAGATTCGTAAAATTTGTGTTTCTGTCAAAAATTTTTTGATAGTAACCGATACTCAGTATTATCCCTTTTTGAAGATACATTTTCACCTGATACATAGGACTGACTGCACTCTTTTCCCACTTTCCTGGCCAATTCTTTCTCTATTTCATTTACTGACTCTGTCTTATGGCTCAAATTTCTATCATATATGGTGGTGGACTGAATATATTAACTTCATCCATAAGAAAAAAAAAATCCAACCAGCAAACCCCTAAAATTGAAAAGATCATGCAAAGTAAGAAAACACTGAAACATTTT
The DNA here is from genome assembly GCF_012274545.1 of Fukomys damarensis. Classification (NCBI taxonomy): domain Eukaryota; kingdom Metazoa; phylum Chordata; class Mammalia; order Rodentia; family Bathyergidae; genus Fukomys; species Fukomys damarensis. Next base: position 17,989,369 of record NW_022900918.1, read on the forward strand.
TGTTTTTAAATAAGAAGGCACTAAAGTGAAATGGTTAGTAATTTCGAAGCAACACTTTGGATTGGTAACTAGAACACAAAACTGATATTTGAGAAGAAACTATTCAAATTTGGGGAATCTTGGAGTGCAACATATTGACCTTAATTTTTTAGTTTCAAACTGATTGAGAGGTATACAAGAACTTTGTGTACTACCTTTGCAAGCCTTACATAATGAAATAGAAATAAAAGTTCCTTTAAAAATATGTTAACAGATTGTCATGTGGTGAATAATATTATTTTTAAGATAACATCAAGAAATGTATCTTCTTTCCTTTAAGATCACATCAATAAATTTATCTTCTTTCCTTTGATAATTGAATGAATGGAGAGAAGTCTACATCTTCCCTCATATATCAAGATGAAGAATGGTAAACACAAAGCTTCTAAGTTGAGCTCATAAATTATTCACAATTTAAAAAATATGTAGTATACTTTCAGAAATATGGAGACTTTCACTTCTTTGGTATGTCAGTACATGCCACTCAGTCTTTCATTTTTGTACATCGATAAGGAGAACACATACCATCATAAATTTTATTTCCAGTAAAATCTTTTGGATTTTGGGTGGGCAAGCATGAAGAAGACACAGAAAGGAAAGCACTTCTATTTGTATTGAATAACACTGCAAAATTGCTGTTAAATGTAATATTAAAAAGTTTAGTCTTACATAATATTGCTAACAGGTTAATTATCTGTTTACATATTTTCTAAAACAAGAATAAAATGAGCCTACTTATAAGGAATTGTGGCATTTTGTTACATTTTCAAATCTTCAGAATATTTGAAATTTTGAGAAAGAATATAATATATATTCTGAGTTCATGGTAGATTCATTTATAGCAAGACTAGAGTTCTTTCTGGATGTTTAGTAGTATTTAAGTATCACATATTAAACTAGTTACAGATGTTTTGTTAAATCTAGTCATTGTTTTTCTTTCTTATAAGGCAATACAAATAAGACATTTAAAAATGAGACCAAATAAAAGCAACAAAAACAATCAGAGCACAAAGATTAGGAAAATTAATAGGCAATCAAATGTTTCTAATTTCCTAGGGGTTTGATTATCTTTTGTGAAATTAAGTTCCATAAAAGCCAGTGGAGTAAAAGAAAGGGGAAAAAACTTGCTTTGTTCACAATTTCATGAATATAATGATCATACTGTTTCTCTCATTAAAATCAGTGCATATAAAGTATGTCAAGAATATCATTATCATTATTAATGTAAGGCATTAGAGGTCACCATTCAGCAAGGGACATTAATAATAAACCTTTTTAGAGTGTAAAATTAATTGATTCATCCATAAAATGATTGTTCCACAATATGCTCCCTGCAAAAGAAACTTTTCAATGCCAGTTTACTTTTTTATGATATAGCAATGTGTAAAATGCACTTGTTTTCCTTTAAATGTGGACTTCTGTTGGTAGGAAGATATTTAAGACTTTAGTAGGCTTTTAAATTATCTAACCTTTTATAATTCAGAGAGAAACAAATTGAGGATCTGAAAGTTAAATGAATTGCCCAAGGTCACATCATAGTTCTTTGAGAAGTCATCAAATGGAAATAATTCTCTTAACATAATGTCGAACAATCCTATGTTATATTCCAAGATTTGAAGTATGTTTTACCTTTCATTCATATTATTATGTCATATAGTGAGAAAGTTGTGAATGATTTTAACACTCTTTTCACTTTCTGTTCAGATCACACACAGGTACTTCTATATTGTTGGGTTCATTCAATTTATTTTTTAAAATAAGATAATATAGCTAGAAAAAATGGTAGACATTCATTTTATTTTTATATTTGGTGCCTAAAGTACTTAAACATGATTTTAAAATTTCCTTTCTCATCAAGTTTTTTCTTAGCAAGTGATTCTGTGTATACATACATGATTTATTCTTAGAAAAAGCATAAAATATATGAAGTTATTAAGTAGTTTCCTTGTGAGGGTACAGGTGGGCATAAATGTGAGGAAAAGGGAGGACTATAAAATGTTCGTCTTTTAATTAATTGCTCATTTATTTATTTTTTCTCATTGAGTTTATTGGTACTTTTTAGGGGTACAGTGCAGTTACATTTATCACTGGGATCTTGTACCTTTACATGACAGGTCTTGGTTCTCATTTTTCCCCTTGTCCCTGCCCTCCCTTCACCTCCTTCCCTCCCCATCTCCAAACACTTTATCTCCATCTTTTCAATATCTCACATTTTTTTCTTTTCCCTTATTACCCTTCTCCTACCGATCCCACCTTCCCTACACCTTTAGCTCCTTTCTTCCCATTTCTCAATGTCAGTAGTCTTATTAGGATCTTCTGTATTATTGAAGATTATTCACACCAGAGAAACTATTCAGTACTTACACATGTGTGCCTTATTTCACTTAGGAATATAACTTTAATATGTATCCATTTTCCTATGAATGAATCTATTTTCTCATTCGTTATGGCCGAGTAATATTCCATCTTATAGAAAAACCACACCTTCTTTATCCAGTTTCCAACGGATGGGCAAATGAGCTGTTTCCAAGTTTTAGCTGTTACAAACTGTACCGCTATAAACATGGCTGGACATACGTCACTGTGATATGATTCTTTTAGTTCTTTTGGAAAGATACCCAGCAGAGGGATGGCTGAATCAAATGGAATCTCTAGTCCCAGCTCTTTGAGGTATCTCCATATTTATTTCCATAGTGATTTCACCAGTCTGCACTCCCACCAACAATGGAGAAGGGTTCATTTCTCCCCACAACCCCGCCAACATTTGTTATTGTTTGATTTCTTGGTTCTTTGTGGGGTGAGGTGGAATCTCAGTGTTGTTTTCATCTGCATCTCTTGATTGACCAGTGATGTGGAACATTTTTTCGTATACTTACTTGCTGCTTTTACTTCTTTGTCTGATAAATGTCTGTTCATTTCAGATGACCATTTTTGAATTGGGTCTTTATATTAGGGGGGGATGATTGTTTTGAGTTCTTTATATATTCTAGATAATAGTCCTTTGTCTGAGGAGCAGCTGCTAAAATTTTTTTCCCACATTGTAGGTTGTCTCTTAGTTCTGCTGATTATTTCTTTGGCAGTACAGAAGCTTTTTAATAAGGTGACATCCCAATTGTTCATTCTTTCTTCTAGTTCCCATGCTACTGAGGATTTGTTCATAAAGTCTTTTCCTATGACAATGTCTTCAAGAGTTCTGCTTAATTTATCTTCCAGCAAGTTTAGTGTTTCTGTTTTAATATTCCTTTGGAACCATAAGAGACCTAGACTAGCAAAAGCCATCGTAGGCAACAGATACATGGCAGCAGGTATAACAATTCCCAATTTGAAACTATACTACAAAGCCACTGTGATAATAGCAGCATGGTACTGGCAAAGAAACAGGCCTGAAAATCAGTGGAACAGACTGGAAGACACAAAAACAAATCCAGATGTACTCAGCTACATCATCTTTGAAGAAGGAGCTGACCATCCTCAGTGGAGGAAAGATAGCCTCTTTAATAAATGGTTTTGGAAAAATTGGATCTCAACCTGTCACAGATTAAAACTGGACCCTTATCTTTCACCATGCACTAAATTAAAATCCAAGTGGATTAAAGATCTAAATATTAAAAGAAACAAAATAAATATTTGTCACCTAACTTGTAGACATTGAAAGGGCTGAGTAAATTTTATGTATTTTCTACCTTATTAACAGAATATTAAGGGAGAAAAAAACAAGCTATAAGTTTTCTTCAAATCAATTCTTTGATAGGTCATGTTTTCCATTTTGATCATGTATACACTAGTAAATAGGAAACCAAATCTTCTGTGAGAGTTTGGAGCACTATTGTTTCATTATGTGAAGGAATGTGGCCATTTTGGAAGTGTGATTGTGAAATTGAGCAAGGGAGAATCTGATTAGTGATACAGCCTTTGGATTAAAGCTTCTAACTCTGATTTACCCCTTTAGGTAATATATTCATGGAGTAATATTTTGTATTGTGTTCAGATCTTTATTCTCTTCAATTTTTCTTTTGTCATACCATTAATTTTCTGTAAAGTATTATTTTACTCAAAACATAAAGTGTTCATAAGTATAAAACACCATATTAGAGTGTTTCAATTGGCTTTCATTTACTAGAAAGATTACAAATGATCATATTTTAGATTTACTTTTACAAATTAAAATTATTTTTGTCTTTCAACAACACGATTTACTGTAAAGTTCTAGTCATGAAAACAGTATGGTGTGAAGAAAGAGTAGAAAAACTGATCAAAAACTGAATTGATAGAACAGAAATAGAATCATAAAAATAGAGTCAATGGGTCTTTGACAAAGAATCAAAAACAGTTCAACTCAGTAAAGATGGTTTTAAAGTAAACAGTGCTGGAAGCATTTCCTTCACTAGTCTTTCACACAGTTATCTGAACAGCGTGACTTTCATTCTCCCTCTCTTGTTTACTATCTTCCTCCCTTAATTCTTTGCTCTAGAGTAATCTTAATAAATCATCAGACAATAGGCCACAGCATATGGAAAGAAAACCCAAGCATTGATTCCACACCCAATAAAATTAGGTTTAAGAGTGCAGGCATAAAATAACAAGATATAAGGAAAATATGAATTGCATAATAAGTGACTATATTGCCATAAGAATTTGAAATAGGCTATTTCCTTGGCCATAACAATTTTCAAATAATTGTGTTTCTTCCAGGCTCACTCCATACTTCATTTTCCAGCCTCTGTAGTTTAAATATTTTCCAGAAAAATATGAAGTTGTCTTCCTTTCTATTTCAGTTTCAGATACCTCGTTTACCCATGGCATTTTTAAAAGTATAATAACACAAATGAATTACTTAACAGAAAATGGTCATTTCTGAAAACTTGGTGCATGGTGAACTAACTAATGGTCATTCTGGGTGGGACCACCCAACTGAATTGAGTCAGTACGGTTCTGGGCATGGAAGACCCACCTGCAGTTCGCTGCTGGAATGGTACAAGAGAACAGAAGGGGAATGTTGCATGCTGCTGATTTCCCAGGAGAAGCTTTGCCGTGGTAGCATTCCTTATATAAACTCACCTATTCTCATGGTAGAAGGAGTTTAAGTCCTCACTGTCACCAGAGATGACTGCTGGTCTCCTAAGGAGAGCTCTGGTCTCACTTCCAGCTTCACCTCCTGGCTCCAGGGCAGATGCCTTAGCCTTTTGGCACAGATCCTCCATCCAGCAGGTGTAGATTTTCTAGCTTCCACAATTGGCCCTTGGTCCTTTGTGGTGCACATTGTTGATGTGGACCTGCATGAAACATTGCTGGGGGCCCCAAACTTCTAGCTGGACTCTGACAGGACACAGTCCTGTGATACAAGCATTTTGCTGGTTTCTTTGGGTACCTAGTGTGTGACAGCTCTCTTGTACTCTCTTCAGGATTAGACTTTTGGGTTAAATATTATGAAATAATCCCACAAATTTATGTATTTATATATATATTTATACATTTATGTATCCTGTATTCAATCGATTCCCTTACTACGCATGGCAGTATAGATTATGGAAAATTAGAACATAGTATAACATTATCCATAGTTTAAAAAGTCATTTAAAATAAGAATATGTGTCTATGTATATATTTTAAAACTAGGATGGACTATATTTAAATTAAGGAATATTAAGTACAGTTATTGTCCTCTTTCCCTTCCAGGTACTTTTGTCCTCAATTTTTATTGCTTTCCTTCATGTAGTGAGATCATCAATTTTGTGTGATTTTGCTGAACTGTTTAGACATTTTCTTGTTTGTTGCGCTAACATTTAACAAGGTTTTCTTAGCTTTTCAGGTTCAACGAATTTGTGAAAGTTGCAGTTATGTGCATTTCCAGTCTATTCTTTTGAAACCAAGGGGGAATTGGGGTGGTTAGGGGCTGCAGGGCAGCAGTCAACTATTACAGTTTGAAAAAAATAATAATATAGTGTTGCTCTGCTAAGGAAAGTAGCAAGGGAATACAAAAGTAGGTTTGCAGTTAAGTAGAAATATATTGACTCTTCAACAGCACAGTAAATAGAAGATACAGAACATTTCAGAGAGCAATATTTAGAGATTAGGTCAGGCTTCAAGTCATTTACTACAAGTCAACTAAATTAACCAGAGGAACCTAATGCTACAGGGAAGAACTCCAAGATTTTATGTTGTAGATGGTTTAGTGCTAAGCATTTCTCTTTTTGAACTCTTTAAGAATACCTTCACACCCCGAACAACAACAACAAAAAAATGGTCTTTCTGTAATATAAACCTATGTAGATGTACTCATTGGTGCAAATTAACTTTAACACATGTGATACACCTTTTGTACACTTAAATTTTGAAAAATTGTGGAAATTATTTGTTAAGGATTCATGCTAAAATTCATTTTTCACAAAATAAGGCATAATTGTCTGAATGTATCATTTTTACAAAAACATTATTTTTAACATAGTCTTTTGTGAGGCAAATTCTGTTATACTTCTATATTTAGGTTTATTCATTATTTAGTTGTTTTTGGCAGGACCTACTGTAAAATATTAGAAAGCAAAGGTATTTTTAAACTAGAAATTGAGACTCAGTATGATGCAAAATAGGAAATGAGTACAGAAGTGATTTGTTTCTGAATTTAGGGAAGATAATGTTTCAAAGGAGCAGGAAGGTCATGAGCTATGAGCATTTGATTCTGCTACCTAAAACATAATAAGCATTCAATAAAAATGCATTAATCATGAATTGGACTGCTGATATTAATATAAGACAAGTGGTAATATATTAATGTTATAAGGTTTATTAATATTAATGGCTCATAATATTATCTCTTCTACCCTCTGGCTTGTGGAATTATGAAAATTATTTCCCTAAAATGAGCCACAGTTTCTTTGCTAGAGGATAAATGGATTTTCCTGAATAACCACTATTGATTTTCTATATAAGATCATAGACGTGTATATGTGTGTGTGTGTGTATGAAATGAAGTTTTTTATAAGTATATTTTAATTGTATCCAGAATTGCTAAGAATAATTTTCTTTTACTATTTTAAATAGAAATAGTTTTTTGAAATGGTGTCTTTTCAATGTCTATTGAAGTTCTATCTTGAAGACTTAGATCCTAGTCATATACGTGAATTAGTTGAATTTAATGCCTTTGTTCTCAATCTTAGCTGTTTATTTTACTTTCAACTTTGAGGGTGGCCATTTTAAAATAAGTAAGCTTAAGTGAGCTTTTAGGTCTTGCGGAATGATGAAAGGAGAGCTGCTCTTTTCTTTTTTTGGTTTTTGATTTTTTGGTACCGGGGATTGAACTCAGGTCCTGTGCTTTCAAGGCAGGCCACTGAACCGCTGAGATAAATCCCCAGCCCAAGAGCTGCTCTTTTCAATACGAAAAAAAAAAAATATATAACTTAGTATTAGGAACACAAATGTATTCAAAAGCTTTGGGGAAGAGGACATCTGTTACTTTTTAAAGTGGGCCTCAGAAGAACAATTTTAAAGTTCAGGGAATTAACTTATAAGTGGGGAGCAGTCAAGGGAACTTTGTCAGTTAGAGCAAGTGAAACCCACCTAGAAGCATTCTGATTTGAATCTTTTGGGTAATGCTGTGTTGGTCAAAGTTGCTGTATCTGCATACTTATCTGGTATTTTCTAGCATTACACAAAAATTACTACTAAGATTTTGTTTTCTCATACCGCTATCTATTATAAATAAGTGTAGAATCTATATATTAATGGTGCTGTGACTAACCGGAAACTGTAATCTAAACTTGGTAATTAGTGGAGTATGGGATAGAAATAATTCATAGTTGAAGTGGCTTTCTCTGTATGAGTAATTTATTCTCCTGAATTCTTGTTTATTATCCCAGAACTAAAACTCATCATATGGTGAAATACTTTATTTATGTTTACTTCTTGTTTCTTAGAAGCTACTTCTATTGTCTTCCTCTGTCTTCCAGAAAAAAAAGTTATAGAAGTTACTTGCATTTTTAAATTTATTAAGTGTAGGGCTTGGGTAAGATCTATAATTTACACTAATTTGCTTCAAAAATTTAACTTTTTTTTTTTAACCTCATGTACCAATCTGGGCAGGCAAATAGAAGACACCATTACAGTTCCACTCTGGATTAGGGTTGTCCTGTGTATGTACCTGTGTAAATGGGTATGTACATGTTGGTGTGTGATGAAATGCAAAGCTAGAGAGACAGAGGAGAGAAAAATACAAAGAAAGAGAGAAGATAAGCTTGCAATATTAAAAATGGAAGAGATCTTAAAAAATGAGCAATGCTCACTTTTAGTCACAGAGAAAACTGGATTAAACTAACCACATAATGTTTCTTGATCTTTGAATTCACCCTTTTTGTTTTTCACCTGTATCAACAGGGAATTACAGAAGTGAAGGAAATAGCTCAATAGTTTCAGAGTATTGAAAGAGAAAGGTAATAACAATAATCATTTCAGTTGACAAGACAAAAAGTACAGAAAACTATTGAACAGTTTTTGATAAATATAATGAAAACCTATATTTTTACTACAGAGTAAATGTCTGAGTTACATTTAATTGTAAAACTGCTTCTAAGGTAAGTTTAAGAATGCTAGTGACCTCAGGTACTCAGTTATTCGTTTATTATACATTTGATATAAATACTGAACAATTTTTGTACTATTTTCTAAATCTGGAGTGAATGTAAGTCTGGATTAGAAAATATAGAACACAAAATATTTTAGCAAATTATTATAACTGTTTGAGAAAATTCTTTAGATAAAATAAAGGAAGGAAAGGGAATAACTGTATTAAAATGTTTTTCCTTGAACTCTGGAAGACATAGGCATAGGAAAAGACTTTATTAACCAATCCTCACTAACATGGGAACTAGCAGAAAGAATCAACAACTGGGACGTCACCTTATTAAAAAGCTTTTGCACTGCAAAAGAAACCATCAACAGAACTAAGAGACAATCTATAATGTAGGAAAAAAATTTTAACAGCTGCTCCTCAAACAAAGGACTATTATCTAGAATATATAAAGAATTCAAAATAATCAGTCCCCAAATATAAAGACCAAAATCAAAAATGGTCATCCGAAATGAATAGACATTTATCAGACAAAGAAGTAAAAGCAGCAAGTAAATATTTGAAAAAATGTTCCACATCACAGGTCATTCGAGAAATGCAGATGAAAACAACACTGAGATTCCACCTCACCCCACAAAGAATGGCTGCTGTCAAGAAATCAAACAATAACAAATGTTGGCGGGGTTGTGGGGAGAAAGGAACCCTTCTCCATTGGTGGGAGTTCAGACCGGTGCAACCACTGTGGAGATCAATATGGAGATACCTCAAAGAGCTGGAACTAGAGGTTCTGTTTCACCCAGCCATCCCTCTGCTGGGTATCTTTCCAAAAGAATTAAAAGAATCATATCACAGTGACATTTGCACACCTATGTTTATAGCAGCACAGTTGTAATAGCTAAACCTTGGAAACAGCCCATTTGCCCATCACTTGGAGACTGGATAAAGAAGATGTGGTTTTTCTATAAAATGGAATATCACTCAGCCATAAAGAATGAGAAATTAGATTCATTCATAGGAAAATGAATACATATTGAAGATATACTCCTAAGTGAAATAAATAAGTCACACTTTTGCAAATACTGAATAGTTTCTCTGTGTGAAAAACTATAATAGTACACAAGATCCTAATAAGATAATTAACAATGTAAAATAGAAAGAAAAGGGCTACAATTGTAGGGAAAGTGGAAAGGGTAGGGGAAAGGGAATAAAGGAAAAGAAAAAGATATGAGAAAATTAAAAAATGGAAAGTATTTGTAAGTGGGGAGGGGATGAGGGGTTGAAGGGAGGGCAGCGACAAGGGACAAAACATGAGAACCAAGACCTCTCATGTAAAGGTACAAGATTCCAAAAATAAATGTAACTGTACTGTATACCTAGAATGTGCCAATTAACTTAATAAAAAGAAAAAAATTGTTTTGCCTTAGTGCAATATCCAAAAAACACGTGAGTAAAAGCTTCCAACTGAGGCTGGGTGCTGTGGCACATGACTGTAATCCCTGCACTTGGGAGGCTGAGGCAGGAAGAGCAGTGTGAGTTCAAGACCAGCCTGAACTACATAGTGATTTCCAGGTCAGTCTCAACTCCATAGTGAGACCCTGTCTCAAAACAAACAAACAAACAAACAAAAGAAAAACTTTCAAGTGGAAATTTAGGAGCTGAGAAGGCAAAATGTATAGATTCAATTCAAAAGTACCTTTTGAGGGCCGGGGATTTAGCTCAATGGTTTGGTGGCCTGCCTTGCATGCACAAGGACCTGAGTTCAATCCCTGGTACCAAAAAAAAAAAAAAAAAAAAGTACCTTTTGCACACAAAGTCTAGAATAATTACAGACTGTCCTAATGTAAATGTACAATGTAACCCTGACTATTGAAGTAGAGTTAGGGAAAGTGGGACTGGTAGGGGAAAGGGAATAAGGGAAAAGAAAAAATATAAGAAAATGGAAACAAAGTGTTTGTAAATAGGGAACGGAGGAGGGGGTTAAAGGAGGGCAGGGACAAGGAGAAAAAATGAGAACCAAGACCCGTCATGTAAAGGTTCTAGATCTCAATAATGAATGTTACTGTACTGTATACATGGAATATACCAATAAACTCAATAAAAAGAGGAAAAAAAAGAAGCAGCGTTTGTTCTGCTTTTCTTTCATTATGTTTCTGCTTTTACTGAAGAGAGAGTGAAATGTAGTGATACTCACAGAAGTACACTTGGGTTAAATACTGTCATGCAAAATCATTTTTTAAAGGATGCTGTAAAAATCTCATTTAAAAGGTTTTTTGCAGAGTCAGCTAGATCTCAGAAGTCTTAGCCCAGCCATACAGAGCATCTCATAAAGTACAAATTCAGGATGCCCAGAAATATTTAATGATTGATTGGCATAAAAGTGATGTTATTTATTAAATTCCAAAATTTTTACAGATTGTAACTCTGGGTGTAAAAATATTCTTTAACTGGAATTTTGTGTGAATAAAATTTTAGAATGTTTTTTTTTTTATTCAACACAAAGAAAGAGGTGTCAAATGATTCAAGAGACTGCATCCTACTTAGAGAGCTACGTTTATATTTTACCTCCCAGAAATAGAAAATTCCTGGGAGTGGAACACACACCAATATGTTTATGATAAAGGGAAAGGATGTCAATGATAAAATTGCTGCCATCTCCCCCCTGCTACTACCGTGCCTGGAAAAAGAGTGGATAAACTCGGCGTTGAATTTAAAAAAAAAATTTTTAATGAAAGCATGAATGAGTCACCTGGAACACTACGGAGGAATGCTGAATGGTTTGTCGTCTATGGTTTGAGGACATGAAAGGAGATGTTTTTCAAGGCTTCCAGTTCAAGCAATTGAGATCATTACCAGAAAACAAGACAGAGAAATAATATAAAGGAGAATATTAGAAAATTTGCAAAGCAAATGAGTTCAGAATAATTATCATGTCCAACAAGATGACAAACTACAAAAATAAAAAAATTCCACCAATCAGTGTGAGTATGTAGATGAAGTTTACAGCTAGTGATACTGATTTTGGCGTTATTTCCTTGGTAAGCTTTGAAAATGCACACATGGATGTGCATGTGTGTATACTGAGACAGAAGCACGGAAACAGAGAAATGATGAGGATTAGAGCAGTAGAAAGCAACGAAAGAGAAGGAAACTGAAAACTGTGATAAAAGCCATGAAAAGAGATTTTTCTGTTTTCAGGGAGAAAGTAATTTATTCCACCAGGTGAGTGGGGTTCTTCTAAGGTCTGAAAGTTTGAACTCTTAACCTCTTCTCACTTCAAGTGTGAACCAGAAGGGGACTAATCTAATTGAATTGACCTCTTAGGCTCAGAGATAATTTGCAGCTCCGTGAAAACTTTTACTTAGGGGACTTTTAACTGAAACAGCATATATTCTGAAGTGTGCATAAGTATTTTCACATGCTTACACATGTTACATTCTCCGTTATACAAATGCAAACTTACAGTGTCCTTAGGAGGGCTTAATAATCACACTAAAATCTTGCACATAAACCCAAAAAGCCAGATGTGCTTACAGGTATATTTCCTAAATGTGTGGAGTATTTAAATTTGATGTGAAACTTACTTTATAAAAGCAGCAAACCCGTAAGGAATATATTCCAATGTTGTCCTCTCAACGCAGAAGAAAGTTAAGTTTGCTTTATCTCCCCGCCCCAAGCAGGGTCTTCCACTGATGACTTCCAGCTTGCTTTTGTATTATTTCGTCTTTGCAGTCATGCTACCACTGCTGCTTTTCACGGATCTCACAATGAGCTTGCTCCCTTCTGTCCTTTTAGCCGGTTGCTTTCCTTCTCTGTGGCTGATCAGCTTTCTCACCTCTCATCATCCTTTTCCTGTCAGTCTTGTTCAGCTTCTGTTTTCACTCTCAATTCTCTGAACTGTAATCCTCCTGTATGTTTGGTCTGCTGATCTCGATGCTTTCTCCCCCTTTTAGTGACTGGCTTACCTGCTTTGTGTATCAACAGTGTGTTTTGCTATCATGTTACTTTTTGAGTATTTTATCAGATCTGAAGTTTTACACCACAGAATATTACATTAGTATTTTTCCTCATTCTATTTTACTACTGAACTAATTTCCTGTACACCTTCCTGTCTGCCCTCAAGCAGAAAACCAGTAAATTAACATCCTTTATTGTATTAAAGCAATTTACACTGGTCACCAATGAAAGGCTATCTATTCTACTTTGCTTCTACTCTTATTTCTATTAAAGAAAAAAATCACTTCATGTAGAAAGTGATACAAAAATAAAATCCAGATATTTTACAAGTCAGGAATAAGGATTTTTCCCCTTTTTAGTCCATCTTTTTATGTCATTAGGTTGAGAAAAGCAGGAAACAACCATTACTTCTAATTTTTATTATTTATTGTGATTTGAGGATGTCAAATAATCACATTAAAATAAAAAAAAATAAGTTCCATTACCTATTTGAAGGCATCTTGGAACATATAAACAAACTCAAAATACAATTTTTCTTACAAAATTGTGTCAAATCTCTGTGTCGGTCAATAAATTTTATTTATTTTTTGTTATTGTTTTTTGTTGTTGTTTTGTTTTATTTTGTTTTGTACTGCCGACCAAATTTAGCTCTTGCACTTACAAGGCAGGTGTTTGAACCACTGAGCTAAATCCCCAGCCCACCCCCAACTTTAAAACACAGATTCTTCTTTAATTTTATGGTGAAGCATGGCCTCTTTCATAATATATGAAAGCACATTAACAATTAAACTAAAATTTTAAGATGGGTTATCTAATGAACCTAAGAAATGTTTTTTGTTGTTGTTGTTTTCCGTTGTTTCCTCATCACAATCCATTAGTTTTCTCATTTGTAAAACCCAAGCTGGAATATGAAGTTATCTATGGTTATTTTCTTCCAAATCTGTATTTCTTCTTAGTAATTACCTCTAACAGTCTCTAAAATAACAAATAAAATAGCAAAATAACAACCAGAAGTTAGATTGGAAATTTGTGTCTTGATCTTTTGCCTTATTGAGAGAATTTACTCATTTATTCTGTTTCATCTTTTAAAAATCCTACACTTGTTTATACATATCTTCCTTTTCTTCAAAACCTCAACTCTGTACAAACCAGCAATGGATCTAATAGCCCAACCAGAACCCCAACCCCATTTTCCAGGTACTGAAGATAGAACCTAGGGAACCCTGAGATACATCCCATTTTTTAAAAAGCAAATGTTAATATAGGGTCTTGCTAAGTTGTTCAGGCTAATGTCAAACTTGCAATCTTCCTACCTCAGCCTCCTGAGCAGCTGCGATTATAGCATATGCTACTGTATCTGTTGAGATTAGCACAACTAATATTTCCTGAATGCATCATAACAGATGATTTTGTGATGGCTACTTCACAACAGAGAACATCCATGATGCATTCTATACTTGCTCTCCTCTTGCCATGATGCTTCCTTCTCAGTAACACTGCCTAACTGAACTCACCTTGTATCTCTCATTTCGTGCTGTGCCTACATATTGGTGATTTTCATGCTGAGTCTCTATTTCGTCTTAATCTCAAGATACTTCTATTTGTGTGATGACCAATCATATCTACATGTTTGATAGTGTAATAAATGCTGAAACTCTCTTCATGGACTAACATTGTTCTCTTCACTTTAAATCTGTTCCAACTTATCCTAACTATGTTAGCGATACTGAGTTCTAGTCCATCACATAACGCACAGACCTAGCCATTTTCATTTTATCTGAAGCCCCAAATTACTCTCTGTGTGTATCTATCTTAGGTTTATGTACATATACTGACTTCTCACTTTAACACAGGAAATGACAATTTTAAAAGTATGTTTGAATCTGCTCTGCGGAAAAAAATTACTGAAATATTCAATGTTGTTTTCATAGCCAATATTGTCAATTATCATTTATACTGAACACCATGGCATGGATTCTAAAGTAAAATTTTGTTATAAGGCTTATAATAATATATACATATAATCAACTTCCTTAGTAATAATATGCAGCAACATTTTAATCTACTTTAATTTACTAAGCACTTTCTTCTGTCTCAACAGTATCCCATATGTAGCTCTAAAGCAAATGTATTCTTGTAAACAGATCAATGTATGCTTTAATCTTTCCACACAATTTTATTTAAAGGATAATATGCTATATTTAAGTGAATAATACTGATTCTTGTGTTTATTTCAGAGTATGACTTGAGTTTTCATGAAATTAAGCAATGCAATATTACAGAAAAAAATAATTTAAAATTATTATTTTCTGTAATGCCTGTGTTCTATTCTTTTGAGTTTATATTCTTAGACCCACATGATACATTTGCATCTGTGTAGCTATTAATATAATATTCATATTGTGCAGGCAATCAAGGAAAACACATTTGAAATAGTGTGTTTAAGAGCCTCATGGGGACATTGACATCTGCCATTTTAGAAAAGAAAGTTCATTTTATTTCATTTTATTTTTGTTTCGGACTCTAGATATTAGCTATTTAACATTCTGTGATAACTCTGCTCTGGCTAGGCAGGTAATATTGATATCATGTAAAAAAGGAAGTCAGTTATATAATCAGCACAGAGCTATACATTCTGCCCTGGCCTCTCTATAGAGAGCAAGGCAGTGGTTTGACTTAACTGAAATTCATAAAACCTCCTGTATAGGGTTAGATTTATTCTTAAATTCTTATGTCAAATTAAAAGTGAAGCATCTTGGCATAAGTCTTTGTTATTCCTACATAGTTTTGATGAAATGAAAATAATGCAAAGTCTCAGTCAGTTTCCAGGGAGAATACAGTGAGGGGCAGGTGAGGAGGGTCAAATGCACTTCCTCCTCCACCTTGGATGTTTGAGACATTGCAGGACACTTCTGGAGTTTTTCTTTGTCTTTCCTTTTATCCTGAAGAATTGACTTTAGCAGGAATTTGCTTTTTTACTCACATCCTGTTTTAATTTAATATTTGCTTCTTCTCACCGCTAAAATCTTCAGGCTGGTTTTAATGAAAGCATCATGTTGTGTTGTTAGCTATTTTTAGCTGATTTTTTTTGCTATTAATGTATTTTATTTCTAAATGATCATGCATAACAAGTAACTGTTACTAAAATACTGTTTTCATTAAATATCAATCCATACCAAGCAGAAAATAATCCTATGAATTCCTTTAAATAAAAGTCTCTGAGTACTTGGAACTCCTCTCTCTTCTTTTAAGACTCAATAAATACAGAGAGGTCCAGAAGTGGGAAGAAAAAGTGATCTACAGAAAAAACAAGGCAATGCTACTTTATTAACAATAATATAAATTTTATAAAACAGACTACAGAGTGAAAGTATAGAAATACCCCAAAGAGTGGAAAAGTCAAAATAGCATTGCGCAGATCAACCACTATCCACCTTTTCATTATCTATGATGATATTATCAGTTTGCCACTGTCTCCATCACCTCTATTTCCTGGCATGTTGGAACAGTACAACTTACCTAGGCCACAGTGAGTCATATAGTGAACTTTGACTAGAGAAAGCAGAGTGGCAGTCACGTGGCACTTGCAGGTAACAAGCATTTTAGAAGCAATTCTATGATAGTCACGCAAACTGTGAGAAATAAATAAAAATTTGTGATTTTTAAGGGATTCATGTTTTGCAGTTATTACAGCCTTTACTGACTGCTCTAGTTCTCTGAAGTCTACTTTTCAGCACCTACGTAAAGAAAAGCATATTTTTTTTTTACAGTTCTGCCTTTTTAAACTGGGAATCTGTTTAAAATATAAAAGTAATGAGATTAAATACACGGAAAAGTAAACTTTAGAGAAAGAATAAATTGTGCCAAAATTCTGCAGTTCACTATTCCTGCAATGATAGAGTTACATATGAGAACCTCAGTTTTGCTCACAGCAAGTCAGAGTAGACCACAGCATTTTATAACAGACATCACATGTTAACCCTTCACTGTGATTTGTTTACCTATTTATTGAATCAGAAAAATGTGAAATATTACATTACATTATGAAAAAATCATAAAATAGAATGACACATTGTAGACATCATGTATTGACTGGCTATCTGAACCATAAAAACTTTGTTGTTAGTAAATAGGTCTTAGATTGAGTCAACTATTTTGAAAACTTTCCATCAATAATTGTCAAATATAAAATGATAATTATTTCCTTATACATTCAGATTAATTTATGTTTTATTATACACCTATTTGCAAACACAGTGTAAGCTATAACAATCAGAAAATCAATAAAAGAACATAAAAATGTTAAATGACTGAAATTTTGGATGCAAATTTCTTTTCTTTTATATAGCTCAAAAGAGAAAATGTGAGTTGCAAACATAGATTTAAATAGATATCCTACCTTATTTGCTAAGTTAAATTATACAAACCCACTAAAACGGAAGATTACTGAATTTGTCCTCCAACAATCCTAAAGGGGAAGAAATAATAAGATAGGGGAAATATTTAATTATTTAGCTTCATTAAAAATGAAACTGAGGCCAGGGATTTAGCTCTGTGGTGCCACTGCCTGACTCTCAAGCTCATATTCCCCAGTAATTCCCCCACACAAAAAAAGGAATTGGCAAAAATGAGCTAATATTTGCTAATGAGCAGGAAGGCTAAATGATATTTTATATATGTTTTTCTTATGCTGCAAGTACACATAAGCAGCATTTTAGAGTTTTAGAGCTCAAAGACTGGTTGTTCTGGACCCAGCTTGCCTGGTTAATGACTGAGGTTTGCTAACCAATTGTGTGACCTGGATATTCCACATCCCTACTTCTCAGTGTCTTCATATGGTAAGTAACAATAATCATAGTTCCACATGGCTGTTTTGAGGATTGAATGAACTGAGGCAGAGCATGATCCTTAGCACAGAGTAATTGCTCATTAAAATTAAATATCCACATTGATCTTTTCTATTTCTAAAAGGCTTTAAATATTCCTTTTTTCCTCTTTATTTTTCCGATACAGTACCTTCAAAACCACTGCAGTAATTCATTTGCTGAGTACATGGTTTCTACTTTACTCCTTTTTGGAAGCACAAAGACAAATTGGAAGAAAATTTTGGCCTCATGGAGCCTAGGTGTGTACAGAGGGTACAGAAGCAAATAAATTCATAATTCCGGTTCTGGGGGACAGTCATGGAAAGCAAGTGATCGCAGTAGAAAAACAACCCTATTTCATGATTGTTACAGCAAGACTAAGAAAGAATAGTTTAAGCTGTGTTCTGATAGATGAAAAGGCACATTACAAGATGAGCTGATGCGAAGAAGAGGGTGGCATTTAAAGTTTTGAATTTCAGCTGTATAATACATATTATATTGCTGCAGGCGACATGAAAGACACTACTGTATCTAAGCAGTAAGCACTGGCTGTAGGACTGTAAATTTTAAAAAGATTTTAGAGGCCTTGTATAGCTATTTAGAGATATTTAATGCTTAGTCACTGAGTTATGGAGAAGCATTAAATGCCTTACAGATAATATCGCCTTATTTTAGAGATGTTAGAACAGCAGTGTTGGCATACATTAAAAATTGATGAGGTATCGAGGACAAGAGAAGAACAATAGTTCTCAAGTTTTTTTTTTATATGTGGCTTGAACTGCATTCTGAATTATAGTAAGTATCTAAATATATAGTAGATGGTACAGTAAAAACAAACAAGTTTGAATGTAGTGGGAAACCACAATAAAAAGGGTATTAACCACAAGACTATGTAATTTGAATTTGTTATGGGCTCTGGCTGCTTTTATATCATTGTTCAGGAGACAGGTTGCTTTCTGAAAGATTGCATAGTTAGATATATGTGTGCAAAGATCTCTTTATAACAAAATAGTGCTGTACTCAGTGTGCTTTGCCATATGGCAGAGACAACACCGGTATCAACATTATTCAGTACTCACCAGATTCTTCATAATATGTGATAATTATTGCTAGGTTAAAAGGAATTTGCTTTCCACTCTTAATTTTCTAAACAGTTCAAGTCTGACTGTTTGAGGTAATAAGTGAGATTGAACACCACCATAAAATGTAATATAGAATTACCATTCCATTTCCAGGGGCTCATTGAATGAACTTATAATAGGATGAGTTTAGGAGTGACTCATAAAAGGGTAGGGCACTGATTTTACAGTTGAAGGAATTCATATACGTTATAATCCTAAGCAGTAGACTTATCTTCAGTATAAAGTTATACAAAGATTCAGAGGGTATCTTGAGTTGGTGAATTTCCATTTAGCACAGTATAGCATATACAGCAAGCTAGTAATATAAGAGAGTTACGAGTATCTCTTATTCACCACCTGAGAGGAGCTTAGTTATGACTCTGCTGCTATTTCTCTGAGCATAAATTACTTGTTTTCTCTCTGAACTTTCTGTAAGTTTGAAAATTTCAATAACCATATTTTTGTAAAAATAGAACAAGTTTAATTTTTCATCTTCAATTTAAAAATACGGCAAGAAAAATGTGCAAGTTTAGTTTGAATTATTTCTATTTTTATGTGCTTGAAATTTTCAATTTATTTTGTTATGCTTTTATTCAGATATTTTTACATTTATGTTTTTAAAATTTATTTCCATGTGACCTAAATCATACAGTTGGAAACTTAAATATACAATACAAAACAGGTCAGAAATAATTACTTTCTAAAGTCATTAAAATTCTTTACATTTGTTGATTTATTACATTGGCCAAATGCACTTCTAAACTCAAATAACATGTTCAGTGAAAAATTGCTAGAACGATATAAATACTCCCATAAATCTTTCATTCTGATTCTGTAATTGTCCCTATAAAGTTTTGTTTTTTATTTATTTTTATTTATTTAATTTTGTTTGTTTGTTTGTTTGTTTGTTTGTGTGTTTTGCTGTAGGGATAAAACTCAGGACTCGCGCTTGCCAGACAAGCTCTGTGCCTACCACTGAGCTAAATCCCTGGCTGTTTTGTTTGATAGTAAAGTGGTCAAATCAGGTTAATGTACTGTCCTTACTTATTGTGAATTTTTATTATACCCTTTTTTGCTTTATTCAATCCAGAATTCTTTATAAGCTATTCTTGACTTTTATGATCATGAGATTTTTTTACAACAAAGTTGACAACTTTGTAGATTATCTTTTCATGTGTTCTATGTATCCTTTCTCAAAGCACATTCAGGTCATAGACTAACTAAATTAACCACAAGACACATTAGTACCTTCTAGATTTCATCAAGTGACAGGCAGTGTCTACTTGAGGCACTATTTGTGTTAACTTATGATACTTAATTATGATGGTGTCTGCCAGGTTTCCCCATGGTAAAGTGAGTTTATTTCCTCTTTATTATTATTGAATTAGTGAAGAGTTTCATGACAAGATACATTGAGGATATGTAAAAATCACATTTCTTTTTTTCCACTTTCTCTGAATGTTATTTTATATTTATTAAGTGAATTGATGATTGTTACAATGGTTGTTTAGTAATTCAATATTTTATTTTACATTCATTCACTAGTTGATTTTTATAGTAAGGAAGATATTTTAATTCTTCCCATTTATTTATTCTTTATTAACCTCAGTCTTGATTCATAGATTTTTTCTTTATTCAGTGAGTAATAATCTTTTATTAGTAGTACTTTTATGCACAAATTGACCTATTTGATTATCAGAATCTCCATAAAGCTGAAACCTGTGTTTTTTTTTATATGTCTGCATCACTTCATGAAAAATTCCTTACTTTTCTCAAAACGGATATTATTTCTGGGTTAAATTACTCCTTCCTTGTCTGTTCTTAGAATCAACCATTTTTCAAGATATTTTGAAATTAGGGTCTGTATTCTAGGTGCGCTTGTTATTGTCTCAGGTGTGCTCAGTGGACAGAAGGATTAAAGAGAGGAAGGGATTAAAGAGAGGGGTCGGGGATTTAGCTCAGCAGTTTGGTGGCCTGCCTTGCAAGGGCAAAAGTGCAAAGACCCAAATTCAATCCCCGGTACCAAAAAAAAAAAAAAAAAAAAAAAAAAAAAAAAGAAAAAAGAGAA
>NW_022900918.1:18010039-18023901 GCF_012274545.1 Fukomys damarensis
AAAAAAAAAAAAAAAAGAGAGAGAGAGAGGAAGGGAGAAAAAAAGGACAGGAAGCATGCAAACACATGTTGTAGATATCACGTGATTTCATTCCTACATATACTTGAGTACATATTGCCAAACACTATGCACACTATGAATGTTTTAATAACTAAAACTAACATTTTAAACCAAAATTTAAAGGAAAGTACTGGATTTATGTAGCACCATTCCATAGTGCCCTTCGTAGGCTCTAAATGTTTTGAACAAAGCTAATACCACTACACAAACTGACATTTTAGAATACATTTAGAAACAGTAAATAGAAATACTAAGATATGTGCAGAAAATATCAACAAATGCAACAGAACAGAGCCCTGCAATGAATTTACTGAGAAAGCTGCTTCCTGGGTTTCAATTCAATACAGCAAGAAGGAAAGAAGCAGTTTACAATAAGAAGCCCATTCAAGTTCAAAAGACTTAAGAAACACAACATGATATAAGATGTGGACATAACAGTAAAGATTGAACTGAACACATCAAGTTAATAAGACCATATTTTAGGGGAGGGTGAGTTTATTCCGAATACCTTCTTCTTTTTGTTTATGTTTTTTTTTCTTTGATCACCAGTCATTTTGTAGCTACATCATATTACTACTAGTTTTATCCCTTTAAAGAATATTCCTGGTAAATACTTCTATCAACTTACAGAGTTTAATTTGTATGTTAGCTGGGAAAAAAAATTGATCGAATGGTCTTGAGAGCCTGGGAATCCTTTCTCCTGGTGTTACCTAGTGTTCGGTTTTGGACATTACGATTTAACTCTCCACTGTCTAAATAGTGTTCTCTGTGCTCTTGCTGAGTTTTGTAGAGTTGACTTCTACATTATTATTATGATTTGTAGAACCTTTCTAATCATTTCTATGTCTATATTCCTCTCTACCTTGAGGAACTCCATGTCCATAAGCAGCAAGCTCAGCTCATCATTAATATCTTATCTGATTGCTTTGTCTACTTCTTAGCACTTACTAAGAGCTGATCCTGAGGATGAACGTGACAAGTATGGTCGACCAGCAGCTGTTCTTACTGTTATTTTATCACAGAGGTTAGAAAAGCTGGGTGGGTTGGGGCCACCATATATTGTGTTAATAGTACTTCCAAGGTCTCTCAACTCTAAAGTCATTTTCCAAAATCTTAGCCTTTCCTTCCTCTGCAGTGACACTTTATGCTCCTTACTTAAGCACCTGTTTCACATATATGCATTCCTGCGTTCCTCTACTCCCTTGCTATCACTGTTAACTTCACGACTTATGATCCTCCCAGAAGACCATATTTCATCCTTCCAATTAATGATTGAAACATTCTTCTACCGCCATTATAGCCACTAATGGTCATTTGTGCACACACTTCATCATTTTCTTTCCTTACCAAATTCAAGGTTTGTTTTTCATAATAAGACTTTTCCAAATATTATGAAACATCTAGACCTTTCCACTATCATGCTTACCTGGTGAACCCAAATCACAGGTAAGGCCAACTATTCTCTTTTTATATGCTATACATAAGCTGCAGAAATTTTCTAGAGACAAAACATTTTACACATTCACACTCCGTGTTTACTTTTTAATTCATGATAAAATATCTGAAATAAGTACTCAACACTACTTTTGATATTAGTTTGTGTCATTAGAACATTTACTTTGTTGTATTCTATTATTTATCTTTCACTTCTATCATAATTGTAGTCTGACACCAAGCTGATGTCTTTGTATATTACTTGATCAAGAAAACCAGAGCTTTTAATGAATAGGCCAGGCTCACAGGAAAAAATTAGGATAGCCCAAGAAAACGCAAGCACATCAGGTTTATTGCAGATTTTCTTTAAAATATTTGATAAGATAAATTCTGTGGTAGGATTGCATTACAAATAGGAGATAAAAGTTTTTTTCTAGGAGATAAAATTCTTTATTAATGAGCCTGCATCTTCCTCAATGGCTTGAGATAGGAAAGTGCTTTAAAATTACGCTGTAGAGATTTAAAAATTTTTTTGTTTGTGAGTTAATAGTTGGGTGATATATTCAACTTTACAAGTAACTCACTATCTAAAATAAGGCCTATATTGAGCCACACATAGAGTGCATCATTGAAAGGCAGGCACTAAGTAAAGAGGTCTCAATACTAGCAGCAAAGCCTTTCACTATAATCAAGTCACAATCCTAAGTTTAAGTACAAAAAAAAAAAAAAAAAAGAAAGAAAAAAGAAACATGAGGTGTCAAGGCAACAGTATTTCTACAAGAATTCCCAACTCCCCCAAAGCTGTTCCATAGGACAGTCAGAGGGATGAAATCAAATGTTGCGCAGCTGAATTATTTGAAAAGCTAGCAAGGGGTATTCAGAAAAGCAGATGAATAAGATGCTTGGAGATTTGAAAGAATACAACACATAATGGACCCCAATAAGAAAACAACCAATGAGTTTATAGAAGAAGACACTAATAAAAAGCTAGGTGAGTTAAATAAACTGATAAAAACCATGAATATGCTGTATATAAAAGAATTAGAGTCCATGAAAAGGTACTAAAGAGAAATTTAGGATATTGAAAATTTTATTTAAAGTATAAGCAGCAGAAACAATCCAATTTAAGACAGAGTGTTAGAACTAGAATAGAGGACTGAGGTAAGTGATTGATTATTGAAATACCTTAAAAACCACAGTAAAATGTAAAAAATTGATCCAATAGTTGCTAGATGATGCAATGAAGACTAATGTGACTTAACTTTAATTGCAGCTAGTGAGAAATGGACAGCAAAAATACCATGGAAAACCTCCTTACAGAAATAATAGCACAAAACTTTCCAAATGTGGGAAAACAGTTCCACATGTAGACAAGTGAAGCATAAGGGACCCTGAAAGCCACAATCAGAAAAGATCCTCTCCAAAATATTTTATTCTCAAATTCTCAGGAGTCCAATACAAGAACACAATCGTAAAAGCTCTTAGAGAAAAACAACAAATCACTTGTAAAAGAAAACCTATCAGAGCTATGGCAGACTTCTTGACATAAACCTTAAAGACCAGGAGAACTTGAGGTAAATGTTTCAAGTTCTAAAGGAAAATAACTTCCAACTCAGACTGCTCTTACAGAGCTGTTTTTTAAAATTGATAGAGAAATAAGATATTGCTATGATACAGAGCATCTAAGGAAATTAATGACCACCAAACCAGCACCCAAAAAGGGTATCCTAGAGACAATGAAGCTACAAAGCCAAGAGCTCCAACAGAATAAATATACCAGGAAGACTGAGCAGTTAAGTAGAAGGAAAAATTAAAAAAAGAAAATCTGAAACACGGCAATAAATCAGACACCAAAGCTTAAATATCAAACAGTTTCGATTGCATGAGAAATCCAATATATAAATAAAGGTAAAAATAAAAGACAAGTAACAGTAATCTACTCTTTAAGTGAAAAGGGGTTCAAGATATTTAGTGATGTGTGAGGGGGAAGGGGATGGCAGATGTAAAAATTACTGAGATGTGCTATGTACATGTATCAAGTCCCCACAAGTTCAAGAATTGTGTAGTGCAAAGATGTACTAATAAAAAATAAAAATAGAAAAGGAAAAACAGTATTTCGTTGTAGAGACAGAGGGGAGTAGCCAGCATAGGGCAAGATCTGGGTAACTGACAACTGTAAAATTATCATTGTGCATACACCATTAATAAAGAAGTTACTCTTGTGAAACTGTATGCACTTTCTGTAACCATCTAACCCCTAACCTTTTCCTCAATCCAGATTAAAGGCTAAGACCCTGATTAACCTAGATTACACCAATCAGTGAAACAGTCACTTTTAGAAACCCGCTTACCCTTTTGAGTATAGTGGTTCCCTGACCTTTGGGAACCTACTCAATTTGCCTTACCTCATAGAGGGCCCTTGCTGTGTGGTATAGCTTCTTCTCTGCGTTTGCCACACCATAAATAAACTTTCACTTTGCTTTGCTTCAATTCTGGCTTCCTTGCTGTCCACTGGATTTGATTTAACCATTCTCCTCCAGGGACCTGAGGCTCTGAGCTAGTCTTGCCCCACTGCCCATTCTTCCCTGGAATGCTGATGAGGAACCTGAAGACACTCAAGGGAAGAAAAAGGGTTATTGGGAGAGCCTGGCCCCTCAAAGACCACTCGCCTGATGCCACAACCTCAGCAGGAGAACAGGGAGCTACCATAAGAGTACTAACCAAGAAAATGAGCTTTCTTTTCTTGTTTCTGACTGTGTGCACTATTCAGGAAAACCACATTTCATCAGAAGTGTATGCAGACATAACTGAAGGTCAACCTCTGTTTTATATGAAGAGCTACTAGCTGTCAAAAATCTTTTTCTTTTGGTCTCTATTGTTACTCGTCAGGCTGCCTTTTCCCAAACTCTATTTGCTTATCTGGGTTTATACTCTTCAATAAAATAATAACATACATTAATATTTGAAGGATTAGCTTTTCACAGCACTTTACTTAAAGCCTGAAATATAGTTGCTATGTTTTAAAATAAGTATTGTAATAATTCC
Organism: Fukomys damarensis; assembly: GCF_012274545.1. Lineage (NCBI taxonomy): Eukaryota > Metazoa > Chordata > Mammalia > Rodentia > Bathyergidae > Fukomys > Fukomys damarensis. The sequence goes on from NW_022900918.1 coordinate 18,014,579, forward strand.
AATGTGTAAACCAAGTTTCTTAACATTAGACATCATCAAGAGCCACCCTAGTTTCTGTGAATGTGTAATCCGTACCTTAGATCTTAAATTGGATCAGTTATTATCACCAGAAATAGGTAAATGTAAAGTTATTAAAGTCACCTACTCAACAAATATTTATTGGAAAGTTGGTATTGTTCTTAGTCACCATTTATAGACTGAAAACTTATGATTGGAGTCCTTAAATGACTAATGATTGCCTAGAAATACATGCATGTTGTTTATGTATTTCTTGACTTCTAACAGTGTTAGTTTTAGGGACATTTTAAATAACCTAGATACAAAGACAGAATGGTAGTCTGTGCTTCTCCTTTGATCACAAAACAATCTAAATCTTTATATTCACAATTTCAATGTTTTCTTGTCCCCTTTGATGAAAACTCTTGAATATAGGTAAAAGTTAGCTATTGTGTTATGATGGATAAAGTAAACAAAGAGAGGGTATGTGTGTGGGACACATATAAACAAGAAATCAAATGGTCTTGTACTATTGAATATTTCAGCAATTTTGAACAAATTCATTTTACCTTCTTGCTTCTGAAATAGACGTGTGTTCATTTCTTTCCTCTGGAGTGTATGTTCTGTATAAATACTTAGTTAGGCATTATGTAAAACAAATAAGCTCTGTGCCTATAGCATAATTCATGACCACCTACCAGCTTACCTATCCAGACATTTTGAAAAGGGAGCTAATTGTGTTGGAATTCTTTAAAGTTTTTCATTTAAATTCTTATTTATTTTTCTCTATACAGTATGTAGGAAATAAAATTGAATGACTGAATCTTACTCTCACAATAGCAAAATTGGGAAGGAGGCTATGCATTACCTTCATATTGTACATAGCCCAAGTGAATAAAATAAATTGGCAGTACATCTGAGAGAGACAAAAATAAAAGAGAAGCAAGAAATTAGAAAAATTTTCAGATTTTAACCAAATCTCTGTAATATATTTGTTAGTTAATTAAACTCCACATGCTTCTCTTCACTTAAAGATTATGGACAATAATAATACTGCATTCATAAAAGTTATGAAGATTTTGATACAAAACAGCTTCAAATAGTCTCATGTCCTCTAAATCTGCGCTATTATTATTGTCATCTAACCTAGATTGCTAAAACACTAAGAATAAATTCTAGGTGTGTCAGAGTGAAATAAAAAAATTAAAAAGTAAAATAGAACAACCTTTCTAAAGGGGAAGGTTAAATGTAGATCCTCGTGTCACAATATATATGGAAAGCACAATTAAAATAAATATGCATTAGAAAACTAACAGGCTTTCTTTGACCACGAGAAAGACCTGTCCTTTTAAATATGAACTACTCAAATTCTCATCTTTAGAGACATTGTATATAATGTGAGACATAAAAAATTTTAAAAAGTCCATAATACAGGTATTTATTTGTAAAATATGTAAGAGAAGTAGAGCTTTTAAAATCAGCTTAATTTTTTTCATTAATTTATCACCTACGATGTATTCAATTATTTGTGTTCGTGAGCTCCACCTTCTCTTCCATGATAATGAACAATGGAAATGTATCTTTTAGGAAAATAGATTTTTAAGTTTAAGAAGATTTGGAAAAATATGCATCCCTTTTACTGGTAATAATTAAATTGCCCCATCTCTTAGGGAGCTTTGTTTTAGAGTAAGAGCCGAAATTGACTTCATGCACCCCTTTTAAATTTGATGCAACTTGTGACACTTCCAAAATGAGATTTGAGGGATTAAGACACAAAAAAATATGATAAATCTGCTTATTGTCAGGCTGTTTTTGGTAACATTACAGAATAAACAATAGAAGTATTTGTTTGGTTGTAAATACAATATTGGAAAATCGCTAATTTTTGTATATTCTTGGTCATATTAAACCTCTTTAAGAAAAAAGAAAAAAGACTTCATCTGCATTCATGTCTTTCTTGGCTCTAAATATAAACTGTTTTTAATTAGTGCAAATGCTAAGAACTGTGCTAATTACTCAGATAAAGGAGTACATTTGGACCATCAATCATTTTAAAGTGGGACTTCAATTAATCAGTTACTGTGACAGAGAAAATGTGGACATGTTCAATAGAGTTTTTTCTTAGGAGAGTTCCTTTTATTAAAAATAGGCTTCTAACATAATTTTAAAGATCCTTCCCAAAGCTGACTTTAAATATTAGTTGCTATTGATCTTACATCTCTATCTTTTCATCTACTATCTGTCCAAAATGCTATGCAATAAAAGATTCTTTTTATTAGGTATTACTTTGAAAATTATGATAGGTATCATAAAATTGGTAAGAAAAGGCAAAAACAAGATGATTTGGAATTTACATTTGCATAGAAAAATTGTTTAAAAAGTTGTATTTTCCTCTGTTTATCTTTGACTGACTTAGGCCAGACATCTGCCTGGGTTTTATACACAATCTAAAAAGAAAGAAGGGCTATGGCCAATTACAGTCTACTATTAAAAGCAAAATTATTTTATCAGAATCCCTCTTTATAGGTCAATCCATTTAGCAGTCTTAATTGTTTTTTGTTTTAACTTGGAAGGAAGCATCTCATTGAATAAATAGGACTTAGAATGAAAATTTAAGTATTGTTACGTTTGATATTCCTCCTAGTTAATCGAGATATGTCAGAGTTATGGCTACTCCATCTGTAAACATTAGTTTTCATTAACTGGTGGTGGCTATGTTTTTGCTTTGTCTTCCCTATGCAGTGATAATACCTAAAACCAGTACAGTTAAAGAGATTAAATCTAGTAATTAATTCTCACTTCAATGGCCATTTCTAGACAGACTGAGAAAATGTCTGCATGGAAAAATCAGTTTTGGTCAACATCAAGTAGGCTGAGTGGCAGTCATATTGCAAACACAGTTGGTGGCTTAATAAGATTAAGTCTTTGGTCTTAGTAAATCTCCAAATTTCAAATATTATTTAATAATTCTGAATTTTTCAGTAGGCTTGCTCTGAATCTCATTCCTTGTTCCTTTTAGTTTTTGTTTTTCATTTTTTTTATTTTAAAGCATTTTGTTTTTCTTAGATTTTCACATCTTTTCTTACTCTTTTATGCAGTTTATTTTTTATTAACAATATTGAAGAAATCACTAATGTTTGCATGTTTGTTAATATTTACACCTCTTTATAGTCTCAGTGGAAAAGACTTCAACTGCATCATATTTTCCTTGAATCTAAATATAAACTATTTTTAATTAGTGGAAACATCAAGAACTGTGCTAATTAATCAGAAACATATTGGAAGTACATAATGATTAAATTCATTGTGGGGAATTATCACATGTACATAACACATTTTACTTCTTTATTTTATGCCTTTCCTCTCCCATTATCTCCCTGTACCTCCATCTCCCGCTCTCTCCGAGGGTTAACTGGTTGGGTTAACTTGAGTAAGAAACATCCAACTAAACTGAATCAGCGTAGTCTAGCTAATGAATTTTCTGAAGCAGATGACCTCTCTGGGTATAAGTGGCACCAACCAATAGGATTTTTGCATGAATGGCAAAAAAAGGGAAATGAAGAAGGAAAGCCTGCTTCTGCTTCTTTGGAAAAGCTCCAGTCTTCTCTTTCACCTCCAGCCTTTGACCTTCAACTGGACCATGAGTCTCTCTTCCATGCAGACTGTTTTCACTCTTCCACCCTGACTCTATGTGCGGCCATTCTAAGAATTCCTCATAAATTCTTAGGTGTCTATATAAGTTCTGTTAAATCTGTTTGTTTAGTGAGTACTGACTGATACGTGATTTTGGTACTGAGAGTAACTCTAGAGAAACAAAAATATAAAGATAAAAATCTTTAATGGTTTTAGTGATTCTTGGAGTTGGCTTCTAATTTGATGAGATTTAAAGATTCCATTGTCTCTCCTGAAACTGTAAGGAATACCGATAGTCCTTGATATGAAATGTTTAAAATAATACTCTGTGTAGATGCATTTGATTATCCTAATTCAAGACTTTGGAGATATAAGGAATTTAGGAACTCCATTTATGATACTTTTGAATATTTTTGGCAAATTTGGAAATATATTGATGTTGGCTGGTTGCTCTTAATATTTCTGGACAAACAAGTGAAGGAAAACAATGAGCTCAAAACATCCTTAGAAAATCTAAAGTCCTCTAATTGTGAGGACAAAATAATAAAGGAAAGTAAGAGCTCAAGTGTTCAAATTTCCAGCCAGGGCTGGTGGTGCATGCCTATAATCCTATCACTCAGAAGGCTGAGGCAGGAGGATCACCATGAATTCAAGACCAGCCTGAACTATATAATAAGCCCTATCTCAAAAAGAAAACAAAACAAAAATCAGACAAACAAAAAGGATTTAGATTTCCATTGCTTCTCAGACTTCTGGCTAAGATCAAGTGAAGATTTAAATTTCCAGGTCCAGATACATATATGTAATTAAAAAGTTTCTAAGTGTGTCCTCAAAGAGAATGTTCCCTCCCCCAGCTGCAAAGCTGAAACTGAAGAAACCTAACAAACATAGGCCTTCCTAATTTGATTGGCTAAACAATAATAGGCCCTCATAATTTGATTGGTTGTACATCAGAATTTAAATGCTAAACATCAAAGGGTATCTGAAGTAAAGGTGAAGCATGGATCAGAAAGTAATGGGATCCCCTAACCTAGGAAGAACCTGGTAAGGCTGAGCATCCTGGACTCTAATGAGATTATTTGGCCAGTTGAAGAGATTTTCCCACCTTCAGCAGCAGGGAAATCCCCATGCCCACCCCTATGATGTTTGCTTCTCCCTGTACACCTGAGGAAACTAATCCTGTGTTGACACTCCTCAGGACCCTCCCTCAACACACCCTTTTTTTGGGGGTACGAGGAATCAAACTCGGGCCCTTCCTCTTGCAAGGCAGGTGGCAAAATTGCTGAGCTAAATCCCTGGATCACCATGCACTTTTGCCTATAGGCCTATAGCCAGGCTTAAATTGCAGAGTGCTCCTAAAAGTGAGATACATAGTGTGACCAATGAGGAGATGCACTATTCTCACAAAGAACTTCTCACGTTTTCTAACTTATAAGCGAAGGCCTGATGAACAAGTGTGGGAATTCATTTACGGGTGTGGGATAATGGTAACCAAAACATACATGTGAATCAGGCTGAGTTTGTTGATATGGGTCTGTTAAGTGGGTATTCTGAATTTAAAATTGCAGCTCATGAAGTAAAAGTGTTAATAGCTTATTTTGGTTTGCAGAGTATGGATCTAAAGATGGTGAATGAGTCAGGAATGTCTGCTATTCTGTGGATCACTGTTATGAGGGGACTCAGTGGTATATACAAATGCTAAAATGGATTTGTCATACTGAACCAAATCTGCCACCCTGGGATAATCCAAAAAATATACCTGTGGCAAACAGGAAAGGGACATTACTAGAACTTCTGAATAAAGTCTTAGTCTCCTGTGAGCCATGACAGTACAAGGAGAATTAATTAATTAGATAGAAAAACTGAGACTTAGAGAACAAGCTGAGCTTTTGGCCTGACCAGTTCTGCTCTGGGCCAAAAGACAAAGCCTCTGAGCTTGCCACACCTTTATTCAGTACATCAAGAGAAACAAAGGTAACAGATGACTCAAGGCTGAGAAAGTTCAGTACTAGGGAGAATAACAAATATAAAAGTTCACTTGGTGGGCAGAGGTAGCAGCAGTGGTGAAAATCCTAAAACAATGAAGAACTACGTCGATGAAGATTTTGTTCCTTTCAGGATGTCTTCAGCTGGTGTAATCTTGTCCTGGCTTCACAGAAATACCAGACCATTGAAGTTTTAGCTGAGACCAGAGGCCAAAATGTCTTCTCGACATGCCACAGTTAACTAGGCCTAATCACGATTGAATTGCAAAATAAATTTTCCCTAAAATTATGTAAACTTTCTCCTGACATATACCCTTCACTAACACCTTGAGATACACATTCATGAGTGGTCACTGTAATACCTGAAGAGTTCTGTAATTGCTCTTCTCTGTATGGCAGATCTTACAGTGAGGATTGTGGTTTCTCCATTGGGAAACTTAAGGGCAGTTGGTTTGACAGGATTCTGGAGGGGCACCTGTCAAATGGAAGTACTTAAATACCAAATACAAGGAACATGTAGTTACCATAATGGACAGCAGAAGCAGAATAAGGATCAGAATGGTCTCATGTGTAAAATTATGCTGTTGGTTGATTAGCCATGATGTCTCCAAAAGTGAAATAGACAGGAAGCCTATAAAGTTTTAATTAGATTTATACAATTGAAAAAATTAAGGACAAATGATCAGAAATCTACTTTAAATCATAGTAACAGAGAATCATTGCTGGTCAATCAGTTCCTGGATTTGAGCCAGTTTACAGACCCAGAATCCCTTAAATGAAGGGGAGTCTGGGTCCCCTTGAAGAAGGACCCTGGTTCACCACCAAAAATGTATGCAGACAAATCTTTCTCCCATCCTTCCTCAAAGGGACTAAGTCTTTTTACCAAGGTAGGTAAAGGGAAATGAACAGATGTATCAGTGACCACTCTACACTGGTACTGAACTAAAGCTGATTCCAGAGGAATCCTAAATATCACTGTGGCCCTCAGTAAGAGTAGGGGCCTATGGAGTTCAGATGATCAGTTTTAGGAACAGTTTGACTCTCAGTGGATCCATTAGGTCTTCAAATCCATCAGATAGTCATTTCCTCCATTCCAGAATGCATAATTGGGATACATATCATTAGCACTTGGGAGATTCTTTACATTGGTTCCTTTACCTATAGTGTGGGCTATTATGGTTGGAAAGGCCAAATGCAAGCCACTGAAGTTATCTTCATCTGATAAAATAGTAAACCCAAAGCAATATTGTCCCTGGAGGGATTGCAGAGATTAGTCCCTCTATCAAGGACTTGAAGGGTGCAGGGGTGGTGGTTCCCACCACAACTTCTTCAATTGTCCCATTTGACCTGTGTGAAAGATGGGCCGATCTTGGGGAATAATGGTAGATTACTGTAAACTGAATAAAGTGGCAACTCCAATCACTGCTGCTGTACCAGATGTAGTTTCCTTGACTGAGTAGACTAATACATTTCCCAGTACTAGTATGCAGCTATTGATTTGGCACATGCTTTCTCCTCTGTAACTAACCATAAGGCCCATCAGAAACAATTGGCTTTCCACTGACAAGAACAGCAATACACCTTCACTGTCCTACCTCAGGGCTATTTTAACTCTCCAGCCCTATATCCCAACTTAGTTCACAGGGATCTTGTTTGCCTTTCTCTTCCACAATTTATTTTATTTCATTTATTTATTTATGTGCTACTGGGGATTGAACTTGGGACTTGTGCTTGGAAGGCAGGTGGCAGAACCACTGAGCTAAATCCCCAGCCCTTCCACAATTTATCATACAGGTCCAGTATATTGATGATCTGAACTGATTGGACCAAGTGAATAGGAAGAAGGTACCACTGTGGATTTGGTAGTAAAGCATTTGTGAGCCAGAACAAGGGAAATAAATCCAACTAGAATTCAAGGTCATTCTACCTCAGTGGTGTGTGGCATTTGGCTTCTCCTAAAATGTTATAAAAAATAATGACACACACCTTATAGGCCTATTTGAATTTTTTAGGCCTATTCCTCACTCAGCAATGCCTTACTTATACTTGCCCATTTACCAAGTGACTTAGAAAGCTGCTAGTTTTTAGTGGAGCCCAAGACAGGATACATTTCTGCAACAACTCCGGGCTGCTCTGCCGGCTTCTCTGCCATGTGATCATACGATCCCATAGATCCAATGGTACTTAAAGTGTCAATGACAGGTAGGGATGCTGTTTGGAGTCTCTGGCAGGCACATAAAGGTGAATTGCAACAGAGACCTTTAGGATTTTGGAGCAAGTTTCAGTCATCATCTGCAGACAACTACTTTCCCTTTGAAAAACAGCTCTTGTCCTGCTACTGAGCCTTAGTGGAAAATTAATGCTTGACTATAGGAAACCAAGTTACCATGCAACGTGAGTTTCCCATTATGAGCTTATACTGTCTGAAACACCAAGTCATTAAGTTGGATGTGCACAGAACAACCCATCATTAAATAGAAATGATATATATGTGATTGAGCTAGAGTAGGTCCAGAGGGCACAAGTAAATTATACAAAAAGTTGCTCAGAAGCTCCTGCTTCCTACTATTGCTATACTGCTTTCTGTCTTTTGCCTTCTGCCCCCCAGCACACACCTATGGCCTCATGGAGTATACCATATGACCAGCTGTCAGAGGCACAGAAGGCTACAGCTGATTTTATGGATTGTTCTACATGTTATGCAGGTGCTACCCACAAGTGGACAGCTGCAGCATCACAGCTAATTTCTAGGACACCCCTGAAGCACAGTGGTGAAAACAAATACTCACTGTGGGCAGAACTTTGGGCAGTAAATGTAGTAGTTCCTTTTGCCCAGAAGAAAAAGGGTTCAGATGTGTGGCTGTCTACTGATCATGGGTTGTAGTTAATGGCCTGTCTGGATGATCAGGAACCTGGAAAGAACATTCCTAGAAAGTTGGTGATAGAGCTATTTGGAGAAGAGACATGTGGATAGACATCTCCATATAGGAAAAGCATGAAAAAAAATTTATATACTACATAAATGCTCACCAAACTGTGACCTCAGCAGAAGAGCACTTTAATAATGAAGTGGATAGGATGACCTGTCCTGTAGCTAACAGTCAACCTCTTCCTTCAGGCACCCTTGTCATTGCTCAATGGATTCATGAATAGGGTGACCATGGTGTCAGGGATAGAGGTTATTTACGGGATCAACAACGTGAACTACCACTCACCATAACCTATCTGGCTATAGCTACCGCTGAACACCTAATACGCCAGAAACAGAGACCAACACTAAATCTTCAACATGGTGCCATTCCTCAGAGTGATAAGCCTGCAACCTGGTGGCAGGTGGGTTATCCTTGAACCGGTTCCACCATGGAAAGGACAGTGTTTTGTCCTCACTGTCATGGACACTTATGCTGGATATGGGTTTGCATTCCTTTCGTGTAATGCTTCTGCCAAAATTACCACCCATAGGCTCACAGAATGCTTTACCCAACATCATGTTATTCCACTTAACATTTCCCCTGATGAAGGAACACCTTTTACTGCCAAAGAAGTGAGGAAATGGGCTAGTGCTCATGCAAGCCACTAGTCTTACCATGCCCCTCACCATCCAGAAGCAGCTGGACTTATAAACAAGTAGAATGGTCTTATAAAGACTCAGTTACAGTGCCAGTTAGGTAGCAGTAGCTTTCAGGGAATGGGTTCTTCAGATGTATA
>NW_022900918.1:18024036-18136434 GCF_012274545.1 Fukomys damarensis
TATATATATATTCTTAATCAGCACCCACTATATGGTACAGAGTCTCTCATAATAAGGATTCCTGTTTAGAAGCCTTAGTTCCAGAAGGGGGAAGACTTGTGCCAGGGAGAACAACAATGATGCTATTGAACCAGAAGTTAAGACTTCCCTAAGGTCATTGTGGTCTCCTTATACCTTTGAGAAAATAAACTGAAAAAACAAGTTACAGTTTTTGTAAGGGTGATTGACCCAGACTATCAAGGGAATATGGGGTTACTATTCCACAATGAATGATGGGAAGGATATACGTGGAGTGCAGGAGATTCCTTGGTATTCCTTGCATTGCTGTTCCCTGTTATTAGGGTCAACTGGAAACTACAACAACCCAGTCCAGGCAGGATGACAAATGATCCAGAAGCTTTAGGAATGAAGGTATGGGTCACTTCACCAAAGAAAGCATCAAAACTTGCTGAGGTGCTTGCTGAAGGACAAGAGTATACAGACTAGGCATTAGGAGGATGTTCTAAATACCAGCTACTACTCCAGGATCAGTAACAGAAATGAAGATTATAATTGTAATAGTTGTCTCCTAATATGTTTCCTATGAATATAATATGATAGACTTAATATTGGTTCTTAAGTGCAGTGTATTGTTAAACTTATAATGTTCGAGAGGTAAAATATAAAGAGTAACATTTTCATGGGAAGGAAACTTGTCTTCTATTTTGGAATAGTGCATTAGTGTGCTCTCTGTCTGTAGGAAAGTTGTAGCACATTGGGCATAATTATGAACTTGTCTTTGTATCTGTAGCCTATAATTTTAGTATATGTGCTGCCAAAGTGAGCACATGGAGCCTCTGGTTTAAGAAATGTGTCTGCTTGTCAAGTTGACAAAGGGTAAACTGTGAGAATTAACTGATTGTGTCAACTTGAGTGACATACATCTAACTAAATGGGATCAGCATAGTTTTGGGTGTGGTTGAGTGGATTTACTGAAGATAGAAGACTTACCCCGGTGGGTAACAACCAATATGCTTCTTGCCTGAATGGAACAAGAGGGAAACAAAGAAGACTTGCATTTCTTCGGAGGAGCTCCAGTCTTCACCTTCACCTTGGACAGTGTCTTCCCGTCTCCAGTGCAGACTTTTCAGCTTCACAGTATAGAACTTTCACCCTTCTAGCAAAAACTCTTTGGCATCCTGATATGGACTTTCTCAGGACTTTACAGTAACCTCCAGGCCTTGATCTTCACTGGATCCTTTGTATCTCCAGTATGCGGACAGTCCTTTTGCACTTTTCCACATCTGATTCTGCTGGTGCCAAGTGTAAATCTAACTTGTAAATCCCACATTAAATCTATGTATCTAGTAAGCACTGGCAGATACAGTCTCCTTACTGATTTTTCTTTATCAAGTTTTTAATTGAATCTACAGAAAAATGCATTGTTTTCCACATGCACTGTCAGGGATTAACATGATTTTTTTACAGTTCTGCATTTCAGCAAGTAAGATGACAGTTTAAATTGGTTAAAGGTTATTATTTACCAAGGAATATTTTTGAAATTCATTGTCATAAACCCTCGCTCAGCTTTAAAAAGAATTTAAATACTGTAAGTATTCATGCAATTATAGTTTTTCTTTCATACTACAAAAGATAAATTTTATTGATAAAAATTATACACATCTAATAAAAGTCTGTATCCCTAGTACCCAATAAAGTCCCTGAAATATTATAATTTTAATGAAAAATATTGAGTGATTGTATAAATACATGAATATTTGTTAGGGTTAATGGATATGTGATTTTAAGTATTCCCATTTTGATATTTTTAAATAGTCTGATAGCCTAACCTCCATATTTCAAACACTTCTGGATTCCCCAAAAGCCTTGAGCTTTAAAAATGGTTTAACAAGGGCTAGGGATTTAGCTCAGTGGTTCGTTGGCCTGCCTTGTAAGTGCAAGGACCCGAGTTTAATCCCTGGTACCCCCCAAAAAAGTGGTTTAACAAAACCTAACAAGTATGATTTTTTATATTCTCATATATCAATAAAATAGTCATTACCATATACATTTTTGTTCTGGTGTCTAAAAATTAAAGTACAGTGCCCTACTTCATACATGTCAAATATTTTATTCTTGAAGTTATTTCAAATACACATTAGGTGGGCAACATGGGTTTTTATCATATATATAACATATAAAATTAAACTAACTTTTAATGCTTAAGTTACAGCAGTCAGTTCTGGCTATGTAGTTTGGTACAGGACCCTTTAACAGAGGAAAAAGTTCTTATGAATTCGTCTTTAAGAAATCTACTGGCCACAAGATTTTCCATACCAAGTGTGAATTCACAAAAACCAGCTTACTAAGGTAGACTTCAAATTAATTAAAACCAAAAATAGAAAATTAAAATTTGAGCATGATATTTATAGTATAGAATAAAAGTTTCTTAAAGAAAAAGGTATTGTGAAAATTTTTGTTTTTTAATATATTAAAGTAATGAAATATTTTAAAGAGATCACCAGCTGGAGCAAGAAAGGAAAGATGACTTTTGGAAGTAAATATTCAAAATATTTAATGACAATAAAAATTAAAATCAAGAAAACAAAAACCCCCTGCAAGTTAACAGTGTATTGAAAAATTAAACCATGATAAAGTCAGATGATTTAAAGAGAAGAAACCCAAAGTCTCTGTAGATACATAAAGAGATGCTCACTTATTAGAAATATATACATCAAGAAAATCATAAATTTGACAAAGAACAATAATTTATGTAACAATAAATGTTGTAGATCTCAGCCCAAGATCTACTCATGTGAGAATATTGCCCCAACCATGTGGAGAGGAGGACTTAAATTGAATAAATTTGAATCATAGCAACCCACAAACTCACTGCCACACTTGGACCATGGAACATTTTTCATAGTGTTTCTTAGGGATTGGTTTTATGAGAGTGTATACTTATCACAGAGGAAAATGTACATATGTGATTGCACATGTCCGTGAAAATGATAGCAAAGTTGGGTACAATAATTATATTCAAAAATGAGGAATATGCAACTCAAATGTGAAGGATGATTAGGCAAGGAATGAAATGATGAAATGTACACATGGCAAATTGAATATAGTGTTAAAATAACCTACTTTGAAATATTACCAATGGAAAACAGTAGGGCAAATGAGGATGAAAAGTCTGATAGTGAACCACCAGGACAACCTGAACTTAAAGCACAGGAAGTAACAAAAGAGATCAATCAAGCTCTAGAAAAATTCAAAACAGAAATAATTTCCCAGATAACCATAGAGATAGTGAGCAAAATGGAGGTCGTGATTTGAGACTCTAGAGCAGAAACTGACAAAAAAATAGATGAGCTCAGGACCATGATAGAAGCCATGAAAACCCAGCATAAGAAAGAAATGGAAAAAATAAACGCACAACATAGGAAAGAAATGGAATCCATAAAACAGATTCAAACAGATATCCAGGAGATTAAACACTCTATTGAAAGTGTACGCAACAGAATAAAAGAATGCAAAGATAGGCTCTTAGATATAGAAGATAAGATTGCAGTCAGTGACCATGAAAAGAGAGGTCTCTTAAAAACAGTAAGAGATCCTGAGAAATTGATCTAACAACTCCTAGATGATGTAAAGAAGAATAACATAAGACTGATCGGAATCCATGAAGTAGCAGGAAAAAATACAAATGACTTTAAAAAGCTGCTTGCAGAATTAATGACAGAAAACTTCCCAAACAGAGGGGAAGAATTTAACATTCAGATAACGGAGGCATATAGGACCCCAACTAGCTACAATCAAAAAAAATCTACACCTAGACATATAATAATCAAGATCCCAGAAACCCAACAGAAGAACAAAATTCTACAAGCAGTAAGATGAAAGAAACAAATCACATACAAAGGAAAGCCCATCAGAATCACAGCAGATTTTTCAACATAAACCCTTGGGGCAAGGAGAGCCTGGAATGAGATATTTCAAGTACTAAAAGAGAACAACCTCCAACCTAGACTGATGTATCCAGCAAAACTCTCTTTCAAATATGGATGGGGAAATAAGACACTTCCACAACAAAGAACACCTGAGAAACTACATGAATATTAAACCAGCCCTACAAGGAATTCTAAACAAGATTCTAGAAAAAGACAATGAAGGCTACAACACCATGAGGCCCAACAGAGCAAATCAAATAGGCAAGGCAAGAAATTAAAAGGAGAAGGTGAAAAAAGTAAAAAGAGTCAACAAAAGGCAAATAACATGTCAATAATAAGTCAGTACATATCAGTTATAACCAGCAATGTCAATGGCCTCAACTCACCAATCAAGAGAAATAGAAAACGCACAACATAGGAAAGAAATGGAATCCATAAAACAGATTCAAACAGATATCCAGGAGATTAAACACTCTATTGAAAGTGTACGCAACAGAATAAAAGAATGCAAAGATAGGCTCTTAGATATAGAAGATAAGATTGCAGTCAGTGACCATGAAAAGAGAGGTCTCTTAAAAACAGTAAGAGATCCTGAGAAATTGATCTAACAACTCCTAGATGATGTAAAGAAGAATAACATAAGACTGATCGGAATCCATGAAGTAGCAGGAAAAAATACAAATGACTTTAAAAAGCTGCTTGCAGAATTAATGACAGAAAACTTCCCAAACAGAGGGGAAGAATTTAACATTCAGATAACGGAGGCATATAGGACCCCAACTAGCTACAATCAAAAAAAATCTACACCTAGACATATAATAATCAAGATCCCAGAAACCCAACAGAAGAACAAAATTCTACAAGCAGTAAGATGAAAGAAACAAATCACATACAAAGGAAAGCCCATCAGAATCACAGCAGATTTTTCAACATAAACCCTTGGGGCAAGGAGAGCCTGGAATGAGATATTTCAAGTACTAAAAGAGAACAACCTCCAACCTAGACTGATGTATCCAGCAAAACTCTCTTTCAAATATGGATGGGGAAATAAGACACTTCCACAACAAAGAACACCTGAGAAACTACATGAATATTAAACCAGCCCTACAAGGAATTCTAAACAAGATTCTAGAAAAAGACAATGAAGGCTACAACACCATGAGGCCCAACAGAGCAAATCAAATAGGCAAGGCAAGAAATTAAAAGGAGAAGGTGAAAAAAGTAAAAAGAGTCAACAAAAGGCAAATAACATGTCAATAATAAGTCAGTACATATCAGTTATAACCAGCAATGTCAATGGCCTCAACTCACCAATCAAGAGAAATAGATTAGCAAAATGGAATAAGAACCAAAATCCAACAATATCTTGTATACAAGAAACACACCTAGTGCGAAAAGAAGCCCATAGACTGAAAGTGAAAAGATAGAAAACAATTCTCCATGTAACAGGAGCCCAGAAAAAAACAGGGGTAGCAATCTTATTTGCAGACAAAGTAAATTTCAAACCAAAACTGATTCTAGTATTACTGATGTAGGACGGTACTGTATCATACCTCTATGAATGTAAAATATCTAGTACCTGCTTTATGATACATAGTAGGGACCGTGCTTTATCAGAGCTACAGTTAATGATATTACTCTAGAATGTTCTCTTTCCAGATGATGATTAAGAGGCTAATAGAAAAAATGGTGCCAGGTACCACAACAGCAATGGAACTTTGCTGTTTTCTGGATATTATTCTTTTTTTTTTTTTATGAAATGTGCTGAATGTCTATAATTTTGTTCAGATGACTGCAGAACCTCGAAAAGCTGTTGCTGTTATTGATGCATAACATACTAATTAGTCACACAGAAATGGACAGCCATATTGGTCTAGAAATGTTAATTTATTTTTAATTTTTTTCCATGTGTACAGGGGTAACACATCGTACTAAATATGTAAGGTCATATCTACATGGGTTTGATTACAGAAACTAATAAAGTATTCTCTAAATAATGAAAAAGAGAATAAGATAAGACTATAAGAGCAAGAAGCAATTTAAATATGTTCGGGGACCATTTTCATCTCCAGAATTAAAAATTATTTTAATGTTATGTCATTGCCTTTTCTCTTTTACTTTCCTTTTTAGTTTTATTTTAGGATTCCCTAATTTTAATGTTCATACAGAGATTTCTTTAACTGAAATACCGAATAGTTTCTTTGGTGTGGAAAACTATAATAGTACACAGGATCCTAATGAGATAATTAATATTGTGAAATAGGAAGTAAAGGGCTAAAGGTGTAGGAAAAGTGGGAAGGGTGGGAGAAAGGTAATAAGGGAGAGGAAAAAAATATGAGAAACTGAAAAAATGGAAATAAAGTGTTTGTAAATGGGAAGGGGAGGAGAGGGTGAAGGGAGAGCAGGGACAAGGGGAAAAAATGAGAATCTAGACCTATTAAGTAAAGGTACAGAATCCCAATGATGAATGTAACTGTATTGTATACCTAGATTGTACCAATAAACTCAATAAAAAGAAAAAAAATAAAATATGTTCACATAAAGCTGCACTTCATATTATACAAAGACATAAAGGTACGTATAAAACTATTTTAAATGCTTACCTATGAAAGAGGGACAAAAGGCCTATGAGTGAAAAATGGAAGGCCAGGGATTTAGCTTAGTTTGGTTTGGCTGCCTGCCTCTCAAGCTCAATGACCCAAGCTCGATCCCCTGTAAAAAAAAAGAAAAGAAAAGAAAAATGGAAGTGAAACAAAACATGCCAGGAAACCCAGGTGTCAATTGTGTCTGCTATTAAAGTAAGCATATGAGTATTTGCAATACCAAGTAATAATATAGGCAGCTTTCAGATAAACTTTGTACAGGATGGGAGGTAATATTCTGTGGAATAAGAATTACTCTATAGAAATTTTTGTCTGGTTTAACTAAATAGGGGAAGCTACAGGTTCAGTTTATTCAGAAAATAACATCTTGGTTTTAGGGTTATGCTACTCAGAAAATTCTAAATTGTAAAACTAGTTTCTACAATTTTCAAAAGGAAAAAATGAAAGCTGACTATGAAACTCAAAATGCACAATTTATTTATTCTTTTAGTTCTTTTCTTAGAGTATTATTGCGTTTGCTATTAAAATGCTTTATCTGGGAGACAGTAAAGGCTGTTTGGATCCATTGACATCTTAATGCAGTGAAAGCTCTTCTAATGCAGCATATTAAAAAGCTACCACTGAATGAAAGTCAGCTTCTAATTAATGAGCTTTAAAATAGAGAGAAAAAAACAGCTACATAAAGACATATTTAAGCCTATACTCTTCAGAGAGAAAACAATCCTCATTAGTGACTGAATCGTTTGGGTTCAGAGTCAAAAGAGCTCAGCAAGCTAAGGTAATTTAAATGTGAAAACATATTGCTTTGATTGCAATTACTACCTAAATTTGGATCATTAATCTCTAAGAAATGTGCTTTGTGTACTTACATTTGTGAAATTTTTAAAAAAGTAAGGAGAAATGTCAGTGGTTTAGGACTAAAATATTTGAGCTTTAACTTTTAATTTCAATCAGTGTAAAACTTCAATCTGGGACGCTGATGGTGTAACAGGAGGTCATGCCCTTCAGCTGTGCCTTGGTGATCCTGGAACCCTAGCTTGGGTGATGCATATGCTGCCTATTATTGTGAAACAGTTTAGTATTTGAAAAAGGATAAAAGTGTTTTCTACTATGTAAGTGCAACACCAGATATTCTACAAACAATATCTAAAAGGATGCATCTCTGATTGTAATATGCCAGTGATTGACATTTAAATTGAGTAATTTTAATTAAAATTTTTTTGAAGTGATGTATGAAGAGGTACAGAACAGTTGGTATTGATTTTCAACCAAGATGACTGTGCTTAAAAATATACAAGTAAAAAATGTGGCTGAATTTTAGGAGAGAAGCATATATTATCTAGGAAGGGAAGAATTCTTGTAAGGGTTTTCTTTATTCTATGGTTTATCTACCAATTTTGCATACTGAAAGCAAGAACACGTGGTTTCTTAGCATGTTCTTGAGCTACCAACAGAAAGTTCTTAGGAGGCAAGACTAGCACCTTCATTCAAGAATAACTGTACTATGGTTGTGTTATCAATTCAGAATGAAATCCACCCAAAGGATAAAACCATTACTAGATTTATTTGTGAATACCTGTCTAAATTTTAAAATTTTAACTAAACAAGTCTTCATATTATTACCAGAGCTTTCTCTTTCTTTTCTTTTCTTTTCCTTTCTTTTCTTTTCTTTCTCTCTTTCCTCTTTCTTTTGTCCTCCTCCTCCTTCTCCCCCACACCTCTCTCTTCTTTCTTCCTGCAAACTTTATGTTTTAGAACAATTTTTGGTTCATAGCAAAATTAAGGGCACAATAGAATTTCCATATACTTCTTCCCTACTTATCTGAATAGCTTCCTCTACCACATTGTAGGTTTGTTAGAGTTGAGGCCTATCATTATGATGGCAAATCCATACTTTATAGGGCCCCCCTTGGTGTACAATGTATTAGTTCTGATAAGTGTGTAAGATCATGCAACCATCAGTGCAGTAGCAAAGAGGATTCTTACTGCCCTAAACTGCTTCACACACTCACTTGGTTCTCTTTCTGTATATCCTGGCAACCACTGATCCTTTCTCAGATGGTTCTATGTTTATTTTAATTTGAAATTTTAGTAATATATATTCACACTATGAATATTATAGTGTACACTTATCATGTAAGGGTTTTTGTTAGAAAAATTCCTATTTGTGACTCACATTTCTTTGATTCTGACTGGCTCATCATATACATTTAATAATATCATCAAGAATTTTAAATAAATGTAGCTGAAATGTTTGTTGCAATTTACTAATCCCATAGAAAAATAAACACTAGTATGTACATTTAGAATGTCTAAAATAAGCAGGATTGGTTTATACCCTGACAGAATTTTGCTGTGATGTCACTTCTCAGAGTACTGAAATTGTAGCAATTTTAAAAATTAATTTCAAATACTGATTGCATTAGCAGTTATGTCATTGAAGTCTCAAAACTTTACTGTTTAAACCTGTTAATGAATTAATAGATCCAGGAGTAATTTCCAGAGGAAAAATAATAACTTCTGGTAGTTTTCTTGGGTCTTTAATAGTGCAAAGAATCTTTAAATTACTACGAGTTAACAAAAAAAGTACAGTGAATACATGAAGAAAAAATGGCTTATAAAATTCCAAGGGGGGAATATTGAAGAAATCATTGGCATAAAATATTTTAAAATCACTATCAGGGATCACAAGTAATAGTATGTGCAACTGATACCATGAAAATATGTTGAAATTACTTCCATTGCCAAGCTGTCACTTCTTATTAAGAATAGACACACTGAAAAATCATGGTAAATTTGCAAAAGCAGTGAAACTCTAACAGATAGCTTCTGTTTTGACCTTTTTAATAAGCTGTTTGAGCACAGAAATGAAAATGTTAGACTCAGCTCTTCATCCTCTGGAATGAAGAAAAGTACATTCTCAAATTTTGACAAACTTTATTTTTAACTAACATCAATATGTGTCTATAAAGAAATACATGTTTGGGCTTTTAAACTATTATTTTAAGTGAATACATGTTTAAATACTCTATTAATCTGTATTTTAAATTTCTATTGGATACTAAATATATATACAGCCAAATTTGTATGAAATATTTATATATTTTAATAAATTGTGAACACTAATGAGAGGTAAAATATAGTATTATCAAGAATGATTTGCTTGCTTCTCAGAGGTGGTACAATAGCTTGGGATAGTTTGGTGGCTCCTTTATATCCAATAAGACTATTTGCACTTACAAGCTTATTCTCACTGTTCCCCCAAAATATATGCAATTACAAGGGATAAAAAACTGAATAAAAATGGCAAAAGTACTGAAAATGTTTTTCATTTACAGTGTTATTAAATCTGTTTCTGTTTTTAGTTATGTAAACTTCAAACTTGAGTGGATTTAGGTCAGAGAAGGGTTGATCGTAAAGTTGTTGACAAATGTTTGTGGTAAATTTGAATTCCGACATGGATTTCGAGTCATGTAACAGCAACATCACTTTTGTTGTTGCAAACACGACATCCTAACTGTTCAACTCGAGGAAAAATGAGTTTAATGAAGACAGCATGCTACCTCCAGAAATGAGAAGGAGTAATAAGGAAAGGAAAGGAAGAAACCTGGATGCGAATATCATCATTGAATTTAACTGATTTTACTTGCTAATAAAAATATGGTTGAATTAAAAGCAGCATAGATGCTAGTTGAGAGTTTACCAGAAAAAAAGCAGGGAGGTTCTCTATATCCTAGACAAGAGTTTGCATCTCACTGAGTTCCTCACTTATCCAGATACACTTTAAAATCTGAGGAACACCTCAATTAATATGAAAGAGAACATTTAAACTCTGTTTCTCTCTGGTACAAATTACAGAGGTATAGGATAGAAAATCTGATCACCCAACTTTGGATGATTAATTTAAATTGCAACAGTTGTGGGTAAGGATAAATCAAACAAAAGATACTGGAGTTTAGAGATTGGAACAAAGCTAATCCCTTTGTACTAGTGTGATCTCACTCATCTGAACATTAATACAGAGTTACTTATTCTATTAGGCTTGACTATGAAGTGGACATGGAATTAAAAAATAAAGTAAAGCAAGAAATTAGGGAATTTACAAAAGTATGTAAATATATGTATGACAGAGTCTACCAAAAGTGTATACACACTTCAGGAAAATAAAAAATAGTATTTTTTTTTCAACAGATGGTGTTACCCTCACATGGGGGACCCTACAGGATGTCATATACACTGCTGGCCCTTAGAGAAGAAACTGAAAACAGTACAACTGAATGTCTGGAAGTTAATAGCCATCACTTGAATCACCTCTGGTAATTATACAGGCCAAAAGAAATCAAACCACAGTATACTACACTTTTATAGATTAAGATATATTTATGCATACAGAGACACTCTACAAACACATACTTTAGAAATTAACACAAATTTTTGCAGACTATATTACATATGTAAATGTGTATAAATAAATTTTATTAGTACATGAAATTTTATCATTAAGCCTTCTGCTTCCCTGTATTATATCAAGTAAAGAGGAAATATCTTGGGTCATAAATGAAATATATAATACAGTTAATGTATACAAGTGACAAAATTTTATTTTTAATATTTTAACATTTCCAATATTAATAACATTTTGTATGCAATTTTAACAGTACTATGAGCAAACACCTAGGTAATATATTTTTGTGATTTTATACTACAGCTGTCAAAACTTTTAATCTGTTAAATTATTTTGCAAAATGTGATGACAAAGTCAAGTTAAATAAATAAAAAACTTCGAAGTCTGCCGAATAACAATGAACATAATTTTTCACACACACACAAATGTAAGTAACTTTATATACTACTTCTGGTATTCATTATGTTTCTCTCACCACGTGGCATAAGCCAGGTAACTTTTGATACGTTTAGGTTTTTTTAACCAGCTGTTGGACTCAGAAGGCGGACCTAGTACCTCATAGCACCTTCCTCTACACAGAGACTTTGGCTGTTGCCTTTCAGCTTGTTTGCGAGGACCTAACAATCGTGTCAGGACAGGTATCATTGAAAAACATATAATAATATTAAAGTCTTGTGGGTGAATATTAGCTGTGCAAAATAGACTTTTTATTCCATACTTTACATATATTGAGCTTTTTATATAAGAGAAAGCATGTGATATTTAAGCTTGTGGGTCTGAGTTATTTCACATAACACGGTGGTCTCAAGATACATCCATTTTCCTATAAATGTCTCAAGTTCTATCTTTCTTTATGGAATAATAGTACTCTGTTGTGTATGAATGTCACACTGGATATGCATTCATCTGTTGATAAACTTATAGGCTACTTCCATGATCTAGCTTTTCTGAAGCTCACTGATATAAATATGGATATCCATATATCACTGTGCTATGATGTTTTTAACTCTTTTGTGACGATACCTAGAAAAGGAATATCTGGGTCAAATGAAATTTATTTTTTTAATACTTTGAAGAATCTGTAAACTGATTTCTATAGTGGTTGTATCCATTTATTTATTTATTTTTAATAATAGTTCTGAAATTTTTTTTCTTTTTATTGAGTTTATTGGTACAGTCTAGGTATACAATACAGTAACATTCATTTTTGGGATCCTGTACCTTTACATGATAGGTCTTTTTTTTTTTTGTATCTTTTTTTTATTTTATTGAGTTTATTGGTACATTTTAGGGATACAGTACAGTTACATTCATTGTTGGGATCATGTACCTCTACATGGCAAGTCTTGCTTCTCATTTTTTCCCCTTACCTCGGCCCTCCCTTCACCCCCTCCTCCCCTCCCCATCTACAAACACTTTATTTTCATCTTTTCATTCTCTCACATTTTTTTCTTTTCCCTTTTTGTTCTTCCCCTACGCATCACACCTTCCCTACACCTTTAGCTCCTTTCTTCAAATTTCTAAATGTCAGTAATCTTATTAGAATCTTATGCATTGTTGCAGAATATTCACACCAGGGAAACTATTTGGTATTTACACATGTGTGACTTATTTATCTCACTTAGGAGTATATCTTCTACATGATAAGTCTTGATTCTCATGTTTTCCCCTTGTCCCTGCCCTCCCTTCACCCCTCCTCCCCTCCCCATTTACAAATACTTTATTTCCATTTTTTCAATTTCTCATTTTTTCTTCTCCCT
The DNA here is from genome assembly GCF_012274545.1 of Fukomys damarensis. Taxonomy (NCBI): domain Eukaryota; kingdom Metazoa; phylum Chordata; class Mammalia; order Rodentia; family Bathyergidae; genus Fukomys; species Fukomys damarensis. The sequence goes on from NW_022900918.1 coordinate 18,036,734, forward strand.
TATTACCTTCCCCCACCCTTCCCACTTTCCCTACACTTTTACCCTTTACTTCCTGTTTCACATCATTAATTATCTTATTAGGATCTTGTGTACTATTATAGTTTTTCACACCAGAGAAACTATTCGGTATTTCAGTTAAATAAATCTCTTTATGAACATTAAAAATAGGGAATCCTAAAAGAAAACTAAAAAGGAAAGTAAAAGCAAAAAGGCAATGATGTAAAATTAAAATAATCCTTAATTCTGAAGATGAATATGGTCCCTGAACATATTTAAATTGCTTATTGCTCTTGTAGTCTTATATTATTCTTTTTTTCATTATTTAGAGAATACTTTATTAGTTTATGTAATCAAACCCATGTAGATATGACCTTACATATTTAATACAGTGTGTTACCCCTGCACAAATGGAAAAAATTAACATTTCTAGACCAATATGGCTGTTAATCAATTTACACTACCACCAATAATGAAAAAGGGTTCTTTTCTACTCACAGGCTTACCAACATTGGTTATTGGTTGAATTCTTCATTGTTGCTATTCTTTCTGGAGTGAGATGGGGTGTCACTGTTGTTTTAATATGCATTTCTTGAAAGGCCAGGGATGTTGAACATTTTCTCATGTGTTTATTGGCCATTTGCATTTCTTCATCTGAGAAGTATCTATTCATTTCAGATGCTCATTTTTAAGTTGGGTCTTTAAATTTGGAGAGTCTAATTTTCGAAGTTCTTTTTATATTTTAGATATTAGTCCTCTGTCTGAGGAATAGCTGGTAAAATTTTTTTCCATTCTGTAGGTTGTTTCTTTATTGGTAGTCTCCTTTGTTCTGTAGAAGCTTCTTAATTTGATGTGATTCCATTTGTTGACTTGTGGTATTATTTCTTGTGCAACCAGCATTTTGTTCAGAAAGTCTTTGCCTACCCATGTCTTCAAGAGTTTTATCTATTTTTTCTTCCAGCAGATTAAGTGTTTTTGTTCTGTTTAGATCTTTGATCCATTTTGATTCAGGTTTAGTGCAGGGTGAGAGACATCTATCTAGGTTTAATCTTTGGCATGTGGATAGCTAGTTTTCTCAGCACCATTTATTAAAGAGGCTATCTTTCCTTTGGCACCTTATTTGAATGTGTCTGGAGTTGTTTCTGTGGCTGTAATTCTCTTTCATTGATCCACAGTCTGACTTTTGCCAATTCCATACTGTTTTTATCACTGTAGCTTTGTATTATAACTTGAAGTCCACAATTGTGATGTACCATCCCTTGCCCTTGCTGTTCAGAATTGCATTTACTATTCTAGGGTCTTTTCTGGTTCCAAATTAATTTAAGGATTACTTTCTCCAGTTATGTAAGAAATGTTATTGGTATTTTCATTGGGACTGTATTACATCTATATAACAATTTGGGAAATATAGTCATTTTTGCCTAGATTTGTTCTGTTTATCCTGGAACAGGGGCTGCATTTCCATTTTGTGATGTCCTCTTCAATATCCTTTTTAGGAATACTATGGTTTTTATTGTAGAGATCTTTCACTGTTTTGGTTAGATTAATTCCTAAGTATTCCACTTATTATGGAAATCAATGAAAAAATCACTCACCAAAAGACTCCTAGAATGTGACGGGTCCCCCAGGTGAGACCCCAGCCAAACAGAAAGGAAACCCAGGCCCAAGCAGACCAGCTGCCCACATCCACAGGATGACAAAGATAACAGAAAGCCAGCAGCCACCCTGCTGCTCCTTTCTCTGCCCTGTTTATTAGCCATCCCCAGGCCCACCACAAATAGGACTCTAAAATTGTCCACCTATTTGACCAGTGTCCCAGGAATGTCTGAGCTCCCTCTTCTGAACCCCACTGAGCACTTTCAGGCCACCTCTGACATCCAACCTCTGGTCTCTTCCTACCACAGCTCACTGCTAGTCTAGGTCTTCTCCTCTGATTGGGTTAATGATACTTTTACTTATCTTCTTCACCCCCCAAACAGAACAGATAGCCAGGAATATCACTCCCGCCCTGCCCTCTGTCCTAGTTGAGGTCCACCTGGGATCTCACCCCCTCTCACCCTAGAAGAGGTCCATCTGCCCACCTTTCTCCCATCACCCCTTCTTGCCCAGGGTTGATCTGGGTTAGACTCCAAGTGTGCCGGAAATCTAGTACTGGTCACACTCTCAGGAATCATGTTTCCCTGAAGGCTGCCCAATCTCAGAGATGCCTCACTTGGTTGCCTGCCCACTCTCTCTGCTTTGGGAAACCAGTTGATGTTCTTTCCTTTTCCCAGAGCCCCAGTTTCTGGGGTCAGGCAACACCATGGGCAATCTCCCTTACTCTATTAAGCCTTCTTGTCCACTGGCTTGTGTTCTTAAAAACCTCACACCTCTCCATCTCATCCTCTACCTGAGGCTGAAGTGTCTCGTTTCTTTTGTAATTCAGCCTGGCCATAGTACAAGCTAGATAATGAGTCAAAATGGCCTGAAAATGGAACCTTTGACTTTTCCATTCCCTGGGATCTAGACCACTATCGCTGCCAGCTGGGAAAATGATCAGAGGTCCCATAGGTCCAGGCATTCCTCAATATTTGCAGACTCCCCTCTCTCTGTACCTCTTGTGACCCCACTGAATTTATCACCTCAACTCCTCTGGCAGCTCCCTCCCCTTCACCTCCCCACTAACACTCCTCTGTGACCACAGGGTGTGCTTCCCCTGCCCCCCACAACCTCAGCTTATTCCTAAACTGCCCCAACCTCAACAACCTCCTATTGTCCCTGCCTCACTACCTGTTCTCCCCATCCCCTCCTACACCCAATCTGATCTCTTTTTCACCTCTGTTCCAGCCCCTGCTCCTCCTCCCCTCCAGCTGCAATGGCCACCCCAAGATGCTTAGCTCCCTTTAGGACCTTCTGCTGTAACTTCCTCTGTTCTGGTCCCTATTCTCTCCACTTATCTGACATTTCCAACCCTCCTCCTTATCTTATCAACACCATTCCAACCCCCTCTCATATAAGGTATGAAGTGCAGTTTGGTGTTTCTTACTTACCCTCTGCCCCTCACTTTCTGCTTCAGGAGGTGGTAGGGATGCAAGGAATAAACCAAGTTCATGCCCCTTTTCTCTCTGCCTGATCTTAATCAATTCTTGGGTTCCTTCTGCACAGACCTCACTAAATATGTTCAAGAATTTAAATAACTCACTCAGTCTTATGATTTAACCCTACTTCTAATGTCATCCTTCCTTCTATATTCTTCCTGAGAAGTGAGAACAAAAAGATTTAGTTCCTTGCTCAATAGTATGCCACCTAATTCAGGCAGCTTGAGCCCAATTTAGAAGACAGAGTTACAGCTGTCCCCAGGCCAAGGCCCCATTGGATTTCAATCACTCTGATACACAGAGGTGTGTTCCTACAAGGCAATGCTGAGACTATATAGTAACTTGCCTAGTTGCGGGCCTAAAAAGGGAAATCACAAATCAGTTATATATGACAAATTAAAGGAAATTACTCAAATATGAGATAAAAATCCAGCCCAATTTTTGTCTTATGTAGCCTCTACTCTCAGAAAGTTTACTGCTCTATGCTCTGAGAGTCCAGGAAGGCAGCCTATTTTAAGGATGCATTTTCTGACCCAGATATTCACAGAAAGCTCCAAAAGATGACATCTGGCCCTCAGATTCCCATCAGAAACTGATCAATCAAGCATTTCAATAATTATAATTATAACATGGGAAATTCCCACTCAAGCAGATCCACTGCCCATATCCACAGGAGCGCAGAGATAACAGAAAACCAGCAGCTGTCCTGCTGCTCCTACCACCACCCTGTTTATCAGCTAGCCCCAGTCCCATCACCCATGGGAGTCTAAAATTGTCTACCCTTTCAATCAGTGCTCTTTCCCCTACCCACACATTCACTCCCCCTTCTCAGTACCAATGGCCTTTTTACTCTTGGTCCATCTGCACCCAGATGGCAATAAACTCATCACACGTTGCTTAGACTTTGTTTGCCTTGATGGTTTCAATCATGCTTTGGTCTGAACTTACAGAACTAATATCCAAATTTGGTTCCATAGCAGAATACAAAGACAAGACTCCAAAAGCAATAGTGTTGTTTTACACCAATAGTAAATTCACCAATAGGGAAATTAGGGAAACAATACCCTTCACCATAGCATCAAGAAAAATCTTGTCTGTCTTTGGCAAGTTGACTGTCTAGTTTGAGCCTCACCTTTGCATTTTCTTGAAGGTTTTGTGGACAGAGCCTACAGTTTTATTTTAATGAAATTCAACTTATCACTAAATTCTTTCATAGATTGTGCCTGTAGAGTTATTTCTAAAAATGACCAGTATCAAGGTTATTTTGATTTTATTCTAGATTATCTTTTAGGAGTTTTCTATGTCACATTTTACATTTGTTTCTAATTCATTTTGATTTAGAGAATGATACAGTTTATGTCAATAATTTTAGTCTTTCTTCAAGTGTAGATGTACAGATGTTATAGCAGTATTTGCTGAAAAGACTGTCTTTTTTCTGCTCTATTTATTGCCTTTTCTCCTTAGCTAATAATCACTTGATTTTTCTTTTGTAGATTGCTTCCTTTCAAATGAATATTTGTCTATTTTAATTTAAATGTGGCCCTATCTAAGAGATAATCCTTTTCAAGTTGAAAGTAATTTTTCTAGGCACTGAGAACATGTCAATGAACAAATAGAAAAAAAGTACAGCAAATTTCAATCATAATTGAAAATATCAAAAAGAAACTTTGAAACCTAGCAGAAAGAAATGAAACGAGACTGGAAATGATAAAAAAGAAATACAAATATTTCAAAAATAATTTCCTTAGGAGAAAGCTTGAAGTTGCAATATTGTTTCATAGAGAAACTTCAATGGTTATTTTCTAATTTACATTTGAAAATGCTATTTTCTGTTCACAGCTGTCTAAAATTTTTAACAGTAATTTTAAAGTTCAGATTCATGCAAATATGAGAAAAAAGGCAGTGCCTGTTGAGGAGATACCAGATAAATCCTTTTCAGATTTATAAGACAATATATGGCAGAAGGATCTTTACTTACATTTTTCATGAAATAATGAAATTATTAAATTTAATTGTTGAAGAATAAAGATCTGAATGTGTCCATTAGTTGTGAACTCTCAAATAGGTTATTTATTTATTCATGTTTAGAACTGGCATGAAAAACTTTTAAGCAACCACTTTTTTATATCTCAGATAATGATAAAACTGTTCATACATAAAAGAATATTATTTGCTATCACTGAAGTAGGAATAAAAAGTTGGTATTACTAAGTAAGAATAAGGCATTGTGAATTAATTTGAAAATTGTGAAAATCTTAAAAATAATTTCAATAAGCTGGAACATATCCGGTTCAGCTGTCTCAATTTACCTTTGAGGAATCTAAAAATAAGAAGGACAAATTGACTTGCCTATGCTTGCATTTCAAGTTAGTGAAGAACATACAACCTGACCTCAGATATATTGTTATTCTCATTTTCTAATCTAATTTAATTCCAGATATTACTTTAAGATTTTTATTGAGGAGCTAACATGAGTTCGTCTCCTCAAAGCACTGCCAGAAGAAACAATATGCTTTGCTACCTGCACTCCCAGTGCCTATTTCACCTATCATATACTTATGGGAAGTTTCTTGGTTTAGAAATGTCTTTTCTTCTTTGAATAAGCAATATGTTTCCCTTTTTATTTATCAGGATTGATATTACATATGTAGAATAGCAGGATTCTGTTATTTAGCATATATCCTTTTACACACAATTGTAAAGCAGTATTTTTACTTAATTTTCTTTCTTCAGTACCCTCTTCTTTAAAAAAAAAAATCCTCTCCCTGTCTCTGTCTCTGTTTCTCCATCTCTGCCTCTCAGTCTCTGTATCTGTCACTCTCATTTTACAATTATTTTCCTTCCTATCAGTTATATTAACAATGATATTTTAAAGAAAATTGACTAAATTTGCAGAAAAATGAACATATATCTGTTCCCATATTGTCCCTACATTCTATTTTAAGATATATACTGATTTAAACCGAGTACAATTCCAAAGGGGTTCTTTCCATTTACTGCAATGAAAATGTTTTGTAAGTAGAAAGATTTGGCTTTTTAAAATGCAGAATAATTTGCAAAGGTCAGGTTTGCATAAATCATCAGTTATACTGGCCATTTCTTTCCTTTCATGGTGTTTGGCCCTCAGCCATACTAACCTCAGGTTCCAGTTAAGATGAAAACCACTTCAACTGGAATTAAAGACCTGTATTGTGCTGTGGTAGTGTTTCCTCACAGTGAAGCTGCACTGCCCAGTAAGTCTCTTTAAGTGTAGTAAATGAACTGGTCTATTTGCTTGAAGCCAAAGACTGCTTCCAGCTGATAAATTCAGCTGCTCTCCTTTAGTCAAAGCAAAAGCCCTAAAGGGGCACTGCTATAGTTTTCTTTTTAGACTCTAAGCCTGTTCTGCAAAGCTCTGAGAAGACTAAACACATTAAAAGACCTGTAGAGTAATTTTAAAGTGAAATAAAATAATTAAGGATAATACGAATAATACATTATATCACCAGAAAAGAAAATAATGAGCTCAGATCAAGCTCTGTGAAAGAGAATACTAATCCCTAAAAAGACATCAACTTCAGTTGAGTATTTGAAAAACAAATAGCTGGTATAGCACATTTAAACTGTTTTATTGCTCTAACCCTAAAACACGGTAATAACAATTTTCATAAAACTGAAAAGACTATACTTCTCTTTATTAAAATGAATAGTCTTATGTTGCAACACAGTATTTGATCATTCTTTATGAGAAAGGATGTTACTGCAACATGGCATTCCAAAGCATCTGCAATTATATGAATTATCCCTCTGGCATTTAATGTAGGAACAGCTAATTATAAGTCTGATGAATAATAAGTAAATAGCTATTTCCTCATTATTTTAAATTATAAGTTTTCAAATATTTAGAGCTGTGTTTGTCAAAGGATAAGAGATATTGAGGTTACACATAATATTTTCTTGGAATATAATAAGAAAATATTTTATATTTATGAGAATTCTGTTCAGACTATACCAAAAAATGTTTAAAAAATAGGTAATGTGAAAGGAAGACCAACTGATTTTCTGGTACAGATGATTACTGGACAGGCAGCACAGCAATCAAGTCTGGATTTTTGTCCACTGGCTTCAATCCACTGGGGCAAAAGTGTTCTGTTAAGTGAGGTCATCACTGGGGGCAGACTGAGCTCTGCCTCTTGCACTAGTATCAGAAGAGGCTGATTTGAAGGCTGTTCCACATTAAACTGAGTTGGATCATATGCAAGTGCATCTCATGGCAATTTGTGCTGAGAGAGAGGAATTCCTGCCTTTGCTTCTGGTGCACCATTGGCAGTCTCCAGATAGTGCTGAGAATCTGTATAAGGAGTTTGCCTGCCAAAAGCTAGTTCAAGTTATTCCTGCAGAGCAGACTGCTACAGGAGCAAGGGTTGACCACTCAGTCAGGGAGCTGAGAGCATCACATGCTCATGATCTAGACAACAGGCATTAGGAAAACAGGTGAATAAAAGACAGAAGTCAGAAGACAGAAGTCACTGTGCTTAAAAACCTTCCACATCCCTTCTTCCACACCAGTGGGCACATTCTTGAATGGAGAAGGTGGGACCGTGGAGGACCAAGAGATGGATTAATTTTATCTAACAACAGAGAATTTTAATATGTAAATTTTGGAATTAGAAAAAAATTAAACTAGATTATGTGCATGTGTTTGAATGTGTATTATCTTTAACCATTCAAAAAGTTAAGAGCAATTACAAATCTCTATGTACACAAATTGCAATACGAGTTAAAATTGTGGCTCTACTCTATTCCATGTGGGTTTTTATTATATGGATGAAGACAGGAATTACTGGGTAAATATAATAGTTACAGTATTCCCAAATCTAACCGAGTAAATAAATAGGTTCTCTTTGACCCATAACAATTGTACATATATGTAGGATGCTATGTTATATTTTGATACATGCATGCACTGTATAATGATCAAATCATAGTGTTTAGGGTATCCAACACCTCAGATGTTCATAATTTCATTAGTGGTTAAAACTTCCAAATTCCTTCATTTTTTTTTCAGCTTTAATTGAGTTTATTGGTACATTTTAGGGATACAGTACAGTTACATTCATTCTTGGGATCTTGTACCTCTACATGACAAGTCTTGATTCTCATTTTTTCCCCTTACCCCTGCCCTCCCTTCACCCCCTCCTCCCCTCCCCATCTACAAACACTTTATTTTCATCTTTTCATTCTGTCACATTTTTTTCTTTTCCCTTATTACCCTTCCCCTACCCATCCCACCTTCCCTACTCCTTTAGCTCCTTTCTACCCATTTCTAAATATCAGTAATGTTACTAGGATCTTATGTATTATTGCAGATTATTCACACCAGGGAAACTATTCGGTATTTACACGTGTGACTTATTTATTTCACTTAGGAGTATATCTTCAATATGTATCTATTTTTCTATGAATGAATCTATTTTCTCGTTCTTTATGGCTGAGTAATATTCCATTTTATAGAAAAAACCTTCTTCAATTATTTTTAAATATATAAATGACAATATGTATAATTATCATATGTTAACTAAAAACAAACTAACAAAAATAAATGACTTATAAACTAGGACACAATGTGTATAATTATCATGTTAATTAAAATCAATAAAATTTAAGTGAGTTCTACATGTTTAAATCACTGATGGGAAAGATGCACTTTGCAACTTGGAAAATATTTTCATCCTAGGAAATTCACATCGTTTTATTATTTTAAATATTATTGTGCTGCTTAATACAATTTATGTATTGTAGACATCTTTCCACATTTTATTTTTATTATTTCTAAATATATTTTTCTTATGTTTTGCATTTAGATCCTGAGAGCTGAGAATTAATTGTGAACTGCTGACCTATATTTAATATCCATTTTGTCCTATATGCTAACGATTGAGAACTATTATATGACTTTTCAGAGAGTAATTTTTTCAAAATCTTACTTAAACTTGTTTGATAAAATGTAGATTCCTTGGTAACCCCAAATTTAATTAATTAAATTTAACAGGACAAATGAACAGATATATGTTTAATCAGTTTTCAGTAATTATTATTCTTCTAAAGGAGTGCCCTTATGTTTTTTTTTTTAATTGGCTAGACTGAGGTTTTTTTTTTTTTCATTGAGTTTATTGGTACATTTAAGACAAACAATACAGTTACATGTATTACTGGCATCTTGTACCTTTACATGACAGGTCTTCGTTCTTGTTTTTTCCCCATACCCCTGCCCTCGCTTCACCCCCTCCAACCTTCCCCTATTTACAAAGAGTTTGTTTCTATTGTTTCCTTTTCTCATATTTTATCTTTCCCCTTATTTCCTTTCCCCTACCCTTCCCACTTCCCCTACGACCTTTTCTTCCTATTTCACAGGCTATCATTAGATAAATTTGTATAATTCTCAATTAAAATTCCCTGAGAAGTAGATCTGTCAATGTGTTGTTATACATTTTTTTGTTGATCAAAGTAAGTGCTTTTTGATCACAAAAAGCTTTTAAAAGAATTCTTAGTTTCTTCTAATAGAGGACTGAAATTAACCCTTCTATTTCTTATGTTCTTTCCGTGGAATGCAATGCATGCTGAAGGAATTAAGGATTTTTGTATGAAACTTGTCTTGGGAACCTAATGTTTTTATTGGATTACAGGTGAAAAAGTGTTAGGCACTGGGAGATAGAGAAAAACTCCAAGACGGCGAAAATACAAACAAACAAACGAAACAACACAAATGAAGCCTGAGTATGTCCTCTAGGCAGAGAGAGCCCGTATTAGCCTTCTGTCAGGAGAAGTGAGTGTATGGGTCGGTAACTTGCTCCATGTGGGTCGTGCATTAACCTTAGAAACACTCACTTAGAAGTAAGTATGGACTTTATTTTAAAGCATTATTATAAAATACATGAATCTGTCCTCGATTTAGTTATGTAAGGCCTTTTGGTACACAAGTATTGAGACTTGGAAGAGGGATTATCTTACAAAAGGATCTCATTGCATCTGTAATAAACCTGTTTTGGGTGAGATACAAGGATTTTTATATGGTCTTCTGAAATTCACATTAAAGAAAATTCTTTGTTTCCAGGACTCTAGTAAATCATTCAACATTTTAATTTGACTATATAATTCTTTAAATTAGTCAGTATTCTATGCTTTCACCATGCCATTTAAATTAATTAATCGAGTAACATTTTGACCCTAGCTTTTGCGTGCTACATCTGCTTCTCTGATTTTGCTCATTACTCAGACGGAGAAGCAACATTTGTAGAATAAGAATGAGTACAGTATTTATAGAGTCTGTGGGAGATTATATATTCCACATGTATATATTAATCTTTATGCAGATGTTGAAGTTTCTTCCCTTTATCTAAGGTTTAATCTGTAGAAAAAGTTTAGAAGTTAGTGTAATCTACTATAGAACGTCTATTTAAGTTAACAGTTCAGGGAGAAATGTTTTTCTATATCATAGCATAGATTTGTTTCATATTCATATGATTATGTTGTTTAATATTTATCATATCAATAATATAAGCAAGACATTGCTAAATCATTCGTGAAATCCTGTAACAATTGTGGCAGTATTTACCGTGTCCAGAAAACATTTTTTTCTACATTGCTTGACCTCATACTCTCTGAAAAACCTAGTTATTTTCAGTATTGTCTCAAAGCCTCTTCAGTGTCTATGCTATTATTGAAGTCATTCATACTACAAACTGGAATATTAGTCTCATGTCTAAAATAACTCTCTTGAATCACTGTCCCCTGAGGTCAGAAAGTGGGTATATAGTCTGCTCCAAATTTAAATCTTTTTAATTTTCTTACTTTTTCATAAAAATCCTCCTCAAAATTTTTAGAACACTTGTACCATCTAGCAAATATCTTATGACCATGTTTCATCTGAGTATTTAGTCCATCGATACCAGGACCTTGCTGAACATAATAGATAAGCTGTAGTAAATTATTCTATGGTTAAACTAGTTTCTCATTAATAGGGCAAAAGGACCATGGTGATTTATGCTTATCAGGTCAAAATTTAAAAAGCCTTTGCTTAAAAGCTGAATAAACTATTGGTTAATGGACCTCAGAATTATTTTAATGATAGTTATCCCTTGAGAAAAAAAGATAAATCCATTTATCTTGGAGACATGTTTTTGTATGTAATATATTTACCAGTTTTAGAAAAGTACATAACAATTAAATGACAGTAGTTTAACTGGTTTTTAAATATTTTACATAGATAAAAATATCTTTCTAAAGATCACAGTGGAAAAATGTAATGTTTTGAGTTTAGAAATTCACATTGTCTTTTTCCATATTTGCTATGTGTATATATCTCAACCACTATAAAGAATGTTGCAATAAACGTAGGTATATTGTATGTCTTTGAGATACTAATTTGACTTACCTAGAAGATTGCTGACTTATATGACAGTTCCATTTTCTGTTTTTGAGAAACCTGAATTCTGTTTCCCATGAGGGCTGTGCTAATTTGTCATCTCTTCAACACGATATAGGGTTCCATTTGCCTCACAGCTCCTGTGAGTTAACTTTAAGAGTAAATAATAATACTCAGCCCAACAACTGTTGGATGGTATCTTGTTGTGGAAGATTATTTAACCTTGGAATTGCGATGTGTAATGTACATGCACCAACACCACACAAAGACTGCAAAGATTATGTTCTGGAAATGTGCAAAACAGAAGAGGATCAAGAGATGTGTGGAGGGAGGAGAGAGGTTAGGGAAAGGGAATGATAAGTGAAGATGTGTTATGTACATGTGCCAATTCCCCATGAAGAATGCAGACATTATGGATTAGACACATGTACTAATAAAATTAATAAGATAAAATAAAATGTAAAAACAAAATAAATCCTGCTGTGTGATACAAGATGGGTGAGACTTGCTAAGGGAGGGGCAATTCACATATGAACCAATGCTACATGATTCTCTTTATTTAGGGTGTATAAAATAGACCTATTTATAGAAGCAGAGTTAAAAGATGATTTCCAGAATTGGAGAGAAGATGACGTGACGTGTAACTATTTAGTGGATATAAATTTCAATTACACAGAATAAGTCCCATTTACTGCAGAACATTTTGCCTATAGCCAGGCACAGTGGCGCACGCCTTTAGTCCCAGCACTTGGGAGGCTGAGACAGGAGGATCGCTTTGAGTTCGAGACCAACCTGGGCTACATAGTGAGTTCCAGGTCAGTCTCAACTACATAGTGAGACCCTGTCTCAAAAATAAAATAAAATAAAATAAATCAAAACAAAACAAAAAGGACCATTTTGCCTAATATTAATAATATTATATTGTACACAAAGCATTGTTACAGGGTGAATATCATGTTAAATATTCTTAACACAATTTATCCAAGTAAAGGAAAAATGTCTTTTTATTTCAATGTAAAATTTATTAGAAATATATTCCTCATACACGCATGAGGAAGGTACATGCACCAAGTTTTACCCCTTCAAAACCATTAATCATCTTTATATCATTTGTTTAGATGTGAAGGATTACTTACCTACCTTGTGATGTACAAAACCTGAGAAGCCCAAATGTATCAGGTGTGTTAAGGTATACACACTTAAGAGCTCTCAGCTGTTGTTCGATTTTTCCTCACATTTTTGAGTATGTAATATGAACCATACTCTTGGTTATTCTGGCAATTCAACATATATTTTATATTTGTCTCCAAACTATATTTTATTTGTTTCATAGTCATAAAAATGTTTACAACTAATCACATGAACAAATTTTAATTAGAAGTTTGTGATATAAAGAAATGAACTGGTGATAACAGAAGTCATTGTGTCAGAACACTTAAATCTCATATCAAGCCTTTCCCTGATCAATCAGCTTGTTTGTGACTCAACTGTAACAACATAACAAACCTATATTTGGATATATTTCCAATTATAAAAAAAAATGGTAGGTAATTTTTATCCAGCAACTCCTGGATATATATGTTGATATCTACTAATCAGTGTTATGCTTTTATATCCTGTGATAGTAAATCTTTCTATAAAGAGTGAAAAAACCTGGAGGTAGCAGGTGTGAGCCTCTTTCAATTTAAATTTGATTGCTACAGCAGCTACTTTAGAATGAAGAGACTGAATTTTATTTCTGTGTACCTTCCATATGTAATGAAGCTAATTATTCTAAAAATAATTGAGTTGACATTTCTGTGGTAATACCATCAAACCTGAGTGTCGTAATCTTTGAAAAGAGAAGGTTGAAGTTTAAATGATTATTTTTTATTTATAGTACAATAATTTAACAGAGTCTGGAAATTACTTTGCAGGATTAGAATAGATATTAATCAAATTTCAACAAAATGTGAGAGAGTTGGAGTTTAGAGTGAAGATTTAATTAAGGGGTGCTTGAGAACCTATGTAATGTTTTTTATTTATGTAAAATATATACATAATAACCTTTAAAAGTTTTGATAGCAATATATTATATTCAGAAATTATTTTGTGTATGACAGATACATTCAATGATAGTCTAATAAAATATATTACACTTATTTCTTTACAAAGGTGACATCCAATAAAAAGTTGTGCGTCGCTGATGCTAATCATGCAATTTAGGCAGACATAAAAGTGTAAGTTGGAAATAAATTTTTCTCAAAGTCCTAGCAGATACCCTGATTATGAAAAATATCACATGCTTAATGAAAAGGCAGACATATAAGTCTCACTAAATTATTTTACTGAATTCCAGGATCTGGATTTAATTTTGCAAAGACCCAGAGGAGTCTATGGACACTAAAATTTAAGAATCACAGATTTTGAAGTTTTCAGAAATGTAACCTTTCTCATGGTGAGTGAGGTTATGACCTACTGCATATCAGGTATACAAACTGACCCATGATCTATCCATAAGTGAAATGAGGAATCCAAAAATGTAGATTCTTATCTCTCTCACAGCAATCCTTGAAAAACACAGAGAAAATGCATTTTCACCTGTTAACTGACATAATAAGGGGTTGTTTTAACTTGGTTTTATGTTGCAAATAGAATAGCATAAAAAGTAATTATGAATATAAAAAACTGAGACATTTTATTGTGCTTATCTTTTTGAAGAATGTAAAATATAAGAATCTTGCTCCTATAATCTTCAATGGTTTTGTACAGAAAACATTTTCCAAAGTTTTTACAACCTCTTTCTTACATTCCCATTCCAAAAATAATGATCTTGACCCACTAGCAAATGGTGACTCCAGAATTAGTAATAGGTATTTGATAGACATGACCTTAACTAATAATATTATTTTCATTCTTCTTGATATCTAATTAATAAATCTAAACATTTTATCTTAGGTTAAGAATTTATATATAATTGCAGCGTTTTTTATATTCTGCGCATATAAATTTCTCAAAGCAAATATAGAAGCAATTGACAACTGAAATGCAGTTGCATATTAAGAGAATTTGAATGAAGTATCATTTAGCACATGCAGATAAATCATTGCAGCACAAGAAGCAAAATCAGACTGAATTCTTAAAGAGTATTAAAAAGATAGGTAGACAAACTCAAGTTTTAGTTACTACTGGTGAAAAAAGCATTAAAGAAAAAATACATTTAATATGCTCCGAAACTTTGTATTACATATTTAAATAAAATACCTACTTAAATGACACTTCAAACAACAGGGAAAATATGAAAAATTCTAACAAAAGTAACCTATGTTGTTATGATCATGCTTCCTATTCTTTTGTGCCATTGGTCATTATCATGCTACATGTACACTGCTATATTCACTCATTTCATAAATATGCCATCCTTGTCATTGTATGATTCCTATAGAAATGTTACTTGTCATGTTCTCATTAAAATGAACAAACAGAATATTGCAAATTCTGTCAGAAAACTGATTCATTTCAATTAAGAGAATTAGTTAAGAGCTTCTTAGATATTAGCTCAATGAACCACCTCAATAAAACAATCTTAGATGTTACTTTCTGGCTTAACAGTAATGTTCTAACTAATCAGTAACATGTTCTTTATTCTTCTTTCACTAATGTGAGTACATTGATCTCATCGTGCATGCAAGGTAACTAAATAGTAACAATTAGTCTTTGGAGGAAGGGTTACTGAATTTCCTATACTAATATAGTGAAAAATCAGTTAAAATTTACTTTAATTGACATCTCACACACATACATATTTGTCTTAAAAGAACTCTATTTTTTAAATACAAGTAAGAAACTGAGGTTTAAAGATATTAGCTAATAGGCAGGCATAGTGACACATTCCTGTAATTGCAGTACTTGGGAGACTGAAGCAGGAGGACCATTATAAATTTGAGGCTGGCCTGGATTACATAGTGAGTTCAAGGCCAGCCTAGACTACCTAGTGAGACCCTGTCTCAAAATCAACAGCGACAACAACAAAAAGATATTAGCTAACAACACAAAAGTTACTCTTGTTAAATGGCAAAACTACTTCTATGTCAAGAATTCTTAATATGGAATTCTATTTTATCTATTGCAGCTTATTTTGAATTTTAATATATTGAAACAAGATTTAGAATCTTAATCTAATCTTCCATAATATAAAAGGAATAAAAAGATGACTAAGCCTAAATATTTACAAATTAAGAAACATACTTCCTAACAATGCATGCATCAAAGCTTAGAGAAACGAATAAATTGAAAATAAATATTAATGAAAACAAACCTTTAAGAAAAATATATCAAACCCCCCCCAAAATAAAAAAAAAAATCTTCCAATCCTGAGAACCCTCTGTAAAGGCAGAAGAGAAATAATGTAATTCTATTATGAGTAAATATTAATCTGAAATGTGATATGCATCACAGGTAATTCATTCAGGAGAATGCAAAGACAAAAATCAATGTCACCCTTTTAGATAGCTAACCAGACAGATCCCGTTGCATATATGTTCCCGAGATACACAACCATCAGTCCTCGAGGATGGCTTCCCAGCATGATTGGCTTTTCGCACTGGTCTGTTGACTGACTTTATCCAAAGGAAAAGTAAATTTGGGTCATTATGATAGGAGGTATTTTTACAAATTGGAGCGGTTTGCTCACAGATGTGCCTATTCTTCCAGAGAAAATGGTACTAGCTAGGAGTACTACTTATAGCACAGCAACATCCCGGCTATATCTTGTCCTGAGTTACTCCCTTTTTTTATAGTGAATTACTCTATTGTGGGTACAAATGCTAAGGTGAAATGAATACCAACTGTCCAGTGCCACCAAAAGGCACAGACTGATGTATGACTCATTCAAATTCATAATATATTACTACCTGGGAGTGTATGGGACACACCAGGCCAATGAGTGATGCATCCAGGCCATCTGAGACACATAGAAAGGTAGATACCCTATACTACAAGATGGCGTGTGCACTCATAACTTCCTTATATGACCACTGCAATGGTACTGGTCACCCCACACTCCCTGCCCACGAGATGTCAGGCTATCAATTTCCAAATGCCTCCCCCTCCAACTCAGCTCAGCTCATTCTTCCCAGACACTGCCATTGAGTTGATTGGTACATTTAGGTAAGACAGTACGGTTATATCCATCGTTGGGATCTTGTACCTTTACATGACAGGTCTTGGTTCTCATTTTTTCCCCTTACTCCTGCCCTCCCTTCACTCCCCCCTTCCCTTTTTGCAAATACTTTATTTCCATTTTTTTCATTTTCTCAAATTTTTTACTTTCCCCTTATTTCCTTTCCCCTACCCTTCCCGCTCCCCCTACACCTTTAGTCCTTTTCTTCCTATTTACCATTGTCAATTATACCATTAGGGTCTTATGTACTATTATAGTTTTGCACACCAGAGAAACTACTCGGCATTTATACATGTGTGACTTATTTATTTCACTTAGGTGTATATCTTCAATATAAAATGGTTCCCAAGCCCTGTCTCTAGGCCAACTAATGTCGCACTGCCTGCCTAATATTGAGAAATCCAATACTTCGGTATACATAAAATTTATCTACATGAAATATCTTAAATATCACATGTCTATTTGTGATATTAAAATATCTAAAAGATGAAAACTTGAAATTCTTATTAGCTCTTTTCTCTGGGAGATTGAATGCAAAATTGTATAATAACATCAAGATCATATGTAAAAATAAGACTGATCAGGGGTAGGTCCTGAGTTTAATCCCTGGTAGCAAAAGAAGAAGAAGAAGAGGAAGAGGAAGAGGAAGAAGAAGAAGAAGAAGAAGAAGAAGAAGAAGAAGAAGAAGAAGAAGAAGAAGAAGAAGAAGAAGAAGAAGAAGAAGAAGAAGAAGAAGAAGAAGAAGAAGAAGAGGAGGAAGAGGAAGAGGAAGAGGAAGAGGAAGAGGAAGAAGACTGATCTAAAGAACTGCCCCATAGTCTCCCACTGATGAAGCTGATTAACAATTATAATGGTACACAAGATCCTAATGGTATAGTTGACAATGTGAAATAGGAAGAAAAGAGCTAAAGGTGTAGGGGAAGTGGGAAGGGTAGGAGAAAGGAAATAAGGGAAAATAAAAAATATGAGAAAATGAATTAATGGAAATAAAGCATTTGTAAATAGGGAAGGAAAAATATGAGAAAATTAATCATTGGAAATAAAGCATTTGTAAGTAGGGAAGGGAGGAGCAGGCGAAGGGAGGGCAGGAGTAAGGGGAAAAAATGAGAACCAAGACCTGTCATGTAAAGGTACAAGATCCCAATGATGAATGTAATTGTACTATGTACCTAAAATGTACCAATAAACTCAATAAAAAAAAACCTCTGAAACACTGTAGTGATCTGATATGGTCAGAATCAGTAATTGCAAACTTTCCTGTCTTTTGCTTCTATTCTGACTCCCACTTCCAATTTCAGAATGAAGACAGAAAGCCAAATTTATACTCCTAATCAATCACAGTGTGCTCCACTTTCACTTAAATTGCCTTCAGCTTCCTCATGCCAACAACCTGAAATTAGGGCAAAACTAAATTCATTCTCTTTTTTTTAACCATTAATATAAAAATAACTCCAAGAATGTGTGTAACTTGCTGCCAAATGCAAATGATGATTTGTTTTCCGTGGCAACTTCTGCCTGAATAGTCTTTGGTTAGGCGCATCTGGGTACCCTTCATCTATCACATCATTTCTCAAGTAGAAGAAATATCCAAGTCTCTTCTCCCTGGTAAATGTATATATATATTCAATGAACTATTTAATTTATTTCTCATCAAAAATCAAACAGAAGTGATGAAAGCAAAAATAGTCAAATCATTCAGACGTGTTTAGGAGATTAGTGCAGAGTGACTGCAGTTCTTTGTGATATGTAGATTTACTCGAAGAGGTATAAAATTAATTTAAAAATGAATTAATTATCCAATTAACTAGACATTATTTAGAAGGGCAGCTCCGTTTCCACATTAATTTCATTAATATTGAATAAATTATAATATTTATTAAAATGTTAAAATTGGATTTCAAGAATCAATTTTCAAAAGCATCATTGAGGTTTCAATTTGCATTTTATTATAAATGAAGTAGCATTTTCTTTTTGTATTGGAAAAGGCATCCTTTGGTGGAGTATAAAATATTTTTAATTCAGATACTAGTCTTTCATCCCTGTCCTATTTAATATTCACCTAAGTCTTGTTTCTTTTGGAGAGAGCCCCAAGACTTAGGAACTAGACCCTAGCGTTGCTTGAAGAAGTTGATAGACCACAAATCAGAAACGCTTTGGCGGAACGTCTGTCATCTTCATATGTACTGGGAGACTGGGGGAAGGAGGAGCTGTGACGGAACTGCCATGGAGAAGAAATTCAGAGTCAGAAGAGGGAGAAGAGGATAGGAATCACACAGCAAGACTGGGCCGAGGTATTTTCAAGCTATTTCAAGTTTTATGGCCAAAACATAAGATTGAAGGCAGAATTCATGCTTTAAATGTACCGATACAAATTTAGGATTTTTGAGTTTCTAGTTCTCTATGAATTTGGTCCCATCATGAGTTTCCAGAACGATTCTAAGTTCTGACACTTCATGATTTTTAGTGTGAATATTTTAATGTTTTCCTTCCAATTGTATGCACTCGATTGATGTCTGACTTTAAGAATTATACCCTATCCCAAGTGGTTTTGAAATGTTATTCTCTATGTTCCATACAGACTGAGGTATCATCTTTATATTGATGTGAAATAACATACCTCCAGAAAGTATTCCTTGTTTAATTTACAGGAAGGCAGAAAAAAAATCCTCTTTATAAATCCGTGAGTGTGAATTATTTGATTTTAAACAACCGCTTTTCCAAAATTAACTAGCTTTTCTGAAATGCAGTCAAAACAGGATGATTAAGAAATTTTGGGGGGATTAGGTCTTCATGACTTAGTTCATTAAACAGCCAAAGGACTTTGCAGAAAACAATGATAGCATGCAAAAAAAAAAAAAAAAAAGTGTCTTCTAACGAGAATCTGCTTTACCCTGAGAACTGGTGATTTCAAACTATTCAGCTGGTTAACGAAAGCAAAACAAAGAAATGGAGCTTTCATAATTAATTATGCTTTCTCTGAATTATTGTAAACACAACTTGATTGATATTTATTTATATGTAAAATATTGTGCTTTCACACCAGAGTGATTACAACAGAATGCCACAATGACATAAGATTCCGTATATGGTGTCACATCCTGCCATTTCTTTGAAAACTGTGTTCAAATAAAACTCCAATCTTGTTTCTGTTATAGTTTCTGGTCTGGACCTTTTCTGGGTCTTTCTCAGGTGTTCTATAATTCTCTTGGTAGTACATAACTGCTCAGAATCGTTTCTCGAGTTTGCCTTTGCAACTTATTATATATCATTAGTGGAAAGTTTAGGATTTTTGCAGAAAAATTTCATTGCAGGAGGGCATGTTTCTGTGAATGTCTGCCACAGGGACGATGTTGGGAGAGTCCAGATATTGGTCTATGTAGCAGCTGCTGATGTGGGAGCCATCCGTGTTGGTGACAGAGCCTCACTTGGTTTTCAGTTCCTAGAAAAATGAACACATTGGTCATTTCCATGTCCTCAATTTTTGAAGGATTGCTTAACTTTAAATTTACTTTGTTTTGATTTGTAGGCATTTGTGCTATATTCTTAATACAAACCTCATCATTTATCTGTGATGTAAATAGCTTTTGGCCCTTCTGACTTGCTTTTGCATGTCTCTCTCTTTTTAAAAATGAAAATAAGATAGTCCTTCTGATGTAGGCTCATCATCAATCTTTTGTGAATGTTTACTACTTATAGTATTAAGACATTTTTTCAACCCTACATTTTGAAGATATTGCCTCATCTGAGGTTTTATTGCTTATCTTTCGCATTTAGAAGTGCAAGAGCAAGACAAGAAAAAGTTTATAGGACTGGTGTGAGGTAAATTTAAAAATGTATATTTCATAATGTGTGACTACATAATTCACCCAACATAATTTACAGTAAAGTGATCTTTCCTTACCACTGCACATTTATTACCTTTATGATGACGTGTCTCTACTCGAATGTCTTATTCTATACCATGGTTTTCTAAGTGCAACAGAATACCTCACTAGTACCATTTTATCCCAATGTATTATGTCTAGCAAAGTAAATATCCTTCCTTGCTCATCTTTAATATCTTTATTTTTCTTGTTCATTTTACTTTTCATACACATGTTATTATTAATTAATCTACTAAAAATTTCTGTGGTCTTTCGTGTTTGCACTGATCAATTTCTACAATATATATTTCAACTGTTTGAAGTCCCCCCATTTACATAATAAATTTATATTCCTCTATTGCATAAAATTCTCCTCACTTAACAATATAGGTCTTTATACACATTTTAGATTAACTCTTAGATATTTGGTGGCTTTGATTGTATTGCACATAATTTTTTGTAACTATTTTCTGCATTTTATGTAAATATAAATTATATATAATTAAATATAAATATAATTAAATATAAATTTTATACAAATATAATTTATTGTGCATACTACAACCCCTTTATCTCAAAGGACACGTTTCAACCTTACCAATGGATTCTTGAAACTGCAGAGAGTATCAAACTCTATACCTACTAATTTTGTTCTATATCTACAAATAAAAATGTAATACTTTATTGTAGCTAAGCATTTATCATGCACTATGGATATATTTACAGTTTGAAGTACAGCAATAAAACTAGCATAAATACCTTTTTATCTTCATAATTTAGTGAAGACAATCTTATTGTGAATTTCAGCAACCTTGAAACACATTTTTCTCCTCTCCACTTAACTTGAGAATTCTCACTTTTAAAGAAGAAAGTTCTTTGAAGTTTCTCTTTGGCATTCAAGGTATTGTTGTGAAATACAATGTAAATAAAATAAAATTTTTATTCCAGTAAAAGACACATTGACATTGATCCCCAGAAAATATTCCCCTCCCTTCAAACACATGTTCTGCACTGTCCTCGTCACTTTCTGAAGCAGTCCTGGAAGCCCATTTGCATGAATGTCTTTAGTGTGTTATCATACTTGCCTTCATGTCCTGAATGGATTTAAAACATTCATGATCACTTTGATTTGGGGCATGACCCCAAGTCACATTGGGCTAGATCTGGTGAACAGGGTGGATGAAGTAAAACTCTGATGTTTTTAAAATTCCTGGCTTTCCTTTGGATGTCCCCTGGCAGCAGTAATCATGATCATATTTGATCACACACTGTAAAGGCACTCATGAAAGAGAAGCTCCAGGACTGCTTTGGAAAGTGGCAAAAACATGAGATCAATGAGTTACAACTGAGAGGGAATATTTTGAGAGAGATTAAAGACCACATGTGTTTTACTGTTACACGTTTTTATTTAAACATCGACTGTACTTTTTGATAGCCTATTGCAGTTTTACTCCCAGCATCTACTACTATTACAATTTACGTCTAGATGTCCCTCAAAGCCTTGTATGCTCACAGGATCACTCCACTGATGAGTCAGTTCATAGCTGACTTTCTATTAGGAGGTGGCATCTGGTTGGAAGATGGATTATAGGTGCATGATCTAAAGGGACCTAACTCTTCTCCCTCCTCATTCCACTCTCTCTCAGCTCTTGTCTCTCATGCTATGTACAACTCTATTATTCAAGGACATTCTGCCTTGAAGCCAGCTGATTATGGCCTGAAGCTTTATAAACTGTGAGCCAAAAGAAACCTCTCCTCCTTTAAATTGTGAGTGTGGGGTATTTTGTCCAGCAAGGAAGCAAGTAACTGAGACAACTACTCTTGCACTTTAGAGCTATGACTAAGTAGAATAATGGATTATCTGAATACATTTCTTTGAAGCCATGACAGTTGATCTGTTAACTGAGGTGACTACTGATAGCTAGCATATACCATCTGTGCACATGGGACAAAAGGATGATTTACCTGCAGGTTGAGACATAGGAGAAAGCATATAATTACATCATGTTCCACAGAATGATGTTGCAATTTAAAGCTTATTACTTATTTCTGAAATTTCCATTTCATATTTTTCTGACAATGATTGGCTTCATGTAACTAAAACTGTGGAAAGTAAAACTGGAGATAAAGAGGGGCTACTGTTTTAGCAAAGTCTTCCTGTATGGCTTGCATGATTTAAAGTGCTACTATGGTTTATGATACTATGATTAAATATTTCTTCTCCCTCCCCATGCGGATAAGACAATCAAATTATAGAGACCTGTTGGACGTGTTACTGAAGCACAAAGACCTCAGTTGTACAAATCAGTGGCATATTAGCACACCTAACAGACCCAGGTGACTAGTATGCGGATTAGCTATACTGAATTCCTATACCACCTGATATTTCTACCCAGGAAATAACCAACCTATAATAATTTCTAACACAATGTATTAGTTTTGTCCTCTGACATTGCATAAAATGAATCATATGTAAATATAATCATATACATAAAGTATATATAATCATACACACACACACACAATCCTTTGTGTCTTCTTTTTATCCCTGTAAATCATTTCATTTCCACTGGTGCATGAAGTTGCAATCTGTACAACCACTTACAGTAGAGTTTTGCAGTAAATACACTATAGTTTATTAACTTCTATGCTGTTGATGGGCATCTGAGAAGTTTCAAATTTGGCGATTACTGTGAGTAGTGTTCCTGCTGTAAACAGTAGAGGGAAGCATAGCTGGTTGCTCTCAGGATGCTGATTAGGCTTCTTAGGAGTACATTGAATAGCAATCCTGCCTTTCAGATTAATCAGAATAGATGCTGGAACTAAGTATTATGGGAAATGTTTCCACAAGGTATGAAGGTGTAGCAACTAAAAGTGTGTATGTTAGTGGGCAAGCCCCTATGTTATTTCTATATTAGAGTAGATCTTACCCCACACTATATGTTCAATGATGTTTTCACAATAACTAACCATGGATATTAGATGCAATTCTCCACTGAGCAGAGGAAAGATTTTTTTTTCCTGACCAGGCTGGTAAAGATGACATGTTTCTCTGGAGCACAGGTTGAGAAGGTGTGCTTGTAGCTTTCATCTAGTGAGGATTATCTAAGCCTGGCATTCCTCGGCTGGGAAGCAAATCCACTGCATTTGTGCAATCTACCTGGAAAGCAACACTGACCAGGAAGCTCACTGTGCCTGCTATCCTCTCATAACGTCCTCTGTCACCAAGTTACAAAGGTGTTTTTCTCGAAGTATCTATAAAATTGTGACAGATTAATTCATTAACTTACAAGCAGGTTATGATCTCAAAACTTTAAAACATTGACAGGTATATCAGCATTTTCTTTTTGGATAGTTATTTTTCTGGCTTATCTTGTAGCTTAATAATCCTCTTTTCATGAGTATATAAATTATACTTAAATGCATTCACTGAGGCCTTATTTTGCTTATTATATTTTTATTCTAATTATTACCTTTGTTTCCTTACTGTAATTTCTAATTCTCTGCCAACATTGCCATTTATTGTCTTTTTCCTTCTTCATAATACTAATAATTGGTTATTTTAAATTCATGACTCTGAAATCCAATATTTGAATTTTCTATAGGTCAGTGCTTTTTCTAGTTTCTCTTCTTAGCTTTCATTCACAGCAGATTCTGACCTGCCTGATTAATTTTGATTGAGTTTTTGACGCACATACTATAAATCATTAAGATAATTTGGGCCTCAGTATGATGCAGCGTTCTTCCAGAGAAAATTATTTGCTTCTGGAATTCTTGTGAGATTGAGTTGATCGGACTGACTTAAAATTTGGTGAATGTTTGAAGTTTCTTTACAGTTCACTTTTATC
The DNA here is from genome assembly GCF_012274545.1 of Fukomys damarensis. Taxonomy (NCBI): domain Eukaryota; kingdom Metazoa; phylum Chordata; class Mammalia; order Rodentia; family Bathyergidae; genus Fukomys; species Fukomys damarensis. Next base: position 18,061,084 of record NW_022900918.1, read on the forward strand.
CATTTATTTCAGCACATTCCAAGATTTATGGAACTTTTCCAAGTGACCTTATAGTATAACTTTGTCTCTCTGAGCCCATGAATATATGGAAAACTTTTACACAGCTACTCAATCTCCCATGTGCTTCTTTGAAAATCATTGAAGTCTCCAAAAGGAAAAAGTTTCTAAAGTCTATTTTACCTGTTTAGTCTTCTTTCCATTCCTGACTATAATTTCACAATTCTTTACTGCCTTTTCCTCTATAATACATTTTATTTAGTTTAACACGTAGTGTTCTTAGTGAAAAATTACACCAATTTTTTTTTCCAAAAGAATTACACTTTTCCTTATAGAGTTGGGAATAAGCACCATGAAAATGGATGAAGGTGTCTCAAAGCATACTCAAGGAACACTGTTACAGACCAAAGGTCAAGTAATTTGGGTTTGCTTAACATAATTTTTATTATGAAATATTGTCTGGATTTAATGGTGAACACATGTATCAAACCATATACAAGCAAATCAGAGCTTCCTACAGGTAACAATTCAGAAACTGTTGTAAAAATGTGTTTTCTCTTATATTTGCTATTTGGGAGAAAAGCCATAAGGTGTAGGTAGACCACCCATTCATTAAATATCTTAGCCCATAGGCCTGCCATTGAATGTATTAGGTATTAGTAGTCTCTGTATTTAAAAGGCCTCTCTGCACTCACATGCTAGAGACCTGTTTGTTCATCCAGAAGATAGCATTGGAACTACCACACTTCAATGTGACCTCTGCTATTGGCACTGTGGGATTATTTTAGTTAAGTCATTTCAGACAGAAAGCTTTTAGTCACCGTGGATCCACTTTCTGGTACTGAGTTGTCAATTTATGAAGAAATGACTTTTGAAAAGTTGTAGAAGAAAGGAAGGTGTCATAAAATGTTACGGTGAAGCCCATCAATAACCTGTGATTAATAAGAATTTTAAGTGTGTTATTAGAAATCTTTAATGGATAGTTAAAGGAATTACTAGAGAGAAGTTTATGAGCTCACCAGACTCCAGTGTATGCTCTGTGTTTATCAAATGAATTTAAAAGATGAGGTTACTTTTAAAATTGGAATGGAAGAGCTTGTCACTGTTGTTTCATATCTAGTTCTTGCTGTTTACATTCCAAAGTTGAGTCACATCTTCACAAGTGTCTTTCTGCTTCATAGTCAAGGCAGAATCCAAGGCCAACCATACAGGCAACTGACATGTCTGTTTTTTTCTTTTTTCCATGATTGCTTTATCTATTGCTTCATTTTGACTTATGAAATGACCTAAAAATGAATTTTTTGTGGTTTATCTGGAAATAACAAAGAAAATGTTGCTGTTTTTTTTGGTAAATAAACTTTTGTATACTTTATTTCTATCTAAACGAAATCTGAGTTTTGTTTAAAAATATTTCCAATACATTCACAGATTGTCAATTGTATAGATCTATTTTGATTTTGTACCATCGTTCTATTTCAAGCAAGAAGCATTGCTTTATATTAACTATTAAATAATACCTATGTATATAAAACATATGCAAATATTATATAGATATAATTATGGTATGTATATTTGAGAGATAGCCTTAAAATAACAAAAAAAATATACACTATACATCTATATTCAAAATACCATAACCAAAGAAATAAAATATAGGGAAAAAGAAATGCTGATGTACTGCAGGGATCAGAAAATAATCCTCTGTTTTAACAGTATTTGCTAAAGATGTAGAATATCATGCAGTCAATAGCTGAGTACACAGATTTAGAGAATGAATTTTAGGTTAGGGTAACACACATAAAACATAGAAATTCCGAAGCCAAGTAACTATAGCATTACCACATTTTAAATGCAAAATGATAAAATGCATCATCATAAATTATTATAATAATCAAAACGTCACATTTATTCCTTATTTTTAGAACTAAGATACAAATCCTATGATCTCTCCCTTACCATGAAGATAGTTCCTAAAAGCAACTACATATTCTTGTTTGAATCATAACTATTTACAGCAATGATTGCTGTCATAAGCCATTATAAATCAGTCTATTGAAACTGAAAGCTGAGAAGGCTTGGGAAATGATGGCACATTAACTCATTGTGGGTAAGGCAGGGCCCTTCTGAGATAAATCCATTCATTGCCTGATAATTTACAGGGCATTATTGATATAGTGATGTTGTTGCATTTATCCCAATAAACATAGGCCTTCACAAACAGTTGCTGTATTGTGGTATAAATAAAAATATGTGTATCTTTCTTAGGGCTAGCTCACTTCTCAAACTGGGTACCACTACTTGATCTTCAGAATTATTGTCTAACTCAATTATAGACAGGTGAGTGATGTAGAAATATTAAGCAGTCAAATAGGGCTAGATATTCAAGAGGATTAGGACAAATGTGAAACACACTATATCAACTACCAGAGACACATTGGCTGAAAACGAGGCCTCCAGATAAAGACAAGATGAATCATATAGCTAACAGGTTGGCAGATATAACATTTCATATTTTACCTCTGGTATTATTTTCTGTATCATCTCCTTATTCCAAGGGAAGAAATATATAGACTCACTATATTAATATCATCCTGATTCAACTATATTGTTACAATGAGTAAATAATTTAAATAATACATATTTGTAAGATTATGAGAAATAATTTTCTATAAAAATGTAGGGCTTCCATTTCACATAATATTATGTGACTTTTTCACTTATAGAAAATAAAGGGCTTTAACGTTTTTTCCTAACTAAAATTCAAACAAACAAACAAAATGGTCTGCTTATGATATGAATGAGAGCTAAGATTAAATAGGAGTCACAGCAGAAGGAAATTCTGGTTAACCCTTCATGAGAGTTCAATGAGAGTGTCAGTTGGTTTTTTGACACAGCAAACTTGGAATCAAACAAGAATATGTTGTATCTCTAAATGTACTTTCCTGAGCTGATAAAAATTGTAATTGGAAATCCTCTTTGGGAACATTTTCAGCAACATCTTTTAGATTGATAATAGATAATGATGAAAGAGCGTAACAGCTGAAACCTTCAAAGGTTAGCAAATTATAATCTGATCCTCAGTGATATAGAGAATTATTTTTTCTGCATTTGACATTTTGTGTGTACATCATAGCTCAGGTCATTAAACTTACACTAAGATCTTACACTTCCTACCAAATAACTGGCTTTTGCTCAATTCACATTTTCTGCATGAGAAATATTCTTTGGTAACCTGAGAAAAGGGATAGAAAATTACATTTACTAATGACTCCATTTTCTGTTTCACAAAGCAACCAATAATAAATAGATTTTGGTAGAAGCATAACCTTTTTAGGGGAAAAGACAACAGGAAAAGGGACAACTGGCCAGCAGGCATTTCTTAGCACAATACATTGAATGGTTCATTTTGCTTAGAAGATGCAGTATGGTATAAAGGTATCCCATAATTCCTAGCAAAAGTGCTCAACTTTGTTGTATTGTTGAAGAAATGAATTACTCAAGTTTGAGCACTTAGTGAGAATAAGGAAAATCTTTTCAGAAAAGTCTTACATAATGGTTCAGAGTATAAAATATATCTGTATCATATGTGAATATTTACTAAAAGCCCGTTATGGCAAAGGTTTTAACACTCAGCTAGACAAGATTACTTGAAGTCAAGAAATAAATAAGCCCCTTTTACCTGCCACTGCACCATTTTCACAAAGAACTTGTCTAAGAACAGGATTATTTTGCATAGAATCACTGACATAAACTTCCTATAACTACAGCAATTTAACTATTGCTCCCACTGAGTGCTTAACTTGCTACTGGAAATGAACAACCTTGAGTGACCCAACACTATGTTTTATTCTTAGAGTCTGAAATTAGGTCAATGTTTTCACTCCTTTCACCTGAGAGAGAGAGAGAGAGAGAGAGAGAGAGAGAGAGAGAGAGAGAGAAGAGAGAGGGAGAGAGAGAGAGAGAGCATTCAGGTTTAAAAAGACATTTTCTGCTTTTATTCCTCAGCCAGTACCATTTTTACCTGCAAATTGGTGACAAAGAGATTTAGCAGCTCCTAGGGCTTCTGACTAAGGAACCCATTATCCAGCAACTTAAGGAAGAAGCCACTGTCCCCTGAGAGCACTGATTTCCTCAGTCAGGCAACAGTTGTAAACAACAGCATGTGGATGCAGAATGTCTCTTCCACACAGGTGTGGGAGTAGTAAGGAGAAGTAGGAGGTGGAGATTCACATGGTTGCTCATAAGTATTTATTCAAAAATATTTGCTTAGTATTTCCATAATTGGCATCGTGTGCAGTTTAGATACTTTAGTTATTTAAAAAGAGAACTTTATAAGTGGACCTAGGGTCCCTGAATCATCAGATGAGACAGCAACTTATGTTTTGTGGCTTCTAATATCATTTGAGGGGAAAAAAAAAGAATTTTCGTGTTTTGAGTGATTTCTAAAGATTGGGAGCAGGAGAGAGTTCCATTGGAGCTAACAATTTTTCTGGGCATATGTTATTATACTTTTATATCTAATGATAGATATTACAGCCAAATAATTCCAACAGAATAAAGGCAGGACCACTATGGATTCTGATATATCAGAAAAAAATGTTTTATTTTAGGCTTTGTTTCCATTTTTTCCTTTTCTTATATTTTTCTTATCCTTTCTTTCTTTCCTTTCTGCTACTCTTCCTACCTCCTCTATCCTAGGAAAGAAGATTTATAAACTGATTGAAATTGAAGGGGACAACGTAATTAAGGGAAGAGAATGATTATGAATTTCATCCATGATTCATTGATACATGTAGAAATGAAGAATTATCCTTTCTTGACATTATTCCCTTTATTGTTAATATATATGCATATATACACATAGATCTCCAAAATATGTTTATGAAAATATATGTATTATTCTCTCTACATTTTCTTCTCTATTGCTTCCTTCCCTTGACTATATACAGAGTATTGTTAGTTATGCATTTTAACCCATAAATGAGGCAATATTTCAAAAACATTACATCACTGCTGGAGGAGAATTGGATGTTTTTAAAATGCTGGGTCTTAGTAATGTATATAAATTTTCTGGTATTTCTTTGTATCATATGCTCACATATACACGAAGTTTGCATTGAAAAGAGGATAACGGCTTTATGTTAGAAGCACGTCTTGTTGGTTTGTTTGTTGGTTTGTTTGAAAGTTTGTGTACTGGAAAAAGTTTTATGTGGCTATCAAGAAACCAAACTGTAGATTACCTTGCACTGGTTTTATTTTTAATTCCTTAATTTATAGAAATATTCTTCTAAGATATTAGCTCAGTAGTGGCCGACCTAGGGCACATGTGACTCAGTAGCACGCAGAGCCCTCCCTGTCAGCACGTGAGCCAACTCACCTCAGCGTTGCCCCAGCAGCCCAGCTTCGGATCAACAGTGGACATAGGAGCAGCGTTGGCACTTTGCAATAAATCAGCTAGGTTCAGATTGCAGTTTGGGCACGAGGTCTCTGAGAGTTTTGCCATCACTGTAGTAACCCATGTGTGATTCAGAATTCAGTTAAACTATGAGGGAGGCAAGGGCTACATATTTTCTCTTTTGACACCCTGAAGTTTTTCAAATGAGGACATAGTCTACGATCACCCATTTAGATGCTCTTTCAGTTTTGATTGAAGTGGGGATACTTTTAAAAATGGCCAATTAAGCAAATATGTGAAGTAGCAATAGTGGTGTGGAGATTAGACAATGCCTGTCTAGAGCCAATGACATAGGACCACTGAGATTACATAAAAGGATCTGCTTCTGTGATGCATTTATTGAATTTCACATATCCCAGCCTTCTTTTTCTTCTGCCTCACCTCTCTCTCTCTCTCTCTCTCTCTCTCTCTCTCTCTCTCTCTCTTTCTCCATTTGAGGGAAGAGCAAGGAGACAGTCATTTCCAAAGCAGAAACGCCCTCAACAGATATTGTATCTGCTGGCCCATGATGCTGGACTTTTCAGTTGCCAGAACTGTGTAAAATAGACATTTGTTGTTCTTTAAGTCATGCCTCCCGTGGTATTTCATTCTTTTAGTGTGAATAAAAAATTGGAGAAAGAAGGCAGCTCTAGGAAAAAGGGTTTACATGAAAGACACAGGTTGAAGATGCAGATTTTGCAATAGATAGAGAAAAAAATTATTCAAACAATGCAGATAACCTTGATTACTAATTAGAAGTACAAGATAAATCATGAACAGGTGACATTTTCTCAAGACTGAACTGGTGTTTTATATATTTTCCAAGTATAAGGATTGATTTGAGGCCTTACTAAAATTATTGACACAGGCTTCATTGAAGATTCTGATGAATTAGAGTTGGGATAGTTCCAAGGATATCTATACTTTTGTCATTGTCCCTAGATAATCTCACATTAAAAACTGCTGGCACAATTCTGGACTAAAAATAATTTTATATGAATAACAGTACTAATTATCGACAGATGTTTGCAGCTCAGATAATTATGATTTAAAGAATGCATTTGCTTATAATAATACAATTATGCTTTAAAAAAAAACAAAAGGAAATTTGAAAAAAAAACACACCAAATTTCAGAACTCTGTCACTTGCTAATCAAACTAGAGTCATGGAAGTTACTTTATTATGTTGTTTGTAAGTAGATGGGACTTAAAAGTGAAGAAAAAGAGAGCTGATTGTCTGCAGCTCGCTGAAACAGTGAGACTACTTTCAAATTCCTGGCAAAGATTCAGTCAGAAACATCTGCAAGAATTTAGCACTGAGCCATGTATTCACTGATCTCCCTACCTGTTACTCTAATTACTACACTGTGAAAATTTTATTTTTATTCTAGCTCTCTTGGAAGCTACTGGAAAATCACAGAGTAAACACAGCAGGAAATGGGAGTCTAAAAAAAGAAAGCAAAGGATGAAAATCAAGAATATTAAGAACATGAACTTGGAAATTATATGGGTCACCATGGATGAAATAAGAGATTCTCCATCACATGATTTCTGAGTCCAACATATCATTAAAAGTTGTACAAATTACACTGAAATTGGCTAATGGAGAGAGAGAGAGAGAGAGAGAGAGAGATATTGATTTTCTTATGTATATATATTATATATATATATATGAATTGTCTATGAGAGAGACAGAGAAAGAATGATCTCCCATAAACTTCCTTCCATACTTTTTCTTCATTTCCTGAACATCTGTTTCTTATGCTATAATGCAATCAGAAAATAATCCAATAACTCCCAGTACTATGTGATTTTTCCTAGGTCTGACTACGTTTGGATAAGAATGAGTCATTGAGTCATGTTTCCTTTTGGGTGTAAGTAGTGTCATAGTTTGTGTTTGGATATTCCCCAAAGTCTCGTGCAGCCATAGGCTTGATCTAGAGTGTGTGAAGCTGGAATTGATTCATGAAGCAATGCTAGGCTCAAGGGCACTAGGGTTAAGGGTGTGAGTGCTCCTGCCCTAAGTAGTCTGAAAGTTAAAGGGGGCAGGGAGACACTGGTGGTTCTCTCTTGTTACTTTCACGGCCTTCTGTGTACCATGTTGTTTCTCCTCTGTGATGATGCCTGTTTGTCATCCCAGCCTTGGAGCTAGCCAATTATGGACTGAAATTTCTATGAACTGTAAGCCAAATAAGCCACTTTCCTTCTAACTTTGGGTGTTAGGTATTTTGTCTCAGCAACAAGAAAAATGTAACTAGCACAAGTAATTCTGTTGAGGATGTCTGTTATTTACAGACAATAATTATGTGTCTCTGACATTTTGTCCTTGGAACACAGGAATTGACAAAAAGGAAAAAGGAAGAGCAATAGTTGCAAGATATGCCAGTTCACAGAATGGTAGTTAAGGCACAATTTTCTACATATTATCTTTCACAGCCTAAGTAGTTCTTGGGTTCAAAAATTCCTAGTAATTTTGCTATGAAATTTTAAATAAAATAAGATCCAATGTAAATTTCTGGAGTAAAATGGAATTTACAATTACATGTTACTTAAAATCCAGAGTTTAGTGAAGCTGGATGCAGTGGTGGTATAACAGTTCCCATTCCTGTCCTCTAGACTCCATGATGATGGAGGAAGAAGAGTGTTTCCCTATAAGTAGACAAAGAAAGGCCAGAAATAGGATCTCACAGGCTCTGATTGGATTACATGACTGTCATGGTTTGTACTGTACCTAGATGTCCCCTTAAAGCCTTATGTTGGTGTGTGTGTGTGTGTGTGTGTGTGTGTGTGTGTGTGTGACTGGATCTAGGGTGTTAGATACTGGGATCAAGGATGAGATGCCAAATATGATTTGAGTGTCACATGCCCGGAGGGTGGGTACCCTAGATAAGATATAAGGGATAGAAAGAGGGTTGTCCCTTATAGCTTGATGCTTGCTGCCTTCTTCCTGTCCACTTTGCCATGGATTGCTTCTTCTCTGCCATGCCCCTCTGCCATGCCACCCTGCCCTGCAGCCAGCCAACTATGAACTGAACACTCTACAAATTTTGAGCTAAATAAACCTTTCCTTCTTTAGGTTTGAGTGTTGGGTATTCTGTCACAGCAATGAGAGAAACAAGTAAGGTAGAATTTGGTACTAGAGAAGTGGCATTGTTGCTGTGATTGTACTTGACCATGTATTTCAGGAGCCTAGGAACTGACTTGTGAGAAGTATTTGGAAAAATCTGGAGATGCTGGCTAGAGAAAAAGCCCTGGAATACCTTAAGCTGCACTTAATGGGAGAGTCTGGTCAGAGCTCATAAGATGAGAATGCTGACAGAAAGTCTGGTAAAGACCAGGCTCAGGATGTTTCTAATGGAGGGGAGCACAGGATTGGCTGTTGGACTCCAGAAAATGTACGTTATGCCTTGGCAGAAAGTCTGAATATATTTTATTTGTAGAGACTATGCCTGAGACTGAGATCAGGGGTGGCAGACTAATTGACTTTTCAGAAGAAATTTCAAGGAATTCTAATGTTGAGGCCAAGGCATGGCTACTATTGGGGGATTTTAGCCAGATCTGTTGAGAATCAAGAGCGAAGAACATAGCAGAATGATTTAAAATATTTTGAGTTTGGTTAGAAAAGAAGTCCCAGTTCAGTTACAGCCTACAAAGATGAAACAGAGGAGAAATTATTTGCTGCAAAAACTAGCAAGAGAAAGTGAAGTATTTCAAAAGAGAACAATGGAAAAGATGGCCTGAGAACATCACAAAGACTTGCAGGTCTGTACACTTTGTAGTCTCAGAGATGTAAAAGTGGAACTTTTCCAAAATGGCAGCAACCTAGGGAAGTTGTTCCTTGGGATTTAATTCGTAGGCATTTGACCCCTGCAGTCAAAACAGAAGGAGCCTGGCTACAGCTGCGGCTCACAGCAGACCTTGGCATCATCCACGTGGTACTTGTTCAAGGTGCACATAGAATGGAGGAGTTGTGGAGTGAACGAAGAAGGCTTCCACAGAGATTTCAGAGGAAGGCCTAGGAAGCTAGGCAGTGTGCCCCTGAGATGGTGTGTGAAGGTATGAGCCTGAAGATGAAGGTGCAGTGGAGACCACAGAAGTTTGAAGAAGCCAGAAATGTGAATCATCTGAGGCAAGATACAAGGATGGAAAAGAACCAGCCCAAGGGAGAAACCATGGGAGATATAATACCCAGGAGTGTCATGGGGTGCAGCCACCCAAGTCCTTTGGAGTTCACATATAGATAGTGAGGATGAAACTGCATGACTTAATGTTTGCCCTCCAGGGACTTGGGACTTTGGACTTTGTTCCCATTCCTTTCTACCCGCCTCTTTGTAACTTTTGGAATGAAAAGTTTATCATGCCATTGTATATTAGAAGTGTTTAACTCTCTTTTCATTTGTGCAGGGGTTCATATCTAAGAATTTGACTTAAATTTCAGAGACTTTGGACTTAAACTTTTCAGCAATCCTGAAACTACTAGGACTTTGGCAGATCCTAGAGATGGGCTAAGTGCCTTTGGCATAAATAAACGTGCATGAGTTTGGGGGAGATAACTCATGGGGGTAGAATGTTATGGCTTGCACCTGGATATCCCCCAAAAAACTTCATACATTCATGGGAGGGGGGCTTTTTACAGATGACTGGATTTAGTGTGTGGCATCAAGGATGAGATGCTGGGATTAAGATTGTGACTGACACATATCCTAAGGGTAAGGAACCTGAATACTTTGGCTATCAGGTATTTTGTCTCAGCAATGATAAAAGTAACTAATATAATGATTAGTGCTGAGATCATCTGTCCTGAGTAGCTCATAATGGGCCCTATTCCTTTCCCTAGAGTCACAGGTAGAATTGAGCTTATCTAAAATACATATACGGATTAAGATTGTGACTGACACATATCCTAAGGGTAAGGAACCTGAATACTTTGGCTATCAGGTATTTTGTCTCAGCAATGATAAAAGTAACTAATATAATGATTAGTGCTGAGATCATCTGTCCTGAGTAGCTCATAATGGGCCCTATTCCTTTCCCTAGAGTCACAGGTAGAATTGAGCTTATCTAAAATACATATACACATATATATATAAATCCATTACCAGAAAAAAATGAGGAAAGTTGTTTGGCCTCTAAGAAAATGCAGAAAACCTATTAGCATGTTTATAGATTTAATGCATGAATTAGAAAGTTGGATAGTATTTTTTTTGTCCCCCAAATGAACATCATATATCAATATGATATAAAATTATACAAAAAAAGTTAATTGCAGGTTTTTGAGAGGATCCACACTATTACTCTTCTTATTGATAAAAAGAAAGAGCCATTTCTTTTCATCATCATTTTAAATGAAATTCGTTCATACTTGAGCATTTATTTTATTTGCAAATGTTTCAACAATATTTGTTTTCAAGTGTTGTCAAAATCTTGCAATTAATAAGATTTAAAATGTTTATTTATCCTGAGAACAATTCCCTTATGTTTCAACTCATCCCCAGAGATAAAAGGCTGTTATCACATTTTTTTGCACCAAATATGTGGGTGTTTTTTTTAAAGTATCCAAATTGAAAACAAAGTGAAATATTTTTACATAGAGTTGTCTTTTTTGTTGTTCATAGTTCTCTGCCCTAATAATAACTAGGATTGACTGTTCTTTTATTATTTTCAATTTTTTCCCTAAGGAATAGCCTTTGCTAAAAATACTAAATTTTGCAGAACTTTGTAACTGAATCTAAAAATAAAAAAAGGAAGAACTGAACCTAGGAGTTCTCTAATACTGAGCTTCATCCCCAGCCCTATCCTTTTAGCTTTGTTCTAAGACATTAGCTCACTAAGTTGTCCACTTGGCATTTGAAATAACGGTCCTCCTACCTCACCTCCCCAAGTGCAGAATACTAATATTTCTAAATATATATTTAAACAGATGTATGCTTCAAGTACAAATTTACTTTTTTGGAAATAAAAATACATCTCAAAACTGGATACCATTTTTTAATTTGAAGATAGGAAAATGAAATTTTGTTTAATCTTTAGCAAACTATACTAGTATTCCTAATTGCAAGAATGTTAAAAATGTTAAAAGTCATCCTTAAAGTAATTTTAAAAATAAGGGACTTTGGGCTGGCAGTAGTGGTGGAGGAGTTACCTAGTAGGAGGCCTTGGTTTTGATCCACAGGAATGAGTGTTAAATCCCAGACTCCAAAGGACATTTTACCATGAACTGTGGAGAAAGGTAGTGGAGCATTTGAGAAGTCAGAACTTACATTTTCCTGTAACTTTTTCCCAAAATGTATTGTTTCTACTTAAATCAGTTTATACTTTTATTATGTTAGGATATGCTGAATGCTCATGTCTAGAGAGAGATTTTTAAAAACACAGAGTTTAAATTTAGTTTATTTTTCCATTGAAAAATATCACTTTCCATGGCATTTTTTTTCTCATTGAGTTTATTGGTACATTTTAGGTATACAGTACAGTTACATGCATCATTGGGATCTTGTACCTTTACATGACACTTTCAATATTAACTTGCTTCCAAGTACTGAATCAAACCATGTCAGATATTTGATCCAATCATTGTTATTAGTAAGGCAATTTCCTTATCAAAATTATGGAGGGGATGAGAATACTTCCAGAAAAGGAGCTCACTGCTAAGAGTCCCTGGCTTTTCCTTCATAATATATGGCAGTATAACAGTCATTTGAAACACTGCTTACATTGTCCTTATTTATAGATAATATATATGACAGAGGTGAAGAGATAATTTAGGCTTCTGTGACTGTTTTGCTGAGATCTTTCCTAAAACATGTGCATGTAGATTAATTAGAGCATGTATCCCAAGATTCCAGTCAATTCACAGTTAATGAAATGAAACAAAATAAAATGATCTACTAAATAAGAGTTTATGTAACCTGTATCTCTTGTTTAGCCTTAAGTTTTTCTATTAATTCTATTCTACTTTAAATATATAAATTAAACAATGACATTTTTATTATGACAAAATAAAAATTATAAACCAGAGAGAAAAAAATTCAAATTAGTGAGGGAAATATTTAAATTATTCAATACCTAATTGGGCATACTTGCATGACTTCCCTTTCAAAGTTACACACTAAATGCTTTCTGTTTAGAACTGAAAATCACATCTCCTATGGTTCACATTTATGTTTCATCTAAGAACAGGTGGAAGAAATCTGCATGCCAAGAAGCTTCCTGTGGTATTCACAGTTTGAGAGCTTAAACTCAAAGGGAATCATTTGACTTGTAAACAGCTTTACCTTTCATTATTATTGGCATGAAGTTGGCTCCACACTACAAAGGTATTTCTAGCATATTATCCTCACACAAATCTAACATTGTAGAAAATACTAATAAGCTATGAGTTTACTCTGCAATTCAGAATTTCTAAAAATAAAAATTACAGTTAATATTCAAGATAAATCTCACATTTTATGATTCAATCAATAAATGGGATCTCACTAAAATCATGGACTGTCACCAAAACTTAATAGAAATATGCAGCATTGATTTTGGTAATAGCTTCAGGTACTAGATATGTACTCAGTTAGTGTGGGAAATTCTTCCCAAGCGTATCTATTGGAGAAGCTAACTCTCACTCTACTGTAAGTATTTCCACATGTGTGCATATATGTCACCTCTTTTTAAGTCATATAAGATTAAAAAGATTTTGTCTTTTCTAGAATCTGTCCCTGGACATTTTATGGAAGGCAAGGACATTAATTCCAGGCATAAATATATAATATGTGGAACTATGATAGAGGAAAATATTATGTCAGTCATATTCCATTTTACAATTCAATTCCTTCAAATTCCCACGAGTCTATAAAAGCAAGTTAGAACTTAGGCTGTTCAAAAATATCAGACTTCCACTTATCTATGTTTATACTCTTCACTGTCATTTTTCTTATATTTCCTTTTGCATTTTCCTCTTTCAAATATTCTATTTATCATTAGACTTCCTCAAGGGCAATGTGTTTTAGTTTGATATATGCAAATAAAATTACACTAGATATGCCTATTGTGTACTTTCTGTATTAATACATCGGATTGATTTCACCAATATTTCTCCATTCTAGCCATAAACCAGTGCACTTTGTATGTATAATAAATGCATAAGCCACAAGAAGACTTTTAGAATTTTATTGAGGCCAAGATACTCTTGTTAATTAAGCAAAAAGGCATTGTAACCCAGTGCAGACAATTAATCTAAAAGTTTACCTTGATTTAGTACAATGGCTTACATGTTTTATATGATAAGTAACTTTATAAGGTCTTAAAATGCAAATGAATCTAATGCTGGGAAAACAAAAAGTGGTGGAGGGAAGAAGAAAAACAAAGCAACTGACATGTGCTATGCATATGTCCCAATTCCCTACGGTGAATGTAATCATGTATTAACACACGTACTAATAAAAGTACAAAAAATAAAAATAATAACATATAATTTATAGGTAACTATGTACTGCTATATTTGGTAATAATATAATTTTTTAAAAAAGATTGATTTTTGTTTTGTTTTGTTTTGTTTGTTTTTTGAGACAGGGCCTCACTATGTAGTTGAGACTGACCTGGAATTCACTATGTAGCCCACGCTGGTCTTGAATTCATAGTGATCCTCCTGCCTCAGCCTCCTGAGTGCTGGGATTATAGGTGTGAGCCATCACACCCGGCCAAAAAAGACTGATTATTAACAAAGTAGGACATGAATTGAGAGATAGATCAGCACATGAACATATATTAAGACAGGGCCACTATGTAGTTGAGACTGACCTGGAATTCACTATGTAGCCCACGCTGGTCTTGAATTCATAGTGATCCTCCTGCCTCAGCCTCCTGAGTGCTGGGATTATAGGTGTGAGCCATCACACCCGGCCAAAAAAGACTGATTATTAACAAAGTAGGACATGAATTGAGAGATAGATCAGCACATGAACATATATTCTTTGAAGATTATGATACCCAATGTATCTACTATTGTTATTCTCTATTTTTGTTATGAAAAATTATTTCTTTATAGAGATACTTTTATATTTTCTGTATTAATATCAACTTGTATTACATTAAAATAAATTTTAAAACTGTAAAAGCTATTTTAACTGATACAGAAAATAAGTTTTTACCAATTTAGATTTTCTCTCATTCTCTGACAGGCAAAGCCTCATTGGGTTCTTACTAGCACCTAACAAAGATTGTCTTCAATCAAACTTTTGTCAGGATTCCCTGAACCTCTTTTGCACTGGGCCTTGTTCTTAGATCTTCTCTTCAAAACTACCCAGCCTAGTCTCAGCAACAATATTGCCAGGTCAGATTAGCAAGAATTAGCCTGATGTTGCCTCCTTAATATATTTTTTTCATCCACGGGTTCCTCCTGTTTTTCTATAAATCCCCACCTGTAACTTTACATAGAATTTAGCTCCATTCTTTCCTGAAATCTCTTTTCCCCTATTGCAATAATTTCTCAATAAAATCTCTATGACTTTAATGAATGTCCAGATCTGAATCTCACTGGACCACCTCAAAGTCACTCATAGCTTCTTCTTGTTGAAATATTTCCACACATGTATCTGTGAAGAGAAATATATAAAGAAGGTACTCTCAAAATAAGAGAACATAAAACTTGTACTCAAAATAATATTTAGTCCCATAACTCCTTTTATATCAAAGAAAAACAAGGTCTTGAAAGTATATTGATTTTCCCAAAGTTGTAATATATATTTGGAACTGTACTCTGAAAATAAGTCACCTGACCTTCAATTCTGTGATATTTCCACAGTGAGGATAACACAAAGTGAAAGTTGATAATGTAATTCTGATGAATACATTTTAAATTTTGTTGCAACTTACTCCATACAGATAAATGAGTTTCAGCAAAGGAAAGATTACAAAATAATGAATGACATGCATTTAAAAAGATAGTTGTGAATTTACTGCCACAAGAAGTCATGATACTAAAAAAGACCATGTCAAGTAAAATTTCAAAATAAAATAATTCCCTTTACTAGAGGAAGAACAGGTGATTTGGAATGAAAATAGAAACATAGGTACTGAAAACAAATTAATAGAATCATGCAGTTTTCCTGCTTAATGCCTGTGAATAGGGAACAACAGACATCTCTGTAGGTTGAAGGAAAAATCAAAATTAGATTGCTCTACTTTAAATATTTGAAGTAGATTTTCCCAGAAACCAGTAAAGGTAATCATTCATTAAACAAAACAAAGAGAATATGGCAGTAAGTTGTGATAGTACAGTGTCTAAATTACTTTCTCATTACTGGCAAAATATCCAATACCCACAAATTAAAACAGGAAAATCTTACTTTGGTATACAAATCTGTAGAGATTTTAGTCTGTAGTAGGTGGGTCCAAGGCAAGTCAGATGGCTGAGGGGTATAGGCAAGGAGAAACTGCATGGCACAGCAGGCAGGAAAGTGCGCTAAGGAGCTTTCCTTTCCTTTCCTTTTTTTCCCCCCCCTTTCTGACTCTATTTATTCCATCCAGGCTACAAGTCTATTGGTTGGTGCCACCTGCACCCATGTAAGGTTTCCTATTATACATACGCAGAACTATGCTAAACCAATCAGTGGGCTAACCCAGACCTACTACAGCACACTCATGGTCTAGCCACCCCCCTAAAGCTCCACCAATGAGTACCTGAGGCTCTGGGGGGGGACATCTAGATATAAACCATAGCATATAGGAAAATGCGTTCTAGATTTAAATTAGGCCCAGTCTTAGTGGCTCATAGAGGCACATCGAATGTGTCTGGTAAAATTGAAGCAATGGTTATTTTGGTGGGGCTAAATTGACTCAGTGGCTTATAGGTCATAATAGAAGAATTTTACTCCCCTCTTACTCCAAGAATATTCTAACCCTTGGAAGTTGTGAATATATTCCATATAGCATGGCAAGAAGGAGTTTGAACATGAGATTATGTTTAGCTTCTTGAGACTGGGCAATTACTTTGGATTATCAGAAGGAGGCCTAAAAGACACAGGGGCCCTTATTAAAGAACGTAGGTGGGCCAAAGTGAGACAAAGAGAGTAACAATAGATACAGAGAGAGTTTAAGTCTCTGTGCTCCTGCTGACCATAAATCAAGGAAACTAGGTAGCTTTTAAATTGAAAAAAATGAAGGTAACTCGTTTTTGCTTAGAATCATAGCCTTTCTAAAACCTTTTATCTTAAACTTTACTTTTCAACTTCAGAATTATATGATAGTGAATTCTTGTTGCACCATCCCGTTAAATTTGTGGTAATGGTTTACAGCAGAAATGCAAAGACAAAATTGAAAAGAATCATCCTATAAAAAGATATTTGTCACCAAATAAAATTGAGACAGTTCTTGTGACATAGGGGTGCCTTAACAATACCACAATAAGAGACTCAAAAATCATCAGCCAAGGACATTATCATACCTCAGCCTTGGGTAGAAGATGATTAATACCTGTCCCACACCTATCACAATGAAAGACACTGAGTCTGGAGGTTGCTTCTTACTCTATTCTCTCTCAATTGCTGGTCTGAGATTATGCAAACTACTCCCTACACAGCTCTGTAAGCATGCACCACCTGGCCTACTGAAAGAGAAGGAACAGGGGCAAAGGACTGAGAAGGATGGAATCATCCCAGAATATATATTAATGATTGAAATATTTAAAAGAAATATTTAGCTCGGGCATGGTGGTGTATGCCTGTCATCCCAGCACTTGGGAGACTGAGACAGGAGGATCACTGTGAGTTCGAAATCAGCTGGAACTACATAGTGAGTTCCAGGTCAGTCTCAACTACATAGTGAGACCCTGTCTCAAAAACAAAAACAAAAACAAAACCCGATATATAAATAAATAAATAAAAATAAAGAAATATTTCATTGTAGCTGAGTTAAGGATGAGGATTTCTTTTAGGTTTTACAATTTTGACTTCTTCCTTATTCATTCCTAAGTATCTGGTAAGAGTTCCTGAGGATTAAATTAATTATAGAAAATAAAGTTACTAGATTTCTTTGCTAATCAGAAAACCATTTTAAGTATCCATAAACAGGTTAAATCATGTAAAGGAATATTTAAAAATGAAAATAAGGTTGATAATTTCAAGACTTAGTATTGCAAAAAAGAATACACGATAGAGTTTATTACATCCTCAGTATCTTGATAACAGCCTGTTCTGAAGGTAAAAAGAAGACAACAAAATGAAAATATTTCCTAAAATAATTACAAATATCCAAGATTTAAATAGCATTTTTAAAATTGGAAGGCTCATCTCTTGCTAGTCCAAGCAAAATGCTCTGCACATATAAAAATCCTTTTGAACTACCAGAATGATAAATACATGGAAACTTTCTTTTAGAGAATGAGTACACTACAACGTTACCATGATTTAATGATATTATATTTCACAGCTATAGTACTGAATTGCAGAGGACAATGGAAATTGGTTTTCAGAATTTGTAACATGCCTTTCATCTCAAATTCTTTCTCCTAACAGTGTAAATAATGTATTTGGGTTTAAAAAGATTTGGAAATTTCGATGTATTGATTATTAACATATATGTTTGGGTTAATGTAGACAGATAACTGAATAAAATTAAGGAAAATAAAATGGTAAAAGAAATGAGAAACTTAAAGCAATTCTGCATGAATTAGGGTATAAAATTAAGAGTTCCAAGACAGAATTGTTTTTGCTGTTTGCATTTTGCAAAGGGAATAAAAAGTATAAAACAAACAAACAAAAGAAATAGGAAGTAATGATGTCATAGAGTCAGCAGTATGAGAAATAGCTGGAAATTGTGAAATAAAATAAAGACAGAGTTTGAAAAAATATGTATGCATATGTATGTACATGTGACAGCTGGAAGTTCCAGGGGGAAATACAGTGCTGCAACACTACACACATGTTTGATATTGGAAAACAACATGAGTGGACTTCAACAGAGCAGAATGTATGTTAAGCAGTTACTATAATAATACGTAGATACATTAGAAATTATGCAAATAATCCACTTCTTTTCTCAACATTGATATGATAAAATCAGTTTAAAAAATTAGATAAAACTAGAACAGTGCAACAAAACCTTACTTCGAATATGAGACAAGTCAATACATGTCTTGATTTAGACAAATTAATGGAGAATAAGGAAAACAGTCAGTTTGAAAACAATGCTGGGAATACTCTCATTTGAAAAGCTCAGGGGGGCCGGGGATTTAGCTCAGTGGTACTGCTGCCTGCCTTGCAAGTGCAAGAACCTGAGTTTGATCCCTTGTACCAAAAAGAAAGAAAGAAAGAAAAACTCAGTGAACAGTGCAGCTGTTGATAAGAAAACTAAAAAATACTTACTTTATTTTGCAAACACTGATCTTTATTCATGAATAATTATATCAAATTTTTATTTTTAAATTAATATGTAAGCCAAGAGTGGAGGCTTACACTTCAGATCCCAGCACTCTGAGAGGTTGAGGCAGAAGGATCAATGTTCAAGCCAAGCCTGGTTAACTTAACAGCTTTGTTAGACTGTGTCTCAAAATAAAATAAAAATGTAAAAAGGACTGAGGATGTAGCTCATTGCATAAGACCCTGTGTTCAATCTTCAGTACTGAAAAGAAATAATGTAGACAAAGCCATAGCATTCCTATTATGAAATAATTATTATTACTTTTGAGACTATATTAAGAGTTTGTGCTTTCTGGAATCAGACTGATTCGGCAAAATCTAAATGGAAAGTGTTATTGGGATCAAAACCTATGAAATTAAGGAGAGGAAAAATCAACAATTGAATCTTTGTGTCCCTTATGAAAAACAAAAGTTGTAACATTAAGTCTAAAAAATTTAATAAATTGTAATATTATATGCAGAAGAACATCTTTAGAGATTATATATCATACTTTCTACACATTAAGTGTTCTTCATAGTTTTCTACTTTGAATGATACCATACACAATAAATATCATCAAATTTATAAATGTATAAATTTATAAAACAGTTACTGTGGAAGAGAATGTGCATTCATGATGTTTATTCCTAGAGGGATTGGTACTTTCTGAAGGCGCTCTTTTCTATGAAAAAAATCAGGTTGTGCGTGAATTTCTAATATTACTGGAGGTAATTAATGAGAGATGTTAATTCTATATTTCCCTTTAGGTAATCCTTTTGATATTTTATGTTCTCATTAAAAACAAACAAAAAAATTATACTTTAAAGCATTATCTATGGAATTTTCGATATGTATTTATTTTGTAAGATCTGTACTCCAGAACAATCATAAAACTAATTTGTTAAGTTATTTGCCAAAAACAACAGCCATTTAATTCCTCTAATTTTAGCAGAGGTTTTAACACTCTGTACTATTCTCTCATTTTTTAAACACTACTTGATTTTGCTTCTTAAGAATTCATATTTATATCACTGGCTATTATTTTCAAGTTTTTGTTGGATCTTACATTGTGGGAACAACTACACTTACTTAGCCTTTTATCTCTTTAGCTTTTTATTTTCTCTAATCCTAAATGAACTCAAGTCTTTTCATCTTTATTAATATTATTTGAACTTCCAAATCATAATTCTTTAGTTTTCTGGGTAAGATATGATGTTTTAATATTTATATATCCATACAATCTTATAGCATAAATATCACCACTATATTAATGATCTCAAAGTTCCAAATGTCCAGATCTAACCTAAACTTCCAAGTGAAGTTGACATTTCCTATATTAGTTTCACTTTTAAATTTACTAACATTTTTTACTAAAATATTATTACATATTTGTGATACAGAATCAATTCATGTGCCATGAGGAATTAATTAGATAGATAGATAGATAGATAGATAGATAGATATAGATATAGATATATACATATATCACATCTTGATCTTTTTAGTTCTTCTCTCCTCTTATTTTTAGATTTCCTTCCCAACTCCACAACCTTCCTGTTTTCTAACATCTATCCTTCCTGTTACCTTTGGATTATTCATAATTTAGGTTTCTCATATAAGAGAAGCTACGAGATATGTAACATATTTATTTATTTCACCACGCATTATGGTCTCAAGGTGCATCTTTCTTTCTACAAATGCCTCCGATGGATCCTTGTTTGCAGCTGAGCAGTACTTTCTTGTGCATTCCTGTAGCTTTTCATTTTTTGATAGGCATATAGGATGCTACAAAATTTAGCTATTTCAAGTTGTTCCTCTATAAACATAGGTGTGCATGGATCACTGAAATATGATATCTTTAAATTTTGGGCAAAATACACAGAAGAGGTATAATTGGGTGATTAGATTTTTATTTCTAAGTTTTTGAAGAATTTTCATAAAATCAATGAGTTCAAAATGGAAAAAAGTCCTCAGTTCAAATTTGTTCTAATGTAAACATGTCCCACCTCAAATGACAGTATCATTAAGACATATTACAAAAAAAAGACATATTACAGGCAAAATCAGAGCTCAACATGGATATTTCTCAACTCACAAATCACTGACTACTTAATAACTCATTTTAAAAAGGAGAAAGGATATTTCTATTCCCCATTTTCACTTCCACTCTCATGCTAATTGAATGTAATCCAGCCCCACTTTAGTATTCATCCATACCGCAAATATTACCACATATGTGACCTTTTGCCTTTATTCTTGCTCCTCAGGGATGTTGATCTTTTTAAGATAAAAATCACCTTATTCTTTCCTATAGCATAGAACTAATTAATTTTGTTGCTGGAAGCAATGAAAAGTCAAAAATGAAAATAAACAAACAAATAATCAAAGTCCTGCCATTGTACATTCTGATGGCTTTGGTGCAATATTGTTTCTTTCTCTATGTGTCATCATATTGCCTTTCTTCCTTCCTTCTTTCCTTCCTTCCTTTCTTTCTTTTTCTTTTTCTTTTTGGTACCGGGGATTGAATTTAGGTCCTTGCACTTGCAAGGCAGGCCACCAAACCGCTGAGCTAAACCGCCAGCCTCTCTCTCTCTCTCTCTCTCTCTCCCTCTCTCCGGGTCTCACTGTATAGTTCAGACTGACCTGGAACTCACTATGTAGCCCAGGCTGGTCTTGAAATCACAGCGGTCTTCCTGCCTCAGCCTACCCAGTGCTGGGATTACAGGTGTGTTCCACCATGCCCGGTTCATTTCAGTGTTTTTGACAACACATCTTTGTGGCTATTATGCAATGTGTTCTTTCTAATCATTACCTAATTACTTGTTCTAATAACATACATCCCTGAAGACACTTTTCTCTTTTCATCCTCTTCTGCTGCTTCCTTTGCTAAAATGTAAGGTCCAAAGATCCAAAGACTTTCGCTAATACACATAATTTTGAAATTCAAATGTCAAGAATAGCCATTCAGTATATAACTGCTGAATATTCAGTACTTTATCTGATTGTAAAACAGATTAAATACTGTTTTGCCCGTGAAGTTGAAGAAATACATGTTGCATCAATATTCCATTTATCAAATATATACTTTATTGTTTTTTATTTTTATTTTTATTTTTTTTGGTATGGGGGAATGGAACTCGGGTCCTTGTACTTGCAAGGCAGGCAGCAGAACCACTGAGCTAAATCCCCAGCTCTCGAATATATACTTTAAATTGATTAAACTAATTTCCTCTTTTTAAACTATCAAGTCGAAAAAAAATACATGTTGCATCAATTCTCCATTTATCAAACATATAATTTAAATTAAAACAGAAAGAAGGGGATATTTTCTTTTGGAAAGATATTTATTTAAAATGCAGCCAGAAGGTGCATAAAGATGGATGGAGTAGCACAAGCAGATGCTGCATATAACGACCTCCCTTTAGTAATACCACAGAAGCGTAAAGCTCTTTCCACAGTGTGATTTGGGAACTAACCAACAGACACCATGTGAGTCTCTTCTCTGATCAAAGTATCTGAGGATGTTAAAACCTCTCTGTGGGACTAGCTCTCTTTCTATTAATTCTAAAATGGAAAACAGTGTTTGAAAGCTCTTTTCTATTCAGAATGGTTAGCTTCGTTGTTAAAGAAAAAGTATGTTTCCAGCCTAGTGGATTATCTAGGGAACTTATTTCCCAGCATACTGGAAGCAACCAAAGGCAGTAAAAATGTTACAACGTTGAAAGGAAACTCACCTTTCCATGACAGAAATAACTCAGACTCAAAAACACTCTTTTCTAAAATAAATTTTATACTTTTCTGAAATAGGTTGTGCCCGTTGGCACTTCATTTTGAAAATTCCATCTCAGACCTGCTGACTTAATTACCAGATTTTGCTTGACCTATTTGTTTATATTTTTTCTGAACTTGCGCCTAAAATTAGTTAGTAGTATTGAAATTTAAAATGACGATAGTGACAATTTCAGTTAAAGCTAAGAGTTACAAAGTGGGGATTTGAGCTAAGAAGATATGTTGCATTGGAGTGACTATTAGTTTTCCTTAATTCCCAGATGCTATTCTGGTCATCCTAGCCAAATGAAGAGAATTGTTGGTAATTAAAAAGTAATTCACTAAAGAGAGTGCAGCCGTAGCAATGTGCTTTACTGCCAGACTCAATGTGATCTATAGAAGAAAATCTTGTTTCAAGTAAAAAAAAATAAAACAAAACAAACAAACAAACAAAAAAAACGAAGCAAAAAACCATTACTCCTAAATCTGAAATGTTTCTTTTATTTAAAAATTCTTTGGGGGCTGGGGATTTAGCTCAGCGGTTCGGTGGCCTGCCGTGCAAGCGCAAGGACCCGAGTTCAATCCCCGGTATCAAAAAAAAAAAAAAAAAATTCTTTGGTTAATCTGTAGTGATGGAATTTGTAAAGAAGAAACATTTTGGTAATCTAACATATATGAACCTGCCATATAAGTATATTTGAACATATATATATATATATGTAAATATATATATATGGTACTTTATTATAAGCATGTGAACATTGGCCAGCTGAAAATTATTCCTTATTTTAGCCTTTCAGTTTAAAGGGCTTAAAAATAAAGAGCTTGGTTGGGAAAGAAAATAAAAGAGGATCTAATTAATTTTTAAAAATTATTTTGGCTTTTGAGCATTGATTTATTTAAACTTAGTATGGAAATATCATTAAAGCTATGAATATTCCACCAGAACTCTTTTTGGCATTTTCTGTTCAGGTATTGCTCCCAGGCCCTTCCCACCAAAGTTGTCTGCATGATAAATACCTTCCACATCAAAGAAGAATATGTCTAATATTTGGCATCACCTCAGATTACTTTGGGTCTCTGATTGCTTCCTCTTTCAGCACTTTGACAATTTATAAAATATATTTGAGTACTTTCTGTAATTTAGAAATTACTCATTATATTTATGTTCTTTTAGTATACTGCTATGTTTTTTTTCCTCATTGAGTTTATTGGTACTTTTTAGGTATACAGTACAGTTTCATTCATCATTGGGATCTTGTAGCTTTACATGACAGGTCTTAGTTCTCATTTTGTCCCCGTATCCTTGCCCTCCCTTCACCTCCTGCCCTCTTCACTATTTACAAAAACTTTATTTCCATTTTTTTGCTTTCTCAGATTTTTTCTTTTCCCGTATTTCTTTTCTCCTACCCTTCCCACTTCCCGTACACCTTTAGCCCCTTTCTTCCTATTTCACACTGTCAATTATACCATTAAGATCATATATATATATATTTTTTTATTGAGTTTATTGGTACAATCTAGGTATACAATACAGTTACATTCATCATTGGGATTCTGTACCTTTACATGACAGGTCTTGATTCTCATTTTTCCCCTTGTCCCTGCCCTCCCTTCACCCCCTCCTCCCCTCCCCATTTACAAACACTTTATTTCCATTTTTTCAGTTTCTCATATTTTTTCCTCTCCTTATTACCTTTCCCCCACCCTTCCCACTTTCCCTACACCTTTTGCCCTTTACTTCCTATTTCACATTATTAATTATCTCATTAAGATCCTGTGTACTATTACAGTTTTTCACACCAAAGAAACTATTCGGTATTTCAGTTAAAGAAATCTCTGTATGAACATTAAAAATAGGGAATCCTAAAATAAAACTAAAAAGGAAAGCAAAAGAGAAAAGGCAATGATGTAACATTAAAATAATTCTTAATTCTGGAGAATGAAAATGGTCCCCGAACATATTTAAATTGCTTCTCGCTCTTATAATCTTATCTTATTCTTTTCATTATTTAGAGAATACTTTATTAGTTTCTGTAATCAAACCCATGTAGATATAACCTTACATATTTAGTACGATGTGTTACCCCTGTACACATGGAAAAAATAAAAAATAAAATATGTTGTATACAAGAAACACACCTAGTGCAAAAAGAAGCCCATAGATTGAAAGTGAAAAGATAGAAAACAATTCTCCATGGGACAGGAAAGCAGAAAAAAAACAGGGGTAGCTATCTTCTTTGCAGACAAAGTAAATTTCAAACCAAACATGATTCTAGTACTATTGATGTACTGTATCATACCTCTATAAATGTAAAATATCTTGCACCTGCTTTATAATACATAGTAGGGACCATGCTTTATCAGAGCTACATTTAATGATATTACTCTAGAAAGTTCTAGTTCCAGATGATGATTAAGAGGCTAATAGAAAAAATGGTGCCAGTTACCACAACAGCAACAGAACTTTGCTGTTGTCTGGATATTATTCTTTTCTTTGTTTTTTTTTTTAATATAATGTGCTGAATGTCTATAATTTTGTTCAGATAGTTGTCTGGATTATTCTTTTCTTTGTTTTTTTTTTTAATATAATGTGCTGAATGTCTATAATTTTGTTCAGATGACTGCAGAACCTGGAAAAACTGTTTCTGCTATCGATGCATAACATATTATTATTAGTCTTTTTATATAAATATGAATATATATATGTATATATTGAATATATATATATATATATATAGAGAGAGAGAGAGAGAGAGAGAGAGAGAATTTTGAGTGCTGCCAAGTTTGGAAAAAGTCATCCCAATTTACTGTGTTGAGTTGGCATTGTACAGAAATGGACAACCATATTGGTCAAGATCTTATTTAAAAGCATCATACTACAGTGATATGTATGCAGTGATGTTTATAGTGGCACAGTCTGTAATAGCTAAAACTTGGAAACAGCCCATTTGCCCATCAGTTGGAGACTGGATAAAGATATGGTTTTTCTATAAAATGGACTACTGCTCATCCATAAAGAATGAGCAATTACAGTCTTTCATAGGAAAATGAATGCATATTGAGGTCATACTCTTAGTGAAATAAGTCACACATGTGTAAACACTGAATAGTTTCTCTGGTGTGAAAAACTATAATTATAGTTTTATGCTCTGAAAGTCACAATTTGATTTATGTCTATTATATAGAAGGGTTGAATATTGAAATAATTTTATTTTAATGAAAGATGCGTTGCATTAATCTTCCCTCCACTTGTATTCACTTATCTTACAATTCTTGCCAATTTCTGATGCAGTTCTTGAAGTCTTCTTTCACTAATGTGTTTATAAGATGTGATCAAAAATAGGGTGAGTGTCCCTGTCGAGTGACATCCCATAAAGGTGCAGGCTCGTACACCTTTCTCTCTTAGGTCCCATCCACTTTTTTCACAAGTTCTGGCACCATGTGTCTATGACTCTTCCCTAAAGACAAAACGACTATGAGAGGTAAACATTTCGAATCGATCTAGGACATGGACACAGCCACACTAAAATAATTAAGACACCTAAGAAGAGGATTTCAAAAACAGCTTCACAAAGTTGCAAGAATGAAGGAAAAATTTTGTTGAAAATGAGAAGGAACTATTGTGAGAGGAAGTAATGGCCATGTGTCTTTTACGATAATCACTTTTTTTAAAAACTTCAACTCTTCTTGCATTGTTCAGTTGTGCATTTCAGCCCCAACTTCGTGCATTTCCCTGAGTACACAGCATGGTCCTGGCTCAGAACATTCCCAACGGTAAATAGAGTGGAGAAATAGCAAAGTAATGACTGACAAGAAATATATTCACTTACATAATTTATGTATATTTTGACTATATTTTAATTAAATATATTAATGCTATTTTATACATAAGAAACTTTGTACATGTTATATTTATTTTTAAAAATGAATTATTTAGCAATAGATTTATTGACACACATACATATCTCTCTCTCTCTCTCTCTCTCTCTCTCTCTCTCTGTCTTTCTTTTTTTTTACCAGGGATTGAACTTGGGTCCTTGTGCTTAGGAGGCAGGTGGTGGAACAACTGAGCTAAATCCCTGGCCCTGTTGCATAATTTTTCCATTAGACTCATGTTCAAATAACACAACAGAATTCTTTGGAAATCCAATTATTTTATGAAAATTCAAATATCCTAGGAACAGAACAGAAATTTATTTAACCTCTCGTGAGAAAAAAAAAAAAAATATATATATATATATACACACAAATATATATAACATTTGTAAATCTTAATTGCAAATAACTATTTTTGATGTTAAATTGCATGATATATTTATATTTAGATCTAAATGTGATAGACCAATGTTTAAAATTAAATTTTTACCTAGGTACGGTGGCTCACTCATGTAATCCCAACACTTGAGAGGCTGAGATAGGAAGATCCCCACAAGTTCAAGGCCAGCCTGAACTACAGAGTGAGACCCTGCCAAAAAATTTAAAAATAAATAAATAAATACTATGAAATAAAAAATTAAATTAAAACATTTTCTGTACTCGAAATACTGAATGTTTAAAAAACCTTAAATGTTGGAAAGTTTTAGTCATAGTTTTATAGTTTTTATCATAGTCTTAGAGTTATTTAGAATAATAAAATATAAATGCATACATAAGAATAGTAATATAAAATGAATGTTACAAAGAATTATGTGTATAAATATAAATTTAAAACACTAAGATACATTTATTTATTCTATGAATATATATATACATTTTTTGTTTGTTTGTTTGTTTGTTTGTTTTGAGAGAGGCTCTCACTATGTAGTCGAGACTGATCTGGAACTCACTATGTAGCCCAGGCTGGTCTCGAACTCACAGCTATCCTCCTGCCTCAGCCGGGAGTGCTGGGATTACAGGTGTGCACCACCATGCCCGGTTTATGAATATATTTTTGAAGGTTTTATGTATTAGTTACTGAGAATATGGAATTTAATAAAACATGTATCACCTTTATTTTTAGTGCATTGTCTGATCTGGGGGGGGGAGGCTCTCATAAACTTGAGTAAATGAATAACCAGTAGTGATAGGTAGTGAGAGGTGAAAGGAAGTAAATAAAGTTTGACAAAACGACAAATGGAGGTCAGTTTATAGGAGATGTCAGAGTACATTCTCTAGAGAGCGTAAGATAAAATATAATTATTTGAGAGAGAGAAAGCAGCTTGAGTAAAGCCTTGTGACAGCAGGTTGTTGAGTTGCTCCATAAACAAAAGTTGACCTTTGGCCTGAAATGAATTGAATGAGGGAAAATGTGGTATAGCATCTTATCGGGTGAGAAACATTGCTGGGTACAAGATCAGGCAGAGCTGTGTAGCTTATGGAAATGCATTTGAGGACACTGTGAAACCACTGCATAGTTTGAAGTTTAAAAAATAATGTCTATTTTTGGAAGAACATGGTTTTTCCTTTGTTAAGAATGAACTATTGAAGAAAAAGATGGAAGCAGTAAAAATACATAGCAATGTCTTCTGAGCAAGATTGGTAACTAGCTGGAATGCCCTCAGGTGGCCACACGTGATTTTTGTGACAGTTATTCATTTCAATAAGTCATTGTTTAAGAAGACTAGTTGTAAAGTGCTTTGCCTATTTGACCTTTTTTAATAGTCCAGGAAATTATTGCCCTGAATCTAGGGAGGAGTGAGAGACATAAAAGAAATAAGACTTCATTTTTTTATCTATTTTGAATGTAATATCAGCAGTAATTTTTTGACTTTGGCTTGAGATATAAGAGGTAGAGTAATGGGCGCTTGCAAGTATTTTGACCTGAGCACAAATAAGAATGGATATAATTTCTACTTATGAAAATGTGGATAAATAGAAAATGAAGAGAAAGAAGGAGTTTGGGTTTCAGTTTTATAATGTTAACTTTTACAATAGCCTTTGATGTTTAATTACTTCCATCAAGAAATCAGTCTGAAGTAAAGGAGAAAGAATGGAGGATAAAATAGGTATTTGGAAGTCTCTGACCAACAGAGGCACCTACTTAACAGTGGTCTCAGACTGAAAAGTTTCTACTGAAAATCTAGAAAGCATAAAATTTAGGATTTTGCATGACCGAAATGAGCCCATAACGAAGTGTTAAGATAAGAGAAAGGTGTTGGATTGGAATCACTTGAGGCATATAATTTTAAAAAGGTATTTAAAGAGTTAGTGGTATATTTGCTATCAAGAAGATGATGGAAATTTTCCCTTTTCCCTCCAATACAAAGTCAGTCCTAATGACTTGTGTGGAACGAAGGGGAGACTCAGAGGCAGAAAGTACAAAAAGCCATTTTGAAGAGTTTGCTGTAAAGAGGCAGAGAAAAGGAGAGGTGAGTAGAGCAAAGTTATATAATGCGATCAGTAAAAGGAGACAAAGCTTGGTGTGAGTGAAGACTGTGAAAGACAGGAAACAGCAGATAATGCTGGTGTTTAAATGTGTTTAAGCACAAAACTGAAATGAAGTTTGTTTGGTGGACAGAGAGAAAGTGGCAGTGTTCAAGGACTGAAAATTTGATTGAGATCAAGAAATTATAGGACTTGTGGCTCTGACAGAAGCAAGAAGAGAATAAATTTAAACATAAATCAAACTAATCAAAGATGCTTGAAATTTTGCAAGTTGTGCTTCTGAAAGTACAATTACTGATTGGTAATGGTGAGGTCTAAGTATAACTATGAGAATGAAATACCGAAGGAGAGGAAAAAGGATAAGAAATTTAGAAAATCAATATGAATATTGATCATTTTATGACAAGAGTAGTAGTAGAGTAGTGAACTAAATAGATGAATATTTAATAAGAAGAAATTTCTAGAAGTTTGTACATAAATGGTCATAACAAGGCATAGTAGAAATTAATATCATCAAATTTTTATTGAATATTTTGCTTGGATTTTATTTGATTTTTTTTTAAGGCAGGAGAATAAAAGACCACTAGACCATAACAGCAATAATAACAGTAATAAGAACAACAGAAATAACATAATGGTTGTTTGGGCTGATGTTTATGCTATATCCATCTCATCAAGTAATTCTTATGTTAAAATCTCTGCCCTCCATCTTCTAGCAATAGGAGGTAGGACATTTAGTGAGTGATAAACTCATTAGATCCATCTCATGAGTAGTATTTGTGTTCTAGCCAGAGACAACTGGACTCTAATTAAATTCTTCCCCTCCAGATTAACCATTTGTCCTCTTCACTGAAGATATTCTAGTGCCCCTGCCAGAGATAACCACTCTCCGCTTGTGTCCTGAGGCCTGCTCAGCTCCCCGCCTTCCCATGCTTATGATGAATGAAGACTAGATGTCCCTGGTGCTTTTTGTCTTTGCTGCCCAGAGAAGCTGAGATCAGCCAAGGCTCAGCTTCTTCTCTCAAGTCTCTCTGACTATGTCTTTCTCTCTCTCTCTCTCTCTCTCTCTCTCTCTCTCTCTCTCTCCTATATCTGATATTGTATCGGCTCACAGGCCATAGAAGCCCTAACGGCAGGGTTCTTTGATAACATCTCTTACAGTGTACATTTCTGAGACAAACTCTAGCAAGCTGTAACCGCAGAACTAGATGTGGACAAAATGCCATTTTTCTCTGTTATGTTTGAAAAAGTATAAAACTTATTCTAAATCTCCACTAGGCCAGTTTTAAGGGGGATTTTTACTTGGTTTACAAGGGAAATTAGTTTCAGTGTCAAATTTTAGAGTTTTAAAATTTGTACCACATTTGACGACTCCCACAGAAGTCCTGGAGTTCTTTCATTAGGCCAAAGCTCCAGAGATGCTCCTATCCTTCAAATTCCTCTTGAAAGTGGTTGCCTCTTTGAAACATGGGGAATTTGTAATTTCTGTGCTCTTTTGGAGAAAATGAGAACATCTCCATTGGCCAGCCTCTCTGGGAAATGAGAGTGTACATTCCTTTCTAGGATATACAAACTACCTTTATGCTGAAGGTTGTAATGCCTTGAATTTTTGCATGAAATTCATATGTTTTACATAGAAAAATTCAAGGAGCAAGAATTTAAAGAGAAAGTAATTTATTATGTTCCATGGTTATATGCCACTCCAAATTTAGAACACTAAGGATGCAAGGATTAATAGGGATTTCCCATTATGATGTGTGTCCAAGAAAGCTAGTGGAAATCTATAATGAAATCTGACTGGCTGAAGAACATTTTACCAAGTGGAATTCGACTGGATGGTGGGGTTCCCAGTGGACTTTTCCAGGCTCTTATTTTCCCATTCAAAAAATTGGATGGAACAACCAAATAATAGAAAAATTAATATTTATAAAGTTAATAGAAGAAGAAAAAGTTAAAAAGAAGTGCTTAAAATAAGAAATAGTTGATAGAAAAGAAGAGAGAAGAGAAAATGCAGCTTATACACAGAGCATGCCACACTGCACAAGCAAGAAGACAATGGCTGACAAGGCCAATGGTCATCATCTTTTATATCCTCCTTTTGACATCAGATCCGGCCATTCCATGCAGGGGGCTCTCAGCTGCCCTGTGCATGCATCCTGGTTTTGATGGACAGGACTCCCTAAATGATGGGTCATCCGAATTGCCTTACCAGTTTTTTCATATTCTAATCTAATGCCTCAGCATTACCACTTAATTTTTTAAAAACCAATTTTAAAAATAAATACATACACACACACACACACAGACTCACACACACACACACACACACACACACATATATATAAAATTAAGTGTTTATAAATTTGCTTCATATAGAACATGGTGATTATGTTAGCTTTTGAGTCTTCCTCATGAATTGTAGTTGGTTAGTTGAGTTTAAATTTAATTTAGTTTTAATTGTATTGTGTTTTATGTAGCACTGGGGATTCAACCTAGGGACTTATGCATGGCAGAAAATTGCTCCTCCACTGGGTAATTGCTTAGCATACACAAGCTACTGACCTACATCAATAACCATGTTATTTCTTTTTTATTTACCTTCGGCTTTTAACAACATTGTTGACAAGATACAGTACGATCTGATTTTTCTGGATTTGGGAATATTTTGTTTTACATATATCTGCAATAAATTTGTAAGTCAGTGTTTTATAGATGATGAAATATTCTCAAATTCAAAACAGTTTCAGTCCTATTCATACATGAAACTGATTTGATCACATATATTTTGTATATGATGAAAAATGTTTAGTGTCTGAAATGTGAATATATATAAAAAACATTGCATTCAAGTCAGATAATTGCTTGAATCACATGACTGAACTAAAATTTTAAAACTATTAAAAGATTTTGAAACTATTCCATGCAGTACAATTTGCTAAATACTTCATAAATATTTAACAAAACCACGTTTTTGTAAAATTAACATGGCCAGCATAATGACTTGTTTAAGTGAATTGTTTAAGTGAGTGTAATGGTTTTCAAAGTATAAAGCACTTCCCCAATGGGCTACCTAGCAAAGTCTGCACATGAGCTTGGGTTTCCTTGTCAAAAAATAAGCTTTCTTTCCAGGATCTTCTACCTGTTTTGAAAAAAAATCATGCATCTATGTTTAAAACATGATTCTTAGAAGTTAAGAAGAAAATGGTTACTAAATATGGAAAATAAATGTGAATTAAAATTTCATTGTTATTTTTCTACTTCAGAGAAGAATGAATTTCTACCATGTTATGTATACCATAATAATTATTTTCCTTCAAATGACTGGTGCTGTGTCTCTGGACCTGAGAGTACAAACATTATTTTAAAAGCCCTGAAAATGGAATTGGAGTGTAAAAGACTGTATTGGACAGTCACTCATTCTCTGAAATTAAGTCAAATTGGTAGAGGAGATGAAACATATCAATATTATTAAACTGTCCCTGAGGTGTATCTGTTAGATATTTCCAGTGAAACATATTTTTTTCTTTTCTTTTCTAAAGCTCACAGGAAAGGCTGTAAAAAGTAACATTTGAGAGCATGAAGAACAGTTTACATTAAACTTGCAGCTTTCTTTCTCCACTATTTAAACCCTTCAAGGTATAAGGTGACCTCACCTGTTTTCAAATTTGCAGGTCACAGAAAAAATATTGTTTCTCTTTTCAGATTAAGGTATAGTTTAACTGAAATTCAATATATAATATTTTTAATTTTATTTGCAATGTTGATTTAATTACATTTTATACAATATCAATAACCTAACTATATAGCCTTATAGAATGTAATTTTACTGCTCAATACCATTACTCTAGGCTTTTTTCCTGTTTTTTCATCCATGCTTTTGTTATGCCCTTTCTAAATCAACTACTGCTGAGACTGTCATTGGAGTTACTGATTACACTGCAGTGATCTTGGTTTAACTTGTACCTCATTTGCCTGCTGCCTGATACCTCAGACTTCATTGTGCATTCTGTCCCACTTTCTGGCTTGTATAACATTAGTTCCTGACACCATCACTGATGTGCTACAAGCGTTATTGCATTCTCAGTGCATTTTGTTACATTCCTTCTCTGTAGGTTTCAGAAAAAGTTCTTACAAGAATTTAGCATAATTCTTTGGTGTATTTAAGGTTTTCTCTAATGATGTACTTCAATTTCATCTTGGTTACATAGAAAAGGAAGATCCATTCCAACCAATTTTTTTTAAAATTCTGATTAATTACTACCTTTCAGTATGTATTTTGTTGTCATATATCAAAGGAAATGGCTAGGAGAGATTGCATTTTGTTAAAATTGCACCTTTTAATATGTTATCCATACTATAGTTTTCAAAATATTTATTTCAGTATGTATGTTTTTCATATTATTTGCATTTATTCTGAAATCAATTTTACAATCCTGTTGAACTACTGCACAGTTCAAGATATAAATCTTCCATTGATATGAAAACAGAAGAGATACATTTTTAGTCATAATAGAAACATCACAAGAATAATCAGTACAATTATATTAAATTGAACATATATACAATAATTCCTCATAAAGTAATGAAATAGTTTTGAATTTTTGTATATTTAATAATGCAAATACGTTTTTGAGAAAAGATAATTTAATTTTATTGTAATAATAATGAGAAACATGGCAGAGAAAGAATAGTAATGTGCTGTTTAGCAGCACAGCTACATATTTGATTATCATATCTGTATATGACATATAGAACAATCTATGACAATAACTAGAATTTGGTGACAATTTAGGAACAAACATTTATGTTAAATATATTTAAGAAAAATAAGTTAACCATGTTCAGAAAGGTAAAGAATTAAAAATAGATACCAATCTTCTAAAACTATGGTTTGGAAGCCCTTTATACTCTTTAATATTCTCTTTTGTGCAAACGTACACACATTGGCTTCTATCACTTAAAATACAGAGATAAATAAGCCCAACATTGTAACCCTAGGGAACATCCTTGTTACTTAGTTCTAAGTAGTTTTTAAAAGATGTCTGTACATAACAAAATAAACAAAATATCTTTTTAAATATACATGGTTTTAATTCTACAATTCAAATGCAAAAATTAAATGAAAAATACTCTGATTTGTGCCTCACAAAAAAGAAACTGGACAAGTCACCTCTCTCCATTAGGCCCTGGTTTTGTTTGGCCCAGTTCTTGAGCCCTGGCCCCATTGCTACCCTTTTAAACACTGCTTAGCAGAGGCGCTCACTTGAACATGTGTAATATAGTAGTGTAGGCATCCTTCTCTGAAATTGTATGGTACTACTTCATAAATGTACTTTTTATTCTTAAAAATCACCTTTTCCTATAAATTGTATTACACTTTCTTTTTGTTGCTTAGCAACATATATTAAAAGCTATCAATGCATAAGATTCTAATAAGATTACTGACATTTAGAAATGGGAGGAAAGGAGCTAAAGGTGTAGGGAAGGTGTGATACGTAGGGGAAGAACAAAAAGGGAAAAGAAAAAAATGTGAGAGAATGAAAAGATGAAAATAAAGTGTTTGTAGATGGGGAGGGGAGGAGGGGGTGAAGGGAGGGCAGAGGTAAGGGGAAAAAAATGAGAATCAAGACTTGCCATGTAAAGGTACATGATCCCAACAATGAATGTAACTGTACTGTATCCCTAAATGTACCAATAAACTCAATAAAAAAAAAAAGCTATGGCTATACATGTGACATTCTGTTATATAACTTCATGCTGTTTACTGTATCCATTCTTGGTCATCAATGGCTTGCACTTACTACATGCTGGATTTCATCATCCATTTCTCTATGTTAGATGTTTAGTATAATACTCTAAGAGTAAAACATGATTTAAGTTAGAGGGAGGGATGTGCCATAGGTACTATCTTGTCACTGGTGCAGAATACCTAACACCAATAACTTAAGGAGGAGGGGTTTCTTTTACTCATGATTTCTATCCATTGTTGGCTGGCTCCAAAGCAGCATCAAGAAGGCAGAGGAAACTGGTGGAAGAAAAGGTGCTGAATCCATGGCAGCTTAGAAAGAAAACATAGGAAGCAGCTAAGAAGTGAGACACAAATTCTCTAGCCACACTCTTAGTGACCTACCTCCAACAAGACCCCATATTGTAACTGAAAAATTATAAGTAACTCATCAAATGGCTAAATCTTCATGTGACCGACCATGCCATATCCCTAATCTCTGGATAGTCTTTATTCTATGTGACAGTTTAATCAGATCAAAATTAGGAGAATATTTGCTACTCCAGAGAAAAACTGCTTTAAATATCTAACAGAGAAATGGATGATGAAATCCAGCATGTAGTAAGTGCAAGCCATTGATGACCAAGATATTTGAAGTATAATACTCTAAGAGTAAAACATGATTAAAGTTAGAGGGAGGGATGTGCCATAGGTACTATCTTGTCACTGGTGCAGAATACCTAACACCAACAATTTAAGGAGGAGAGCTTTCTTAAAATATGTCCCTACTATGTAAGTCTTTAATTTTACATCCTTTGCTTCTTTTTTTTTTGACTGTTGCATTATGATTTAATCTAATTGCACAAAAAATTTGAAATTACAACTCATCCTTTGCTTCTTTTAATCAGAACACTTCTCATATGTTATTGCATTTAGGGTCAGAATGAGCTCTTCCACTGTTCACATTTGTCTCTAAATTTTTAAGTGCCAAACCAAGGATAGCTCTCCTGTTATTCACTATGCTTCTGGTGTTTTCTTTTTGTGTTTTCTTCTTCTAGTAGGTAACTTCTACTAAGTATTAGCTGTTCTTGGTAGTCCAAGTGTGTTTTTAAGTTTTTCATTTACATTTTTTTCTAAGATTCCCTAATGTAATTCTGAATTATTTAAACATTGAAAAAACATTTTATTTTGTATAATTTCCAAGAAGGTAAGGAGGAAACACTGAAATGTAGTCTTTTTCAAAGCAAATGTTCTTTTACATATTTTAGTTGTGTTCCAGTAGAGGATAATTAGGACAAATTAAGTTCAATTTGGAAATATAGAAAAAAACCAGTAAGTTGCAGTAGTTTTATTCTAGAAGTAGAATATATGATGTGTGATAAAATATAGTACTTGTTTAAATTTTTAAAATATGATTACACTAAAGACACATTACCTTTAATCCTCATCAAATTCTCTCCATTGCTTTGTACACACTTGCCCCAACATTCTTGACACTTACTGAATAATATCTAGAAGTCCTTTATTGGGAGTATCTTTAGTTTCTGCCCATGGCTGTATTGCTGTCTTGAATTCAAAACATTTATCTTCCGTGGTCATTTTGACCTTGGGCAAGAGCCAGAAGTTACTTATGCCAGATCCAGTGAACAAGGTGGACAAGAAAACCCTGTATTTTCACAAGGTGCCTTTATATTGGATGACATTTGGCAGCAATATTCACCATAGTTTTTTGTTTTTGTTTTTGTTTTTCAATGACAGCTCAAAAACACTCATGAAAGAGCCCTTCCAGAACTGCTTCCGAAAGTGACAAGAACGATGCGTGGTGAGATCAAAGTGAAGGAGGGTACCTGCGTTGAGGAAAAATAATGGCAAGTGCTTTGAGTGCAATAATTTATTTTATGTTTATGTTTTATTTTTATTTATATTTTGATATCAGGGATTGAACTCAGGCCCCTGTGCTTGTGAGGCAGGCGCCAGAAACACTGAGCTAAATCCCCAGCCATTAATTTACTTCAAACTTAAACTTTCACCATATTTTTCAAACATCCTGTTATGGCTTGTATCTAGATGTCTCTACAAGGCCTCATGTACTTATGTGGGGCTTTTAGAGCTGCTTGGATCTAGGATGTGTGATATTTGAATTAACGCTGTGTGGTATAAATTTAGTCTACTATTGGAATGAGCATCGTTCTGGGTTTGACTAAAGAGAGAAGAGGTTGTATCACTCAAAGGCTTATAGCCTGAGTAGGATAAAAGGGAAATGGAGGATTGCTGCTTTCTATCTTTAACCTGCAGTGTCATGAACTGTTTCTCTGCCATGCTGTTCTTCCTTGGAGCCAGATGATTGTTAAATAGTTTACCAACTATGAACTGAAATAAAGAAGCTTTCCTATTTCCCCTTTAAAGAAGCTTTGGTATTTCTCCTTTATTTTTGTAATGTTCATTTAGATACAAATAAATCAACCAAGCAAAAGTATGACACAGCCATTCTGAGCTAACAGGTATGTTGCTGAATGTTCTTATCTATTGAATATAGATTAAGAATTGTCACAAATATTGAATGTGAGCTATGCATTTAAAATTCCACTTAAACTTGTTCTTATATTTTCTAACGTTGATCCAGTGCATTCAGGATTAATTTCAATGTATTTCTCTTAGCATTTATATGTCTGTTTATCATCTATCTATCTATCTATCTATCTATCTATCTATCTATCTATCTATCTATCTATGCAAGACAGCTTACTGGGTAGACTTACAGAATTAGAGGCACAATAACCCACAGTGATCATCTGCATGCTGGAGAGATCGAGCCAGAAGATCCAGTAGCTGCTCAGTGCCAGAGGCTGGAAACCATAGAGCAAGAAGGATCAAGTATGTAGCACAAACCTGAAACTGAAAGCCTGGGAACTCCTGGATAATTCCTGCATGAATCCAAGTTGGAAGACCAAAAAATCTTCTTGATGTCCACAAACAATGACAGTAGAAAAACACACACCTGTTCTTGATGCTTTTAAATTCAGACTAACTTCATCCTTTTCTGTTACTCCATTTGGCTATGCTGCGATTCTGTTAAATGGTCCCTCACCAGTCCTCTCAGTTAGCTGGCCTGCATTCAATATTCTGTGAACACCCTTATAGCCACACCCAGAGATAGATTTTACTAATCTGCCAGGCATCGCCTAACCCAGTAAAACTGATGATCACCATTAAAAATCACAATTTCTTATACAGTCATGTGTCGATTGAGAATGGGAATAAAGACAGAAATACTTTTTTACATAATTTCCTCTTTTTTTTCTTTTATTTTTTTTTAGTTTTTTTCTTTTATTGAGTTTATTTTTATGTATACAATACAGTTACATTCTTTAATGGGATCTTGTACCTTTAACATGATATAACTTGGTTCTTATTTTTTCCCCATTCCCCTGCCCTTCCTTCACCCCCTCTAACCTTCCCCATTTACAAAAAGAGTAAGGGCACTGGGAAGGGTAAGGGAAAGGAAGGAAGAGAAAAGAAAAAATGTGAGACAAGGAAAAAAATGAAAACAAATCTTTTCTCTTCTTTTGAAAATTTTTGCACGTGTAAGCAAATCTAGATGGGAAAGCCCACCACACACTTCCACTTTAAGCTTTACACTGTCCTACTTGTAGTATGTTGTTGACTGAAATGGCATTAGGTAGCACACCACAATGTATTATAAGTACTGTGAGTCAGAAGTACTGTTAAATTTGAGAAACACCCTAACATTGAAGTTAAGTTTCATGCTTTCAAGAAAATACCACTTAATAAATTATAGCACCAAGAAAGCACAAAATTATAGATGTCTGAAATTCAAATAGTATGGCTGAGTTGCCTTAAAACATCACAAAATTAGATTAATAAAACATGGAAACATTTGGAGACATTGTATTTCAAAGTATTCCTAATAAACAGAAATGTTCAATTACAGGCATTTGAAGACTCTACTAGCTACTTCAATTTTCAAGGAAAAACAGAGTATACATTTAAAAAGAGTTTTATAGTTTGTTTTACTAATAAAGAGAGTTTTCATAGTGGTGCAATGATGTGAAATTCTGTTTTTAAAAATTTTAACCATTAGTTTTCTTGTTTTAAATTAAAGATTAAGAAAAACCCGTATTAATTTATTAGTATGTACATTTATGTTTTATGCACTAGTTAAAAATTGATGCAGTTTAAAAACTCAAGAATAGGGGCTGGGGATTTAGCTCAGAGGCTCCACTGCCTGCCTTGCAAGGGCAAGTTCTCAAGTTTGATCCCAGGGACCAAAACAAACAAACAAACAAACAAATGCAAACAAACAAACACATGCAAACAAAAACAAAATAATGTATTGTAAAGACTAAAATTTCATTTAGGTAACAAGAAATAAGTTCAAGAAATCTCTTGTAGTATATGCACAATTAATAATACATATATAGTACATATATAGTACAATTAATAATAATTTGTATTTTTTGGAAACTTTTTGGAAGTGTATGGTAAGTATCCTCCCCACATATGTGATAACTACTGGAGATAATGCATATTTTAATTATCTCAATTTGGTCACTATACAATGTACACATACTTCCAAACATATTGACTGTAATACATATAATTTTTCTTTTGATTTAAATAAATATAAATACATAGAATTGGTAGAAAAATAGGTGAAAAGAGTAAAAGGGAGGAGTGTTAAATTCAAAATAGTGTTTACATATTGACTTTAATAGGAAATACATGCATTTTTGGAACTCTTAAAAAATCTCTGATATACAAGTTTAATTTATAGTTTGTGTTCAAAATAGATAATGCCCTCATTATAAGAATTGAGATCGAGTGCTATGCTAAGCAAGGGCTTGCTCCTTTGGTTAATCAGTAGATATCTAGAACAGAATATTTATTCACAGAATTAAGTGTGAGCATGTATATACTTAAAGCAAATGACATTTTGGTGAAAGGGAAACTTTCTATAAATGTAAGAGATAAATCAGGTGATAAAACTATGAAAATGAATAAAATAATTATATTTGTAGGGCATTGTAATCTTTAAGTTAAAAACTGAATTTGGTAAGAATTTAAACAGATAACAGACAAAAGACATCAGAGAGAGAAATTTTCAGGAAATCACCTACTGTGCTTCATTTATACAAGACATACTAGTACCTGAAAGTCTTAAATTATTATGTCCAAAAGCTGCCATAAATTTATTAATGTGAGATAGGACATAATTCTTCTGCCTCATAACAAATGTTTATAATGTATTCAGGATACTACTACCACCCCTCAATGAATACTTTTAGCCCTTTTAAATACAGTCTATATTTCACACATTTTATTCATTGCTTTTAAATAATTTTTTCTAGATAAGTCTGTCCTGGTATATCATATTTTTTAACACATTTTATATTTCTCTTCTGTAGGAAACCTCTTAATTCTTCTTTTGGATTCTCCATGCTTCCTGTTTCTCCCACTTTAAACCTGATCTAAATCAGTTATTATAATATAGCAAAAACTTTAAAAAGTTGTATTAAATACAATATTCCAAGTAATTTTTTGTTTTGTTTTATTTTACTTTACTTCTGGCAAATTATGCAACTTCTGCTCTCGCAGTTTATATACATATGACAGCAAATTATTGACTTTAAAAATAATTCAGTCTCCACAAAAAATTTAAATAATGGTGTTTTTCAAAGACTACTAATCAAACTACCTGGAGAAGAATCGTACATATTCATGAATTGTTTCATATTATTAATAATTGCACTGCTTATTGTTGTTTGTTTTTTCTATGCATCATTTATTAAAGCTCTTCAATGAGCAGAATGTGAATGATTATAATTCTTTTCATGCTTTTATGTACAGTCTGTGCCTGAAGAAGGATAAACTAAAACATGCATATATCCTCAAAGTTTTGATCTTGTCTTTTAAAAAGGATATGAATGTGAAGGATTATGCAGATAGCATCATTCAAATAACGTGGGTTTGTTCTATTTTCTGAACTTTTTTTAATTGTAAGACTTCATAAATTTTACAAACTCTTTAATTTTCCACAAATGCTCACCATCTATGCATGAATAACCATGTATTCAGGTTAAACATTGTAATTATCAAAACTGACTTTTTATTATGAAGTCCTAATCACTTCATCTCTTCCTAATGTAAATGAGACCTATAAGGGATACTACATACTTTGAAAATGGTAATTAGACAAATATGAAAAAAAATTATATTTTTAAAGAAGAGGCTGTGATGATTTTCTAGCTTAACAAATTAGGATAGCTGAGTACAACTCTTTATTGAAGATGTTATTTTTAAAAAAACATAAAATATTTTAACAGATTTTTTTACTTCCTGAATGAAAACAAGATTGTTCTGCTGTTTAATATCAATGTTGTAACTTCATCCAGTGTTAGGCTTTATCACTGAGAGAGAGAGAGAGAGAGAGAGAGAGATTACAAACCAACACTCGAAGGTATAAAGGATTAAAGTAAACACAGAGTAATAAAATTAATATGAAGAGGCTCTTTATGGAAGCCAGGAAGGAGTTCACTGGGTGTTTGAGCTCCCATCCCACAACGTTACATTTGCGTGGCTTTTGGGTTTCCCGAGTCACTCCTGTGTAGGCTGCAGCCAGTAGAAGTCACAGAAGGAGGTGGAGCAGCACTCCACACGTGGAACAGTGCTAAGGAAGATTGTTACATCTTAAAATTTGACTGGCAGGCGGGTGCGCGACCTCCTGGACTGCGTGACACAGATCCAGCAAGGACCCAAAGACCCCAGAGGGGGTCTCTTCAGCTGTCTGCCTGCCTGAGATCACCCAGCGGGTGCATGACCTCCCGGACTGCACAACAATAGACCCAGTAAGGAAGGCAGCCGCGCGGGCGCCCTTGAAACACCCCCATGACCTCCCCCCCCCGTTCTCAAACCTCCTGATTGGGTCAGTCTTTAGACCAACTCTGCAGAGGCATAGGTTCTCATGAAGGGTAGTTTTCTGAGCTCCCAACTTTGAACATCTCTAAAGAAAGGGCAGGGGAAATCTGTGATAGAACTGAGTGGAGTTCAACCCTGAGGGTAGGGAACCTCAAGTTAGGCCTTGTAGACTGTGTTCAGTCTCAGTCGTGGGGAACTGCCATTGGCTAGCTGAGACCAGGGGATTTGGTTCTGCATATGGCTGTACATGTGGTATAATATGAGATCAGAGACAGTCTGAAAGAGGCCCTTCAAATACTTTTTTTTTTCTTCTCTCTCTCTCTTTTTTCTTTTCCTCATTCCACCCTAAAATTTCTTTCTTTTTTCTGTCCTCTCTCTCCAACTCAGTCTCTTGCTCCACCATAGTGTCCCTCATCTCCCTTTTTATTCTGGCTCCTGCCCTAACTCAGACTTCTTCTTTTATTATTTTTTGTTTTTAGGAGGGGTTTCCCTTTATGTTATTTTCTCCACACATTTTACCTCACTCATGGCTCTGTACCTTCAAGGGAAGGCAAGCGCCTGTTGTTGTTAAGGGGATATATTCTTGTCCTTATTCCTGCACTCTCTCTATCCCCCCTGAAGCTAATAGCTTTGTAAAGATAGTAAGGTAATTCTACAACCTCTGGATTCACTTCAAACCTGCTCTAAATCTTTCTCTTATCTAATCCTATCATTATAAGTCTAACCCGCCATCCTAAAGGGTAAAGATGCAATATTGAAAAGCATATTCACTGCAAACATACTATGGGCTGCTTCTTGAAATTAATTTAATTCACAGGAGTTAAAGGTGATACATTAATGACTACCACAAGTGGTCAGTTGGCAAGCTGTGCCTGATCCTATTGGGCTGCTGAATGTATCAATTGGGATAAAGGGTTGTGATTGATTTAAAGAGTTGTTTTCTCTGATATTATGAAAATGAGGATGTCTATCAGTCATTAGAAACTCAAAAGCTAAAACACAACTAAATTAGGAAGATTTAAGTAATACCCACAAATTAAAGAAGGACAACCCAACAATAAAAATAAAAATGAGAAAACACTTAAGCAAGACACAAAAACAGATTTCCAGTTCACCAATGGCAAATAGTAGGACAAATGAGGATGAAAAGTCTGATAGTGAACCAACAGGACTCCCTGGACCCATAGCACAGGAGGTAACAAAACAGATCAATCAGGCTCTAGAAAAATTCAAACCAGAAATAATTTCCCAGTTAACCAGAGAGATGATGAGCAAAATGGAAGTCATGATTCGAGACTCTAGAGCAGAAACTGACAAAAAAATAGATGAGCTCAAGACTATGATGGAAGCCATGAAGACTCAGCATAAGAAAGAAATGCAAACAATGAATGCCCAACAGAGGAAAGAAATGGAATCCATAAAACAGATTCAAAAAGATATCCAGGAGATTAAAAACTCTACTGAAAGTGTATGCAACAGAATAAAACATTGTGAAGATAGAATTGAAGATATAGAAGATAGGATCGCAGTCAGTGAACTTGAAAAAAGAGGTCTCTTAAAAACAGTAAGGGATCATGAGAAATCAATCCAACAACTCCTAGATGATACAAAGAAAAATAACATAAGACTGATAGGAATTCATGAAAAAACAGGAGAAAACGCAAATGGCATAAAAAAGTTTTATACAGAATTAATGACAGAAAACTTCCCAAACAGAAGGGAAGAATTAGACATACAGATAAGTGAGGCATATAGAACTCCAACTAGCCATGATCAAAAAAAATCTACACCTAGACATATAATAATCAAGATTCCAGAAATCCAACAGAAAAACAAAATACTACAAGCAGTAAGAGAAAAAAAAAAAATCACATGCAAAGGGAAGCCCATTAGAATCACAGCAGACTTTTCAACACAAACCCTTAGGTCAAGGAGAGCCTGGAGTGAGGTATTCCAAGTCCTAAAAGAAAAGAACCTCCAACCTAGACAGATGTATCCTGAAAAACTCCCTTTCAAAATAGATGGGGAAATAAGATACTTCCATGACAAAGAGCACCTGAGAAATTTCATGAACACCAAACCAGCACTGCAAGGAATTCTAAACAATATCCTGGAAAAGGACAACGAAGTTCACAATAACATGAGGCCCAACAGACCAAATCAAATAGGCAAGGCAAGAAACTAAAGGAGATGGGAGAAAAAGTAAAAAGAATCAACAAAAGGACAATAACATGACAAGAATAAGTCAAAATATATCAGTTATAACCATCAATGTTAATGGCCTCAATTCACCAATCAAGAGAAACAGATTGGCAGAATGGATTAAGAAGCAAAATCCAACAATATGTTGTATACAAGAAACACACCTAGTGCAAAAGGAAGCCCATAGACTGAAAGTGAAAGGATGGAAAACAATTCTTCATGCGTCGGGAGCCCAGAAAAAAGCAGGGGTAGCAATCTTATTCTCAGATAAAGTAAATTTCAAACCAAAACTCATTAAGAGAGGCAAAGAAGGACACTACATCCTTATAAAGGGAACAATTCAAGAGGAAGAGTTGACAATCATAAACATATGTGCACCAAACATAAATGCCCCCAACTATATAAAACAAATATTAAGTAACATGAAAAACCAAATAAGCACTAATACAATTGTAGTGGGGGATTTAAATACCCCACTATCACAAATTGACAGATCATCTAGGCAGATAATCAACAATGAAATAATAGAACTGAACTAAGCTTTGGAACACATGGGCTTAATAGATGTTTAGAGAGTATTCCACCCCCAAATATCAGAATATACATTCTTTTCAGCTGCACATGGATCATTCTCCAAGATAGACCACATACTGGCTCACAGAACAGGTCTAAACAAAAACAAAAAAATTGAAGTTATCTCCTGTATATTATCAGATCATAGTGCAATCAAGCTGGAGATCAATAGCACAAGAAACTATAGAAACTTCACGGAAGTTTCATGGAAACTTCATGGAACTTCATGGAAACTGAACAACACTCTCCTAAACAATCAATGGATTACAGAGGAAATTAAAGAAGAAATTAGACAGATTTACAAAAAAATGAGAATGCCAATACAACATACAGGAATCTTTGGGACACAGTGAAAGCAGTTCTACGTGGAAAGTTCATAACATTGAATGCCCACACTAGGAAAACAGAGCGGGCTCAAATAAACAACTTAACGATGAAACTTAGACTCCTAGAAAAACAAGAGCAAGAAAAACCCAAGGCTCGAACAAGAGAGGAAATTATAAA
Organism: Fukomys damarensis; assembly: GCF_012274545.1. Lineage (NCBI taxonomy): Eukaryota > Metazoa > Chordata > Mammalia > Rodentia > Bathyergidae > Fukomys > Fukomys damarensis. The sequence goes on from NW_022900918.1 coordinate 18,105,972, forward strand.
GATCCAAGCGAAATCAATGCAATGGAAACTAAGAAAATGATACAAAAAATAAATGAAACAAAGAGCTGGTTTTTTGAAAGAATAAATAAAATCGACAAACCCTTAGCTAATCTAATCAAAAGAAGGAAAGAAAAGGCTCAGATCCATGCAATCAGGAATGAAAAAGACGAAGTCACAACAGATCCAAAAGAAATCCAGAGGATCCTGAACACCTATTTTGAGAACCTGTACTCTAATAAAATGGAAAACACAGAAGGAATGGACAGATTTCTAGATACTTATGAATTACCAAAGTTGAATGAAGAAGATAAAAACATTTTAAACTCCCCAATCACAATCAGTGAAATTGAAAATTGTAATTAAAAACTTACCAACAGAGAAAAGTCCAGGCCCTGATGGATTCACTGCTGAATTTTACAGGACATTTAAAGAAGAAATACTACCATTACTCCTTAAAATTTTCAATGAAATTGAAAGGGAAGCTATACTTTCAAATTCATTCCTGGAAGCAAGTATCACTTAACTCCCCAATCACAATCAGTGAAATTGAAAATTGTAATTAAAAACTTACCAACAGAGAAAAGTCCAGGCCCTGATGGATTCACTGCTGAATTTTACAGGACATTTAAAGAAGAAATACTACCATTACTCCTTAAAATTTTCAATGAAATTGAAAGGGAAGCTATACTTTCAAATTCATTCCTGGAAGCAAGTATCACTTTGATTCCAAAACCAGGGAAAAAGATAACTAAAAAGGAGAACTACAGACCAATCTCCTTAATGAATATAGATGCAAAAATCCTTAATAAGATACTAGGAAACAGAATACAGAAGATTATTAAGAAGATCATCCATCATGATCAAGTCGGATTTATTCCAGAGATGCAAGGGTGGTTCAACATACGAAAGTCAATAAATGCAATACATTATATTAACAAAGTCAAGGACAAAAACCATACGATCCTCTCAATAGATGCAGAAAAAGCATTTGATAAAATTCAACACCCATTCATGATAAAAACCCTGCAAAAAATTCGAATAGATGGTCTATACTTCAATTCAATAAAGGCTATCTATGAAAAGCCATCAGTCAACAACATATTGAATGGCCAAAAACTGAAAACCTTCATGTTAAAATTAGGAACAAGACAAGGATGCCCACTATCACCACTTCTCTTCAATATAGTTCTGGAAACATTAGCCACAGCAATTAGACAATAGAAAGAAATTAAAGCAATAAAGATAGGAAAGGAAGAAGTTAAACTATCATTATTTGTTGATGTTATGATACTCTACATTGAAGATCCAAAAAACTCCACCAAAAAACTTCTAGACTTAATTGACAGATTCAGTAGAGTATCTGGATACAAGGTGAATACCCAAAAGTCAAAAGCCTTCTCATACAAAAATAACAGACACACGGAAAGTGAAATGGGGAAACAATTCCTTTTACAATAGCATCCAAAAAAAATGAAGTATCTAGGAATCAGTCTAACACAAGAAACAAATGATCTCTACACTGAAAATTACAGCACTCTGAAAAAAGAAACTGAAGAGGATATAAAAAAATGGAAAGATATTCCCTGCTCCTGGGTAGGAAGAATCAACATAGTGAAAATGGCCATACTACCAAAACTACTATATACAGTCAGTGCAATGCCAAATGAAATTCCAACACTATATTTCAAAGAACTAGAAAAAAAAATCCAAAAATTCATCTGAAATCATAAGAGACCTAAAATAGCAAAAGCCATTTTAGGCAACAGACACATGGCACCAGGTGTAACAATTCCCAATTTGAAACTATACTACAAAGCCAATGTGATAAAAACAGCATGGTACTGGCAAAGAAATAGGCCTGAGGATCAGTGGAACAGACTGGTTGACACAAAAACAAATGCAGATGTACTCAGCTGCCTCATCTTTAACAAAGGAGCTGACCATCCTCAGTGGAGGAAAGATAGCCTCTTTAATAAATGGTGTTGGAAAAACTGGATGTCAACCTGCCACAGATTAAACTTAGACCCTTATCTTTTGCCATGCACTAAATTAAAATCCAAATGGATTAAAGATCTAAATATTAAAATAGAAACATTAAACTTGCTGGAAGGTAAGTTAGGCAGAACTCTGGAAGACATTGGTATAGGAAAAGACTTTATGAACAAATCCTCAGTAGCACGGGAACTAGCAGATAAAATCAACAACTGGGATCTCATCTTACTAAAAAGCTTCTGTACTTCAAAAGAAACCATCAACAGAACTAAGAGACAATCTACAATGTGGGAAAAAATTTTTACCAGCTGTTCCTCAGACAAAGGAGTATTATCAAGGATATATAAAGAACTCACAACAATCAGTTCCCCCAAATATAAAGACCCGATTCAAAAATGGGCATCCAAAATGAAGAGACATTTCTCAGACAGAGAAGTAAAAGCAGCAAGAAAATATTTGAAAAAATGTTCTACATCACTGTTCATTGGAGAGATGCAGATGAAAACAACACTGAGATTCCACCTCACCCCACAAAGAATGGCTGCTATCAAGAAATCACACAATAACAAATGTTGGCGGGGTTGTAGGGAGAAAGGAACACTTCTCCATTGTTGGTGAGAGTGCATACTAGTGCAACCACTATGGAAATCAATATGAAGATACCTCAAAGAGCTGGGACTGGAGGTTCCATTTGACCTAGCCATCCCTCTGCTGGGTATCTTTCCAAGAGAACTAAAAGAATCATATCAAAGAGAAGTATGTGCACCCATGTTTATAGCAGCACAGTTTGTAATAGCTAAATCTTGGAAACAGCCCATTTGCCCATCCATTGGAAACTGGATAAAGATGTTGTGGTTTTTCTATAAAATGGAATATTACTCAGCCATAAAGAACGAGAAAATAGATTCATTCATAGGAAAATGGAAACATATTGAAGATATACTCCTAAGTGAAATAAATAAGTCACATATGTGTAAATACCGAATAGTTTCCCTGGAGTAAATAATCTGCAACAATGTGTAAAAGATTCTAATAAGATTACTGATATTTAGAAATGGGAAGAAAGGAGCTAAAGGTGTTGGGAAGGTGGGATGGGTAGGGGAAGAGTAAAAAGGGAAAAGAAAAAAACGTGAGAGAATGAAAAGATGAAAATAAAGTGTTTGTAGATGGGGAGGGGAGGAGGGGGTGAAGGGAGGGCAGAGGTAAGGGGAAAAAATGAGAATCAAGACTTGTCATGTAGAGGTACAAGATCCCAACAATGAATGTAACTGTACTGTTACCCTAAAATGTACCAATAAACTCATTTAAAGCTGAAAAAAAATTAATATGGAGAAATTGGTTTGTAAGATGTTTTGAAAAGCAGTCATTAAGAAAACAAGTTTTGATAAAGATAGTGGTAATTCTAATACATATATTGATGATGTTTACCTTCCTAGAAGACTTTTTTTTAACTTTCTTCCCTTGTCCATCGCAGAAATATTATGTCTAATAATGATGGTAAATTTCTGATGCAGCAAATTTGCTTTGGAAAAATGAAAAGTTTTCACTGTAAGAACAATTAAAATCATCTAATAATAAAGCCTGCGAATTTTTGGAATGTTTTCTTGAAGGTAACATAATAAGCATTTAAAAATCATTCATCACTAGGTAATCAGGTAATGAAAGCAAATTCATCCATATTGTACACAGGTTTTAGCTTGGAGAAATTTTAATTTAACTCACTTTCCTTAAAATATATGCCTGAATTCTGGAAATTCCCATGGGTAGGTATTTCTGTTTTGGAGCGGGTCGCATTCAAACTGACCAAAACCAAATGAACAACAAGCTATAATTATGGTGGAGATAAACTGTTTTAAGCAGGCAGTCTAACTTCTGCAAATTTTTACAGTAACATTCCATCATACATTTCTTTTTATTGACATTTCCTTAATTCCTTTAGTAAATTTTCCCTTAAGGAGCAGTCTTGTGGGGATAATCCAAATGCCTGCATCTTCTAATAAAAGTTGGAGTATTTCTTTATGAGGAGACATTAACTTGACTCAATTAGGCAACTTGCAAATACTAATTTCAAGTTTTTGTTCAAAAGACAGATATTTAAAAAATATCTTTCAATTCATCTCATATGTGGTTATTGCCAATCTCTCCTAACCCACTTATTGTGCAGAATCTACTCAACTTTAACTCACACAGCTCTTCTATCTCATAGGATAGAAGATAAAGGCATATGATGACTAAAGTTACAATTCAGAAAGTTAAAAAAAAAAGACTGATTTCATAAAGTAGTATTACAGTAAAGACAGCACTCTATTCAATAAAATCATGGCTTTGGTGATAGCTGTTACAGTTATGTTGGTTGCAATAATAAAGATACTACTGTATATAAAGTAAGACATGGATTACATGTTAAATATCTAGTTAGTACTTATTAATATATAAGGACAAATCAGATAATTTGGATATAACCCCCCAACCCATGTGTTAATGTCTTCTTCTCTAGCTTGGTTCTCCTGGGAAGTGGAGGAAAGTTTTCAAGGCATCTGGCCTAGTGGGAGTTCTTCTGTTAATTGAGGCTGTACCCTTGAAGGAGATAGTGTGACCACAGACTAAAAGTAACTGGGAAAACTGGTCACTGACTTAATCAAGTCTGAAACTATGAGCCAAAATAAAAAATTTCTCCTTTGTACTTGATTTTTGTAAACATATGCTATAGTGATGGAAAGGCAGTTAACACTGAAATGCAACTCTAACTCGATTTTTAGGATACGTGTGTGTGCATGTGTGTTTTTCCTTGAATTTGATAAGACTGTAATCATGGTATTTGGCTTTATGACTTATATGCATTTCAGTTAGCATGTTCTTTTCTCTGTCCTCTAGTCCTTCTCCTTTGAATACTGAGGTTTTTTTTTTTTTTTTGACAGAGTATTGCTGAATACTGCTTTCCAGGTCTTTCCTGTGTTACTGCCTCTGGACTCTGGATTTCTAGCTCTCCTAGACCATCTCATGCAGGTACCAGATAACTTTTCATGACTTCCTCATGAAATATCCTGTATTTTCCTCTTTGTGTTTCTATGTACATAATTGATTGTTAATTGATTTCCTTCATGAATTGTTAATTGATTTCCTGCCTTTAACAGGATTAAAGTCCTACTTTCTTTGTTTTCTAGTTATTCTCAGCAAGAGTTTCAATTTAAGTATAATATGATTTAATTTATTTAAAATATTTTTTTCAGCATTAATTGAGGTTATTGGCACATTTTTGGGATACAGTACAGTTACATTCATTGTTGGGATCCTGCACCTCTACATGACAGGTCTTGGTTCTCCTTTTTTTCCCCTTGTTCCTGCCCTCCCTTCAACTCCTCCTCCCCTCCCCATCTACAATCACTTTATTTCTATCTTTTCATTATCTCACATTTTTTTCTTTTCCCTTATTATCCTTCCCCTACCCATCCCACTTTCCGTACACCTTTAGCCACTTTATTCCATTTTCACAATGTCAGTAATCTTATTAGGATCTTATGTATTATTGCAGTTTATTCACACCAGAGAAACTATCCGGTATTTACACCTGTGTACCTTATTTATTTCACTTAGGGGTATATCTTCAATATGTATCCATTTTGCTATGAATGAATCTATTTTCTCACTCTTTATGGCTGAGTAATATTCCATTTTATAGAAAAACCACATCTTCTTTATCCAGTTTCCAACGGATGGGCAAATGGGCTTTTTCCAAGATTTAGCTATTACAAACTGTGCCACTTTAAACATAGGTGCGCATACTTCTCTGTGATATGATTCTTTTAGTTCTTTTGGAAAGATACCCAGCAGAGGGTTGGCTGGGTCAAATGGAATCTCCAGTCCAAGCTCTTTGAGGTATCTCCATATTGATTTCCAGAGCAGTTGCACCAGTCTGCACTACCACCAGCAATGGAGAAGGGTTCCTTTCTCACCACAACTCCGCCAACATTTGTTATTGTATGATTTCTTGATACCAGCCATTCTTTGTGGGGTGAGGTGGAATCTCAGTGCTGTTTTCATCTGCATCTCTCAAATGATCAGTGATGTGGAACATTTTTTCATATATTTACTTGCTGCTTTTACTTCTTTGTCTGAGAAATGTCTGTTCATTTTGGATGCCCATTTTTGAATCATGTCTTTATATTTAGGGGGTGATTGTTTTGAGCTTTTTATATATTCTAGATAATAATCCTTTGTCTGAGGAGCATCTGATAAAAATATTTTCCCACATTGTAGGTTGTCTCTCAGTTCTCCTGATGGTTTCTATCACAGAACAGAAGCTTTTTAGTAAGATGAGATCCCAGTAGTTGATTCTTTCTGCTAGTTTCCGTGCTACTGAGGATTTCTTCATAAAGTCTTTTCCTATGCCAATGTCTTCAAGAGTTCTGCCTAACTTATCTTCCAGCAAGTTTAGTGTTTCTGTTTTAATATTTAAATCTTTCATCCACTTGAATTTTAATTTATTGCATGGTGAAAGATAAGGGTCCAGTTTTATTCTTTGGCAGGTTGACATCCAGTTTTTCCAACACCATTTATTAAAGAGGCTATCTTTCATCCAGTAGGGACTGTCAGCTCCTTTGTCAAAAATGAGGTAGTTGAGTACATGTGGAGTTGTTTTTGTGTCTTTCAATCTGTTCCACTGATCCTCAGTTCTGTTTCTTTGCCAGTACCATGCTGTTTTTATCACAGTGGCTTTGTACTATAGTTTCAAAAGGGGAATTGTTATACCTGCTACCATGTGTCTGTTACCTAGTATGGCTTTTGCTATTCCAGGTCTCTTCTGGTTCCAAATGAATTTTTGGATTCTTTTTTCTAGTTCTGTGAAATATAGTGTTGGCATTTCAATTGGCATTGAATTGAATCTGTATAGCAGTTTTGGTAGTATGGCCATTTTCACTATGTTGATTCTTCCTACCCAGGAGCAGGGGATGTCTTTCCATTTATTTATATCCTCTTTAATTTCATTTTTCAGAGTGCTATAGTTTTCAGTGTAGAGATCTTTTGCTTCTTTTGTTAGATTGATTCCTAGATACTTCATTGTTTTGGGTGCTATTGTGAAAGGAATTGGTTCCTTAATTTCTCTCTCAGTGATTCTGTTATTTGTGTACAAGAAGGCTATTGATTTTTGGGCATTCACCTTGCATCCAGATACTCTACTGAATCTGTCAATTAAATCTAGAAGTCTTTAGGTGGAGATTTTTGAGTCTTCAATGTAGAGTATCATATCATCAGCAAATAATGACAGTTTAACTTGTTCCTTTCCTATCTTTATTGCTTTAATTTCTTTCTCTTGTCTAATTGCTGTGGATAATGTTTCCAGCACTATATTGAAGAGGAGTAGTGATAGTGGACGTCCTTGTCTTGCTCCTGATTTTAATGTGAAAGATTTCAGTTTTTGGCCATTTAATATGATGTTGGCTGTTGGTTTTTCATAGATAACCTTTATTGAGTTGAGATATAGACCATCTATTCCAATTTTCTTCAGGTTTTTTATCATGAATGGGTGTTGAATTTTGTCTAATGGTTTTTATGCATCTATTGAGAGGATCATATGGTTTTTGTCCTTGATTTTGTTAACGTGATGTATTACATTTATTGACTTACATATGTTGAACCACCCTTGCATCCCTGGAATAAATCCTAATTGGTCAGGATGTATGATCTTCTTGATAGTCCTCTGTATTCTGCTTGCTAGTATCTTATTAAGGATTTTTGCATCTATATTCATTTAGGAGATTGGCCTATGGTTCTCTTTTTTAGTTGCATCTTTCCCTGGTTTGGGAATCAAAGTGATACTTGCTTCCAGGAAAGAATTTGGAAGTATAGCTTCCCTTTCAGTTTCACTGAAAAGTTTGAAGAGTAATAGCAGTAGTTCTTCTCAAATGTCTTGTAAAATTCAGCAGTGAATCCGTCAGGGCCTGGGCTTTTCTTTGTTGGTACATTTTTAATTACATTTTCAATTTCACTGACTGTAATTGGGGTGCTTAAAATGTTTTTTTATCTTCTTTGTTCAACTTTGGTAATTCATAAGTATCTAGAAATCTGTCCATTTCTTCTGTGTTTTCCATTTTATTGGAGTAGAGGTTCTCAAAGTAGGTATTAATGATCCTCTGGATTTCTATTGGATCTATTGTGACTTCACCTTTTTCATTCCTGATTGCATGGATCTTAGCCTCTTATTTCCTTTTTTTTTTATATAAGATTAGCTAAGGACTTGTCAATTTTATTTATTCTTTCAAAAAACCAACTCTTTGTTTCGTTTATTTTTTGCATCATTTTCTTAGTTTCCATTGCATTGATTTCTGTTCTAATCTTTGTAATTTCCTTTCTTCTTCGAGCTTTGGGTTTTTCTTGCTGTTGTTTTTCTAGGAGTCTATGTTTCATCATTAGGCTGTTTATTTGAGCTTGTTCTGTTTTCCTAGTGTGGGCATTCACTGCTATGAACTTTTCACATATAACTGCTTTTATTGGGTCCCATAAATTCCTGTATGTTGTACTGGCATTTTCCTTTATTTGTAAAAACTGTCTAATTTCTTCTTTAATTTCCTCTGTAATCCTTTGATTGTTCAGGAGAGTGTTGTTCAATTTCCATGTGCTTGTGAAGTTCCTACAGTTTCTTGTGATATTGATCTCCAGTTTGATTACACAATGATCTGATAATATACGGGGATGACTTCATTTCTTTTGCATTTATTCAGACCTGTTCTGTGAACCAATATGTGATCTACCTTGGAGAATGATCCACGTGCAACGAAAAATAATGTATATTCTGATTTTGTGGGGTGGAATACTCTGTAGACATCTATTAAGTCCATGTGTTCCAAAACTTGGTTCAGTTCTACTATTTCATTGTTGATTTTCTGCCTAGAAGATCTGTCAATTTGTGATAGTGGCGTATTTAAATCCCCCACTAAAATTGTATTAGTGCTTATCTGGTTTTACATGTTACTTAATATTTGTTTTATATAGTTGGGGGCATTTATCTTTGGTGCATATATGTTTATGATTGTTATCTCTTCCTCTTGAATTGTTCCCTTTACAAGGATGTAGTGTCCTTCTTTGTCTCTCTTAATGAGTTTTGGTTTGAAATTTACTTTGTCTGCCAATAAGATGCTACCCCTGCTTTTTTCTGGGCTCCTAACATGTGGAGCATTGTTTTCCATCCTTTCACTTTCAGTCTATGGGCTTTCTTTTGCACTAGGTGTGTTTCTTCTTTGCAACATATTGTTGGATTTTGCATCTCAACCCATTCTGCCAGTCTATTTCTCTTCTCATTAGTGAATTGAGGCCATTTACATTGATGGTTATAGCTGATATGTTCTGACTTATTGTCATATTATTGTCCTTTTGTTGACTCTTTTTACTTTTTCTGCCCTCTCGTTTTAGTATCTTGCCCTGCCTATTTGATTTGGTCTGTTAGGCGTCGTGGTATTGTGACCTTCATTGTCCTTTTCTAGGATATTGTTTAGAATTCCTTGTGGTGCTGGTTTGGTGTTCATGAAGTTTCTCAGGTGTTCTTTGTTGTGGAAGTATCTTATTTCTCCATCTATTTTGAAAGAAAATATTTCAGGATACATCAGTCTAGGTTGGAGGTTGTTTTGTTTTAGGACTTGAAATACCTCACTCCAGGCTTTCCTTGACCTAAGGGTTTGAGTTGAAAAATCTGCTGTGATTCTAATGGGCATTCCTTTGCATGTGATTTGTTTCTTTTCTCTTACTGCTTGTCGTATTTTGTTCTTTTGTTGAATTTCTGGGATCTTGATTATTATATGTCTAGGCATAGATTTTTTTTTTTTTTTTGATCATGGGTAGTTGAAGTTGTATATGCCTCACTTATCTGTATGTCTAATTCTTCCCTTCTGTTTGGGAAGTTTTCTGTCACTAATTCTGTGAAGAGCTTTTTTTAAGTCATTTGTGTTTTCTCCTGTTATTTCATGGATTCCTATCAGTCTTATTTTATTTTTCTTTGCATCTTCTATAAGTTGTTGGATTGATTTCCCATGATCCCTTACTGTTTTTGAGATACCTTTTTTTTTTCATGGTCACTGACTTCAATTCTATCTTCTATATCTGAAATTCCATCTTTGCAATATTTTATTCTGTTGAATACACTTTCAATAGAGCTTTTCATCTCCTGGATATCTGTTTGAATCTGTTTTATGGATTCCATTTCTTTCCTCACTTGGGCATTCATTCTTTCCATTTCTTTCTTATGCTGAGTCTTCATGGCTTCTATCACGGTCTTGAGCTCATCTATTTATTTGTCAGTTTCTGTTCTAGAGTCTCGAATCATGACTTCCATTTTGCTCGCCATATCTATGGTTAACTGGGAAATTATTTCTGATTTGAATTTTTGTAGAGCCTGATTGATCTGTTTTGTTACCTCCTGTGCTATAGGTCCAGGGTGTCCTGCTGGTTCACTATTAGACTTTTCATCCTCATTTGCTCTACCATTTGCCATTGGTGAACTGGAAGTCTGTCTTTGTGTCTTTTTTTAGTGTTTTCTCATTTTTATTTTTGTTGTTGGGTTGTCCTCGGTTTAATTTCTGTGTTATTACTTAAATCATCCTGATATAGTTGTGTTTTAGGTTTTGAGTCTCTAATGACTCATAGACATCCTTATTTTCATAATACTGGAGAAAACAACTCATTAAATCAATCACAATCCTTTATCCCAATTGATACATTCAGCAGTCCAATAGGATCAAGCACAGCTTGCAAATTGACCACTAGTGGTAGTGTTAAACTAACATCTTTAAACCTTGTGAATTAAATTAATATCAAGAAGCAGCCCAAAATATGTTTGCATTGAATACGCTTTTCAATATAGCATCTTTACCATTTAGGATGGGGGCTTAGACTGAGTTAGGATGAGAGGAGTAGCTAAGCATAAGACTTGGAGAAGGTTTCAAGTGAAGCCAGAGGACATAGAATGACCATACTATCTTTACAAAACTATTAACTTTGAAGGGGATAGACAGAGTGCAGGAATAAGGACAAGAATTTATCCCTTTAACAGTAACAGGGGCTCACCTTCCCTTGAAGCTGTGGAGCCATGAGTGAGATAAAATGGCAGAAGAAAAGAAAATAAAGAATAAAAGAAAAAATGATAAAAGAAGAAGTCCGAGTTAGGGCAGGAGCAGGAATAAAAAGGGAGATGAGGAATAAAATGGTGGAACAAAGGAGTGAGTTGGAGAGAGAGGACAGAAAAATGAAAGAAATTGTAGGGTGAAACGAGGAAAAGAAAAAAAAAGAAGGGCCCCTTTCAGACTATGTCTCTGTTGTCATATTATATCACCTGTACAGCCATGTGCAGAACCAAATCCCCTGATCTCAGCTAGCCAATGGCAGGTCACTGTGACTCAGACTGACCTCAGTCCACAAGGCCTAAATTGAGTTTCCCAACCCGTAGAGTTGAACCCCACTCAGTTCTATTACAGGTTTCTCCTGCCCTTTCTTTTAAAGTGTTCAAAGTTGGGGGCTCAGAAAAATACCCTTCATAACCACCTATGCCTCTGCAGAGTGGATCCAAGGAATGGCCGAATCAGGGGGTTTGAGAATGGGGGTTCAGGTTGTGGGGGTGTTTCATGGGCACCTCACCTTCCTTACTGTATCTGGTGGCACACAGTAGGGGAGGTCATAGACCTCAGGGTGAGCTCGAGCAGGCAGCCAGATTGAACTCGGGGGTCTTCTTTACTGGATCTGGTGGTGAGCCTCCTTAAAATAAATCGAAAAGAATTAAGAAATTATGTATTGGGATAAGAATTGATCTAACAAAAGAAGCAAAAGACTTCTACGCTGAAAACTACAGTACTCTGAAAAAAGATATAGAAGAGAATATAAAAAATGGAAAAATATTCTCTGCTCCTGGGTAGGAAGAATCAACATAGTGAAAATGGCCATACTACAAAAACTTCTATACAGATTCAATGCAATCACGATTGAAATTACAACAGTGTATTTCTCAGAACTAGAGAAAATAATCCAAAAATTCATTTGCAAACAGAAGAGACATAGAATAGCAAAAGCAATTTCAGGCAACAGAGATATGGCTGAGGGTATCATAATCTCTAGCTTGAAACTATATTACAAAGCCACTGTGATAAAAACAGCATGGTCCTGGCAAAGAAAAAGGCCTGAGGATCAGTGGAATAGATAGATGATACCTAAACAACTTCAGATATACTCAGCTATCTCATCTTCAACAAAGGAGTCAATGATCCACAATGAAGGAAAGATAACCTCTTTAATAAAGGGTGTTGGAAAAACTGGATTTCAAACTGCCAAAGATTAAAACTCGACCCTATCTTTCACCATGCACTAAACTAAAATACAAGTGGATTAAAGATCTTAGTATTAAAACAGAAACACTAAACTTGCTGGAACATAAGTTAGGCAGAAATCTCAAAGATATTTTCATAAGGAAAGATTTTATGAACAAATCCCCAGTAGCGCAGGAACTAGCACAAAGTATCAACAACAGGGATATCTCTTATTCAAAAGCTTCTGCACTGCAAAAGAAATCACCAATAGAGCTAAGAGACAACCTACAATGTGAGATAAAATTTTTACCAGCCACTTCTCAGAAAAGGGACTGTTGTCTAAAATATATAAAGGACTCAAAAAAATCAGTCACCCCAAATATAAAGACTTGATTCAAAATTGGACATCTGAAATGAACAGATATTTCTTGGGCAAAGAAGTAAAAGTGGAAAACAAATATATAAAAAAAAAATGTTCAACATCACTGGTCATCCAAGAGATGCTGATGAAAACAACACTGAGATTCCACCTGACCCCAGAAAGAATGGCTGCTATATATATAAAAAAAATCAACCAATAACAAATGTTGGCAGGGCTGTGGGGGTAAAGGAACATTTTCCATTGTTGGTGGGAACGCAGACTGATGCAACCACTGTGGAAATCAGTATGCATATACCTCACAGAACTAGGACTAGAGGTTCCATATGACCCAGCTATCCCTCTGCTGGATCTTTCCAAAAGAATTGAAAGAATCATATCACAGTGATATATGCCCACCCATGCTTATAGTGGCCCAGTTTGTAATAGCTAAAACTTGGAAACAGCCCATTTGCCCATCAGTTGGAGACTGGATAAAGCAGGTGCAGTTTTTTTCTATAAAATAAATATTACTCAGACATAAAGCATGAGAAAATAGAGTCATTCTTAGGAAAATGGATGCATATTGAGGCCATACTCTTAAGTGAAATAAATCGAACACAACTGAGTAAATACCAAATAGTTTCTCTGGTATAAAAAACTAAAACTGTAAATAAGCTCCAAATTGTATAACTGAGAATGTGAAATAGGAAGAAAAGGGCTAAAGGTGTAGGGGAATTGGGAAGTCTAAGGGAAAAGGAAGAAGGGAAGCAAAAAATATGAGAAAAAAAATGGAAACAAATTTTTTTAAAATAGGGGAGGGAGGAAGGGTGAAGGGAAGGCAGGGGTATGGGGATAAAATGAGAACCAAGTTCTGTCATGTAAAGTTACAAGATCCCAATGATAAATGTAACTGTACTGTATACTTAAAAAGTACCAATAAACTCAATAAAAAATACCCAGCTATATATGAATTCCATATACTAGCATTGTTTTTGTTTGTATTTTTCAGTTTCCTAGTCTTTTTGTGATAAATTAGTACCAAAGCAAAGGCTTAAAGCAATGTGGATTGATCATTTTTTGTTGCTGGAGATCATAAATCCAATGTTTTTCTTACAGGGCCAAAACTGAGGTAATAGGAAAGCTAAACTCTTTCTGTAATTTATAAAGGAGAACCTGTTCCTTGCTTTTTCCAACTGCTATAGGTTTCTCACATTCCATACTTTGTTGAATCTTTCTACCCTGAAAGCCAGATTGGTAGTTTTTAATCAAACTCACTTTAATAATCATGTATCCTATGCAATATTTAAAACATATGTTTGAGGGATGAGGCTTTAGCTCAGTGGTTCTGCTGCCTGCCTTGCAAGCACAATGACCCGAGTTCAATGCCCACATATTAAATATAATCATACTCATCTTCCAAATTACAAATATTATCCACCAACCCTAAAATATTGCTTATATATCACTGGTGGCCTATATATTATTTGTATTATACATATATATGTATATATATGTATAATGCATACATATAATTAAAGTGATTTAGACAGTAAATTATGGCTACATCCAATCTTGATCTTGAAATTTGTATACAGTTTAAACTGTAATAAATATATAAATATATGTTATTTTTTAATTTATCAAAATCATCAGTTATTAATATTATGCTATATGTCATAATAAGGTATCTATCATGTATGCTGTTCTTCTATCATTATCTTTTTTTTTTTTTGTACTGGGGATCAAATTCGGGTCCATGCACTTGCAAGGCAGGCAGCGGAACCACTGAGCTAAATACCCAGCACATTATCATTTTTCTATGTATTTAAGAATTACCTTATTTAACATGTAAAGAATTTCCAGTCAGTTTCCAGGTTCCAAAGATAAATTATTCATGTTAACAAACTGGAAAGAGTTCATTTACTTTAATATTTATAAGGGAGATCAATGAGACATACAATGCAGTATTAGTAAGCTCTAAATCTACTATGAAACATATATTCAATTAATGGAAAGTTAACCAAAGAATATAGTCAGCAATTCATAAATAAATAATTGTTGTAAATGCCCAGATTTTTAAGGTTCTTTAGAGTGCCCTTCTGAAGTCAGCCATTAAGCCATATATTCTCATACCTCAGTCCATTAAAACACAAAATTGTAAGGAATATTAGATGCAGTCTTGCTCACAGAAGACCACTTATTTTAAAAATGTATTCGTTTTTAAGCCTTTGAAGATAATAGGATGATTCATATGCTATTAACTTTGAGTTACTTGAAATATTGAATAACCTCCAAATGATCCAGTTTAAAAAGGTTTAAATGGAATGAGCTAGACCATGACTTTTAAATAAAATATTTGTAAAATAAAATGATATTAATTACTAAAGAATGCTTCTAATACCTATGTAAAATTTAAAACATGTTGCTGCATTGTGGGAATAGAAATGATTATTAATATTTTATAAATCAAAATTAAAGGCTAAGGTATTTCAAAATAGGAGAAACACAATATACTTATTTCACATAAAACTACATTATTCAAAGGAAAATATTTTTTTTCCTTGAAGCATGAAATTTGAGTTAGGAATTATTAAACATACAACAAAAATCATTTCAAATTTTTAAAACTCAAAGTAAAAAAACAATATATTTATGTTAAAATGATATAAAAATTATAATCAATACTGCTATAATTTCCATGTAGCCACTTTGTGGGGAGGAAGACAGATTAGCTACATATTGCGAATGCTTTACAGTTTTCTCACCTAGGACAATTAATAGTTTTCTCATAGTTGCCATTCAGCAGTTACTTAATTGATAATTTTAATTTCATATATTAAAATACCTTATTAGGAAATTACAAATGAATTAGTTCATATATTGAATTACATGTTGTCATCAACTGAAAAGTATTTTGAAGCTATATTAGTTACTTTTATCTTAATCATTTTAAAAATTTTATACAATACTCATAAATTCTTTGGGGAATCCCTTTGACTCTTTTTCTAAATCAGCTTATATTTAGAAATCATTTGTATAGTAACAATTTTTACATTGGTTTTGGGAAAATGTATTACTCGTATCTTCAAATATTAAATATAATGATTAGTCATATTTTTCAGTTTAGTCAAATTTTTAAAACTCAGTGAAAAAAACGTATCTGTCAATATCAGAACATAGCAAATTATTTCTCTCCTTAAAACTATAATTTAATAAGACAATTTTGTGTCTCAATTTCAAAATACTTTCAATATTAGGAATACATTTTAGTTGCTCTTGATAATTTTTGCTGATTTTAGATTATTCAAGAGGCAAATTATTATTAGTGCCTTTAAAATTTGGAAAAACTCATCTACTTAGCTCAAATCATGAAGTAAATTGATTTGATTTTTATGCATTTTGAATAATCTAAAATATTTCTTAGTGAAAAGAACAGTGATAGATAATAAACCACATAACAAAGCACAAGAGACATTTAACTACACATATCCCAATGCAGATGCAAACTGGAATGCACTGAGTAAGTGGCCTAACTTCATTCCAATTAGGGCAAACAAAATGAATAGAAATGCTTTTAAAAAACACATGAAAATGTACCTGTGTTGGGAATGATTGAAAGAAACAGAAAACGCAAGTTACTTTTTTTTTAAGAACCCACAGAGAAGGTTTGTTTACATTTTCATTCAATTGCTCTACATCAAAATTCCTACACAGCAGAAGGCTGTATACACAACACATCTGTTATCTCCTAATATCAGACACCAGAGAGACCAGGTGTATTCAAAGCTTTCATGTCTCTGCGTAAAACATTGAATGTTTGCTATTCATTTATTGTTGTTCATTTGGATCGCTATCAAGATTTCACAATGAAATGTCTAGCAATATTTTGATTGAGACGGAGAAAAATGCACTTCAGTTTTTACAATTTTGATTATAAGAAAAAGAAAGGGAGGAAGACACAAATATTTTAAGCAAGAGATAACCTATTTGTTAAAATAAAGTAATTTAGTGAAAATTGTTTAATTTTTTGGTTGTTCTTCTAAAATTTACTTGATAGCCAGCTCCTGCAATTAAAATAACTTGTTATTTCTGGACTTTGCGATTTGGTTAAGCTGGAAGCAAAATGTCTTCATTGTGAAATCAGCAAGCAAGAAAGATCAGTCACCAAAAATTAGAAGAGAGATCAACCAATACGAATAATTGTAAAGAGTAAGAGAAGATAACACTCTGATGATACTGAAGTATATAAATCCTTCAGGGAAGAAATTAATTTTAATAATTTATATAATATTTAGGATTCACAGATGTTCTGTTAAATTAAACATCATAATATAAAGGTAAGAGAACTATCAGTTTCTTATAGCAATTAAATATTAGTACATATTTTCAGGTTGTGGTCTTATACAGAATAATATGTTTAAAGTAACAAAAATATTAGCAGCAGGCCAGTCTAATTCACTCAATTATTAAGTAACATTAAAAAATTTATATATATGATTTACTTTCTGATAGACACTCACAATCATATACAAATCAGAAGTCAAAATAATATTGCCTAACAAAAATTTATTGAAAATATCAAGTGGCAACTGATAATAAACTGTTTCTATTAATAATATTTCCCATGACCTATATTCCACAACTCTGAGGATGCATTTAGAAAATTTTAAGCATCTACACAAATATAAAACTACTTGATACTGAAATTTGTATCAATTTGAAGCCACTTTTATAAGTAAACCTTATCATATTATTGACGGAGAAGTGAAATATCAATTTAATCAAAAAACTAGAGTGAAAGCTATTCATCTTCATATTTGTACTAGAAACGATGGATGTTTCTTTGGCAAATGGGCACAATCTTAAAGTAAATGTGATTGAGTTCCTGCCAAAAGCTCCATATTCAAAATTATATTTGATAATCAAAGGAACATGCTAAAAATTTCATTGTTAGAGGTTTTAAGCTTTCTTTGTGTTTTAACTTTGATTGCCAAGGGCATGTCCTTTAAATAGAGGAAGTTTAAAAACTCGTTTACAAAACAGCATCAAGCCTATGAGAGTCTGATAAAGGAAGATTTCCTTTTTAGAGTGCCACTATATGTTAAAAAATAGCTTCAATTTCATGGCTGAAGATACTGTTCATTACTAGTTGCAGTGACCCTGAGAAAAATGCTCATATACATTCTTTTCAGAAATTCCATGAAACCAGTTTAGTCTGTGAAAATAATTATAGGGTAAACTATGAGAAGATAGTAAAAATTATGCTGTTTATTTTATTTTCATTTATATGTGACTTCAGTGCATCTCTTGGTTAAATTTTTACTAATAGTTACCTTTGGTCACTACTCATATGATTATCTCTGACTCCTCTTTGTTTAGGGTTTGTGTGCCATTCCTACAAATAAACACTTCATGAAAAAGAGTCAGCTTAGCAGGGTTCAAACAGCACTGAGACCATATCAAGGAAATTTTTTTTTCCATAGCTGAATATTGCAAGTATTTTGGATCAAAGAGGAATGAAAACAAGATGGAAGGTGACTGGATAATTACTAAGGTGATATACTTGGAAGAGTCCCATATACCATATTAGGAAACTTAAATTATATTCTACAATTTCGAAAATAGTAATTTTTTAGCAAATGAAATAATATATATATTATATATATATATTATATGTATGCATATATGAAAAATATATATATTATATATATATATATATATATAAGGAAAATGTTGGGCTGGGGATTCAGCTCAGTGGCACTTCACCTGCCTTGCGATTGCAAGGACCCAAGTTCAATCCTTGGTACAGAAAAAAAAAGAAAAAAGAAAAAGAAAAATTTTGCAATACTTTTCCTTAAAAATGGCAGAAAATAAAAATCTGAAAAAATAATCAAAATAATTTTTGATGGAGTAGATCATAAATTTAGCAATGCTAAATAAGAACTGAATATGAGGAAACTATAATTTTTAAAAGAATAGGTAGCATAATTAATTAATTAAGGATAAATTTAGCCCAGGGTAAATCAACAGTAGACAAGAATATCAAGATCACATAATATTATGTACAAAGGAACAGTCAGAGCTCAGGAAGTAAAATATTGAACCTGTTCAAAACACATACTTGGAATATGTCCTCTAACAAAAGTTATCACTCCACGGAATACATGAGTCATTATAAGAACAAAGTACAGGCAAACACAAAAGCAAATAATTAATGATTTTAAAAATAAAATTAAAAAGCATAAAAAGCAAAGAAAGGGAGGAGGAAAGGAGAGATTGAAAAGGACAGAGAAGAAAGGAAGACAAGGGAAAAATTGGATTCCCTTGATATTGTGTAGAAAATGAACAACTTTTAATACATAATATTTCAGAATTAAGCTAGTTTGTTGCAAATGCCAGCACTTCCTTCTTTTGAAAAGATGAACTAACATTTCATGTATGGATATATGTATGTCAATGCATAGTACAAGTACATCTTGATGAAGCCATCATATTTTGAAAATAAGCTAGTTCCAAATAATACTTATAATTTACTTAAAATCCTAGCTATGCACTACATTGGACGACTGAGTGTTGGTTTTTTTAACCTTATGTTCTCCCTTGCTGATTGGGAGCTCTGCTATGGCTCATTGCTGCTATCCTGCTTTTGCTGAGCGTATGGTAGTGCACATTGCTAGCCCAGGAAAAGTTCAAAATTCAAAGTCCAATTTCTTCTAAATACATGTCATTTTCAAGTTAAAAATATTTAAGTAAAACCATCATAAGTCCGGGACCATCTGCGTGTGTGTGTGTGTGTGTGTGTGTGTGTGTGTGTGTGTGTGTTTGGTCTGTGGACCAAGTCTGATATTGCCTCGGTTACTAAGTGTCAGCCCCGGTCCATACTATCTCGGGGAAGATATGGTACAGTTAGTACGAAAGTCTCCTTCATACCCTCTCCAGTCGTATTTTCTTATTTCTGTACTTTCTACTGGGCTGTGAATTCTCTGTGCATGATGTTTGCTGAAACTGATGCTTCCGTGTGAGGACGAGTGGTAGCAACTCCTATCTGCCATCTTGCTAGTTTACTGTTTTAATTTACTCCTAATCAATCAAAGGTTTCTAGATTCATGTTATTAATGAATATATTTTTGAAAATTTGATTCTTATTCTATTACACTGTTTAATCATGTTAATTGCTCAGAAAACAATTTTGAAATAAAAATATTTTATGAAAATAATAAGAATTTTGATGGAGAAATCATTGGATGTATCTAAACATTGGCAAACTACAGTATGTTTTTTTTTATTGCTTCTTTTGATCTCACTCTCTGCTAAATAGAAAAGACATTGTTTCTTCTGTATGGGAGTCATACTTCTATCATCATTCCCACTAACCTTACTAATATTCATTTACACTGGCTCAGTGAATTTTACTCAATCAATGTTTGTTAAGTGCTACCCTCTAATGAAAATGTAAACAAATGTAAGGGGAAAAAATGAGAATCAAGACTTGTCATGTAGAGGTACAAGATCCCAACAATGAATGTAACTGTACTGTATCCCTAAAATGTAAAAATAAACTCAATTAAAGCTGAAAAAAAAATAAACGAATTCCTCCTGCAATAGTTATTTAAATTGTTATTGAATATATGCATTTATGTACTTTATTAAAATACATTGCAGGATGTTTTTTTAAATACAAAAAAAGTTAAATTTCAATTAATCCTTTCATATATGTTTTCTCAATTCTATTTGTTTCAGTTCAGAATGAAGAGAGTGTTGTTATATTCTCCCAGTCCTTGATAAGTTCCTCAGTATCAAGCTCCTGAAGACAACCTTCCTGATATCATGCATCCACCCTTCCTTAACAAGCTCCCTTAGGTGAGAGTTAAGCACAGTATCAGTATAGCTAAAATAATCATGTGCAGTTAGTTTATGTATTCCAGGTTTCTGTACATTCACTGAATTCATTTTCTTTTGTATTTTTACAGGTGCATATAAAAATTATGAAAATGCCTTTAATTCCAATTCTAATACAAAATATTTTTTTCTCATTTCCAAAGTAATCTATTTTTTTCTATTTTCAACAGAAGAAACTCCAAAGTGATAAGAACAAAAGATAATTTGAGGAAAGAAGGGAAGAATAAAAGGAGAAAAGGAGAAAAATTGCCGTTAGAATACTTCTTATATAAATAAATCATAGCGTATAGCTCTTTTAATTAAAAAGATATATATTCAAGAAATGTGTAAGCTTATTGACTTGAAAATAACTAAATTTTTGTTTTATAATAATTGAAAATCAATGATTGAAGCCCTGTGAAATATTTTATCTAATTGTAAAAATGATTTAAACAACAGTCATTTTTGTGAAGCATTTAGTAAATAAGTGAATCATGAAAAATAAGCTCTTCATTATTCTCAGATATTGTATAAGCTCATGATTAACCTGACTTGAAATTTTTGTTGCCCTGAATGAGAATTAAAAAGATTTTAGTTATCTAAAAATCTGAGTTACTTTATTTTAATTTCTAGGAGAACTTTTATTCTTTTTATTTCTTCCTTGTCCTAATTATATGAATCAATTTATTAAGGTATTTACTCAGTAATATATTATTGGCTTGAAACTTCTTTGTATGTGTGTGATAATTTCAGTGACTTTAGATCCAAAAGCTTCACACATCCTGAAGTAAGAAAGTAAACATAGAAAACTATAAAAGTTGAAATTACGTGTAACTCGGAAAAACAACACTTGAAATTAATATCCAAGTGTGGAGACCATTTTGAGAGGATTGTAAAAAGAGAGGAACGTCTAGCCTATCCTAACAGTTATGGTATGTACAAATATTTCCAGAGCGACTTTTCAAATCTACATGAAGAATGCTAAGAATAAGCAAGATTTACTGAGAAAAAGAAAAGGAAGGTGATATAGAAATATATCTAGGAAAAGCAGCAGAAGGAGGCTTATTTGTGGAAGGGGAAAAATGCACATGTTGAAGTCCGTAACCCTATACAAGAACATTTCACTGAGTGAGAGGCATGCTGAACTGTTTCTCCCACACTTAGGAATCATTTATTAAGGAGCTGAATTTCATTATGACACCAGAATAGGAAGCTGATAAACAAATAATCCAAGATACTTACCCTACCATGTTCTAGCCTGTTTTTGTTGATAAAGTAAATTTATTTTAAAGAGTGAAGTATTTTCCTGCCATCTCAGAGCCTGAGGAGGCCTGCTGGGAACAGGATTTGTAAAAGGAAAATATGTTTGGAAGACTGTGGTGCAAGA
Source organism: Fukomys damarensis (assembly GCF_012274545.1). Classification (NCBI taxonomy): domain Eukaryota; kingdom Metazoa; phylum Chordata; class Mammalia; order Rodentia; family Bathyergidae; genus Fukomys; species Fukomys damarensis. The sequence goes on from NW_022900918.1 coordinate 18,127,873, forward strand.
CCATTTTTGCTGATTAAAAGTGAGGTCTCCAGAACCAAGGGAACACACAGCTCTTCTTAAAATTGAAGGAGTTTATAATGTGAAATAGGAAAAAAAGTTGCAAAGGGGAAGGGAATGCCGGAGGGGCAGGGGAAAAGAAGGAAAATAATGGAATTAATATAAGAAAATGAAAAAAATGGAAGCAAAGACTTTGTAGATAGGGAAGGGTGGAGGTGTTGAAGGGAGGCCGAGGGGTTGAAGGGAGGCCACGGGGATGGGGAATAATAAGAACCAAGATGGATTGTGGAAAAGTACAAATTTCCAATGGTGAATGTCACTATATTGTATACCTTAAATGCACCAGTTAAATTCATTTTAAAAATTGAAGTTGTTTATGCCTGTGATGAAACTGAATTCTACCTGGCAAGGGATGTGCCTGTGTACAAAATGAAAAACAGCACAGTGACTCCAGGTTGCAAATCAAACAAAACCAGAGTGATGTAGGGAAAGGTAACTAGAGCCCATGTGGCATAGTTCATGCCAAGTTCTGAAGCAACCTTCTGACCAAGGTGATCGGACACCAAACATATGTGATGCAGTACTTCTCAAGGATTTCAACTAGTGAAAAATTAAAGTGGATTTGTGTTCTTGTAAAAAAAAAAAAAGGTAAATCGTTTTCCATACAAATCTACTATTAGGTAAAACTACCAATTAAATGTTATTTTTGAAAATATTGATAGCTCTAACTGTTGTGGGAAAATTGGCAAAGATGGTTTAAGTATATTATAATTTTTAAGTCTAACGGTATAAAATTAAATAAGAAATTAGAACTGTGAATGAAACCCTACAAACTAGATATTATAAATCAATATTTATAAAAAATAAATTTGCGATGAGAACAAGCTACCAAAATCCAAGATATAATCATCTGCAGTAAGTTATAAGACACATTGGAAGAATAGAAAAAAGCTGAAAATAAAATAAAAAAGATATAACAAAGAACTTTGGAGAACAGTCAAGAGCAAATAGGAAGGAAGAGATAACCTCACTTCAGGTGTAGGTACAGATGAAGATATGAGGATATATAAATTGGTGAACTGCCAACTCTTAATGCCAAACAAGTGGAAAGAAGTAATCTTCATAATCAAAATAATAAAGTTTCCAATTAAAAAGAATGCAAAAATTAATTTATTATGAAGGAGTGCTCTTTTTCCTGGAAAAAAAAATGTTATGCAATGGTGAACCTAATAAATGGAACTTTAAAAAACTTTAATATTTTAATATTATTAAATTTGAATAGACTTGGTACCTCCATTAAGGCAATAAGACAATATACTTGCAATGCAGCTTTGAAGCTTCCTTTCAAGGTATGGACTTTCTTACTTCATTCTGTGAGTCAGGCCTAGTTTTTGAATCAATTTAACCATTGGGATAGGTTGGAAAAGCGATGATGTGCCAATTGAGATACTAGACACTAAAAGGTTTTGCAGCTCCTGTTTTCTCTTAGAATCATGTCGATGTCATAATCAAACCCAGGCTAGAATGCTAAAAAGTGAGACACTATGTACAAGAGTTGAGTAATAACAACCAAGGGCATCCTAGACTGGCCACATTCAACCAATTGTGCAGCAGGCAACCCCCTGCTAATCTGCCATTTGAGTTGAGTTATATCAGCAAGCCCAGGAAATAATAGTCTTGCCTGACCTCAATATGCAGAATCATGCTGTAGCACCACAACACTGAGAAAATAATAAATGAAATGCTGTAAGCCACTACATTTGTGCTGATTAATGAGACAGCAATAGTTGACTGATAAAATACATTTCAAGGTATTTCTGAAAATTACAAGAATAATAAGTGTAATATTTTTCATTGCTTCTTTGTATGGATAAAAAAAGTTTCCTCAAAATTTAGGGACCCAGAATTTCCACAATCATCTGTATTATTTTAGTCACCTTACCCTCTTCGAATCCATGAAAATTCCATTCCAAAAATATCACTTTAGTGGATCATTTCCTTGGGCTATTCTAGCATCGATTATTGAAAAAAAAAAAAGCTGTTTATTAGAAAGGGTTTCTTCATCAAGAGAGTAATTAAGGAAAATTTAATGAAATTTAATGGAAGATTATGTAAGTATAGTAAAAATAAAATCAGTAAAAAGTGGTGAAGTAATTTATCATTTCTAGGCTAAATATGCTAGGGTATGAAGCTGTGACTAGAAACCAGAGAAAGCTGTCTGTAGAAAAGGTCTGCAAACCTGTAACCTGTAATGCTGGCTATTGATAACAGAATTCAAGCACTGTTACTTCTGGACTCACAGGGAGGGATGTTAGAGAATAAATCTCTTGACCTTATTTTACTCTAATACCCCATCTCCTGCTGCTGCTAATTTTTAGTGAAGCCAAATGGAAATAGAAGGAAAAGCTGTTCCTCACCTCAGTCTATAAGCATTGGGTTGACTGTGCAATGTGAAACATGATAATAGATTTGAGGGATAAACAGAGAACACAGCATAGTCATTTTATATAACGTATATGTTTAAAATGCCTTCATGAGCTTATTCCATCCCGAGTGGCAGTACTTAATTTAGTATGAGCATTTCAATGTTTATTTGAATTCCAAAGTTACAGAATAGTCCGAGGATTTAGCTCAGTAGTTTCACTGCTTGCCTCGCAAGCGCAGGGTCCTGTGTTCAATTCCCAAGGACAAAAAAAGACAAAAAAACAAAGTTGAAGAATAGAGTCACTTTCAGTTTTAGTTCTATAATTTATGCATTTAAAATGTCAAATATAATAAATACATGAATGAGAATAATTTTAAATTTGTCCTGTATACTGCTTGCAGAGAAATATGAAATAATTTTGTCTGTGTATTTGGTAATGTGATAACTGCTACATATATTGAAAAGGAAAATGTAGAGGCAAATTGAATGCAGATAATTCAGGATTTCAGATATTGATCAGCATATAAATGTATGGAGTAATGCACTCAGATATTTTAAAATTTAATATAACATATAAAATAAATATCACTGGGAGAAAATGCATATTCACTTATTATTCAAGGGAAGAAACTGGGTTGTTAAGAATGGTTTTGAGTTGTTGATTTCAAGTGGTGGGTAGATGATAAAGATTAAGTTTTATTGCCTATTAATGAAAACAGAGGCCTAAGTCTTTCAACAAGTATCAAAGAGAAAGTTATGAGGAGAATATAGTCTGTATATTTAGTAAAAAGAAAAGGAATGAAAATAAAGGAAAATAAAAGAGAAACATTTACATGGCTTAACAGGTACAATTTCTTTAATTTCAGATATTTTTGTATAAAATAATGTACTCAATCCAAATACTTTGTACCTTGGAGCAAAACAGATAATTATTAAGTATTATTCTGTGATCACGTTATGTTTACTCACAGAGTTGAAATGTTAAGATTTTTGTCAACAATATTTTAAATTTCTTATGTTTTGAAAAAATGTACCATATTGCTATTTAAAATGTTAATTAAAGCAATGAAAGCAGATAATTGTATCTTACTGAGGCCAAAATCTGAATTATATTTACGTGTGAACACAAAAACGTTTTTCTCAAACCATTTTAACTAAATACTATAGACACTTTTCATCAGTGTTCACAGGCATATGACTTTATATTTTATTTTTATGATTTTGGTGCAGTTTTAAAGAAATTTCTGGAGCATCCTCTCTCCTCTTCTTTGTCAGTTGGGGTCTCTCAATGCTTCTCCTATGAGTGAAATTTATATACCACTTTTTAGTTTGCTTCTATAAACTGTCTTAAAATTATTAAATTAATAAGCTTTTTAAATTTAGTTGAAACTGAGTGCAGCAGAGGCTGATGTAAGTTCATCACAAATACAAACTCTTAGGTTCAGTACATAGCTATTTTACATGTCCCTTGCATTTAGAGACAGCCATTTGATGGTGCATGAATATGCAATGGGTGACAAGTATTTCCCTCCATAAGTTGCCTCTGTCATTATTCCAGCAGGACTGCTACAATAAGAAGGCACTGGGCTTACAGGATGAGAAAGTTGAATGACTTAAAGGACTGGAACTTATTTATGAACCACTACATGGAAAGCTGTGTATTCATCAAGAAACTACACCCAAATCGTGAAGTTTCTCTTTATTTTATTTAAAACAGCTTTCTCTATTTTTTATTAGACCTTATCTATCCTGAAGCATTGAACATAAACACGCATCATGATTTTATAGACTTCAGCTTTTCAAACTCTGACCTGGAAGGTCAGAAATTTGAAAATAAAATTTAAAATATGATTTCAATTTTAGGATTTACTCATTGTTAGTTCACACTTGAAACCAAATTGTGGATGCCAATTTTAAAATAATAAATGTTATTACAAATTTGAATGAGGATTTAGGCTGACCATAAAAACGTCAAAATCCTTCTGCCTCTAATATTTTTATAAGGGTTAGCAAGATTCTGCCACTATGTGTGATTATCGATATGACTCTTTTTTTTTTCCTGTTTTATCATCTACACAACAGAACATAAATCAAAGCAATTTGCTCATCATTACTAAGGGCTTTGGAGAACTGAAAATGCTATATTCCCTATTCCAGTTACTCATTTATGAAAGTGACTAGAAAGTAAAATTTATCGTGAAAAAAATCATGAAAGGACAAAAGAAATCTTAATAACTGGATCTTGGCAGAACAAAGAAGTCCTTGAAATGCTCAGACCTGAAATAATCCACTGTAATTGTCTCAGTAGTATTTTGGCCAAAATTAAGCTAGTGTGTTGTGACTGGATTTAATTAATATAGATGTTTGTGCTCAGGAATTTCAGAGGTTGAATTAAACTGCATAAATTCATGAAACCAAAAAGATTAATTCTGTGAGCGTAGAATTTGATGAAAACATTAGAAAATATGGAATGCTTTATATTTCAGCTTTTATCCTACCCCAAATGCCTATATTTGAATAGTTTTAAAAAATACAAAATAATTTTCCAGTCAATTGAGCCAAAGGTTCAGAACAGTGCAAACACTGATCAAAGGTAATGATTGAGAAATTAATATTTTAGGTGAATACTTGGTTTTCAAGTTTTAAAAAAGGATCAAATAACTATGTTGAGACATAGTACTTGTATTTTTCAAGGAAGATTTTTGATATTCAAACTGTTTTAATTGGAAGGCTTCTCTGAGATACTGTCTACTGTACTTCAGTTATTCAATACCACACCGGGAATGCGATGAAAATTTTCAACACTAATTATCCTGGTTTGGTGGTTGCTTGTTATACTCTAATGTAACTTGCCATTGTCTGCATTTAAGTGCTTTTCAGTAAATGATAATGCAGTACTACAACTTTCACTGTCCATGTCAACATGGAGTATGTTGCTAGCTCTACGAGGAGGTAACTACGATGACTAAAAGCCAATGGTTTTTCAAACGTAAGTATTTACCCTAATAAATCTAGACAGGTTCATGAAATGCAATTTACTAGGTCCAAACGCCTGAATTTCCTGTTTAATATTTCTCTGCTAGGAACTAAGAATTGGCATTTTTAACAAGTTCTCAGGTGCTATGCAGCTCCTGGCCCGGAGTTTCCTCTTAGATAATTTGAATCCCAGTGGCTTAAGCATACCATGGATTTATCTGTAGCTCCTTCACACCTGAGATTTATTCATGTGATGATTTTTAAAAATCCGTTATTTACACAAAAAAATCTATCTTCAATTATATAAACCATAAGCTCCTGTCTTTGAGCTGTATATGTGGCCTTAATAAAATTATTTCTAGATACATGTCTGAAAATGGAAAGTTCTTATACAAATATTATACTGCTATTACTTAAAAGATCACTCTGATCCTGACTCATTTTGATGAAGAGATCTTTTACTATAAAATCAATTACTTTTATAAATGTTCAGCTATCTTTACTTACCAGGTTTACACACATTTGAATGCTTGGCATTATTAAGAATATTTTCATTTCATACTAGTTGTAGAAATTACTGATGATGTTTTGAGTATTATTGCATTTTTATCTTTTAATTTTCTGTAGAACTTGCAATTATGTCAGTTCTCTGTTATTGAGTTTTTTTTTTTCCATTTTCCTTTTAACCATTTTTCTTGAGTTCATATAATTTAATGTTTATAATTTGGAAAAACATTTCATTTCATAATTGCTCAAATTTTTGTGTCTTCTTTCATCTTTGTATTTCACTGAGTGTTGTAATAACTAAAGAATAAAGGAAAGTAAAAAGATTATCTAAATAAGACTACCGCTTAATTTTTAAATTTCATGTATAGAAGGCTACATCTGAAAACTGCTATGCTAACATTTTTATAAATAAAGAATATTCATAGAGATATTTTGTATCCTGGATTACAAAAATTTCTAATAAAATTTGCAAATTTTGAATATTGCAAAGTTCATTTCTTTACCACATGAATTAAATCAGAAACAAATAACAATATCTCTAAAATAGTGTGAAATATTCATGCACTAATCAACAAACTACTACCTTAACCATGACCAAAATAAACTCAAATAATAGGAAATATTTTGTGTTAAATAATAATGAAAAGAGAGCATTTTGCTTTTTACTATTTCAGATGTTTTACTTTCTCTAGTCATTCTTATTGCAGTAAAAAAAATGCATAAATTTTTTTTAAACTTTCTTTTTTCAAAAAACAGAAATATTTATAAAATGTGGGATTTCCATAGTTTCTGTACAACCATGCATACCAATTTTTATAGGCTACATTTTGCTTTTATTCAGATTTGAAATGGTTCAATTCCATTGAGTTTTATTTTATGGCCTGGATTAGGAACTATCTTGGAATATATTCCAAGTTCAACTCAAAAACTATATATATTGCAGTTTTGAGTGTAATGTTCAATATATGTAAATTAAGTCAAAGTGATGGATAGTCTTATTCAAATAATCCACGACATTCCTGTCTTGTTATTGTTGTTTAACCTGTTTTATTTTTATTTCACAGCAAGGAATGGCAAAATCCTTAAAAATAATTTTAGGTTTGTCACTTTTTCTATTTAGTACTGCTTGATTTTGCTGTTTATAATTAACTGGCACATATGTATTTTTCATGGTTTTGTCTTACTATTCAACTCATTCATTCATCATTCTAAACATTATTTTCATTACCTCATAGTGAAATCTAATTTTTGTAAATTAAAATATTTCAAAAGATTAAAAAGAAGATTTCATGGTTTTTGTTTGCAAAGCAGGCATGGTGCCATTAAGCTGAATCCCCAGCCCTCGTGGTGTATTTTTATGTCCTTTTAACTTTGGCCTATCTGCAAATTTGAATACATAGACTTTTTTGTTTCTTGTAGTGAACATGTTGTTAAATCTAGTTTTTAAAATCTAATATTATCATTAATTCTTGTTAAAATGAAACATATTGGATGCAGTTATTGGAATATTTATTTTTATATCAACCACTTTTCTATTTGCTATTAAATTTTTCTTATATGTTTTAAAAATTATTTTTTATCTTTTTGAAGATGAAAAGACATTCTTTAGTAGTCAGCTTGCTTCCTCTATTTTTCCTCTTTCTACATTTCTATTTTCATTTATGCTAAAATTTACCATTTTATAACTAATATTATATTATTCTACATTTGAAAATTTGTATTTCAAGCACCGGGGATTTAGCTCAGTGGTGCCACCACCTGCCTTGCAAGCTCAAGGACCAGAGTTCAATCCTTGGTACCCAAAATAAAGAAAATGTTCACATTTCCCTACTATAGGAAAATTCCAGTGTCATAATATGTGTTAATCAATCAATTATTTCTCATGTTATTTTTGTTATAAGTTTTGTCCCCAAACAGTGCAAATACTACCTTCCAATAAATTCTATTATCTTAAAACAACATTTTTTGAAATAGGAAAATCATTCAAAACTGAGTCACATATTCATAATTTATCATTTACTATAGACTTAATTACACCTATGTGCTTTTACTGACACTATTCATTTTTATTCTGAAGTGTTTCCTTGATGTTGAATATGTTTATATTATACATATCTGTTGAGGAGTATTATTACAGTGTGTTAAGTTGTTGTTTGACAGTTTGTTACACTTTGAACAATTTTAAACATATAATTTTTTGTTTTCTTACATTTTTCTTCTAATTTTAGTTTAGTTGTATGTGTCTTACTTTCCGTATACACCGTATGATTTTTCTCATGTTTCTTTAGCTTTTTCTTTTGACTTTTCAGAACTTTTACCATGATACACAATTTGCACTTGTGTGTGTGTGTGTGTTTGCTGAGCTTCAGAGTCTTGAAGAAGCTTTTGGCCCACATTTTTTTTTTTTCTTTACTGAGATTGCAAATACACATTTTCTACATTACCAAGAACATTTTCCTAATTCACTGGTAATATTCTCTAACTTGCTGAAATTCCACCCACAATTTTTATGCCTAAGTTCTTTTTCTCTGTGTGTTTCAGTTTTCATTTTTTCTTTTTTTTTTTCTCTCTCTTTTTTTTTTTTTTTTCCGGGGGCCCCCGAACCGAGGAGCTAAATCCCTGGCCAGTTTGCATTTTTTCATTGCTAAATTCTTTAT
>NW_022900918.1:18136706-18181466 GCF_012274545.1 Fukomys damarensis
TTTTTTTTTTTTTGTACCGGGGGCCACCGAACCGATGAGCTAAATCCCTGGCCAGTTTGCATTTTTTCATTGCTAAATTCTTTATGTTCACCACTCACTTCTGCAATATCCAACCTCAAAAGCTTCAATCAATAAAATTTTTATTTTAAATTTTATGCTTTTAATTTTTGCATTTGGCTCTTTATCATTTTTATATATCTTCTATGGTTTCTCTTCTTTAGAACTTCTGTTCGAATATGCTGTCAACTAACACAATGAATTCTTTAAACTGTTTTTTCTACTGCTACTAATATTGGGGTTTGTGTTATATTGTCTTCATTTTAAGAGTCTTTAGGGTTTTATTGTAACAATCCTTAGCTGACCATCTGGAGTCTTCCCTTTAGGCTTTGTGTTGTAAGTTTAGGAATGTTCTTATAATAGTAGGATGTTATCCTTATCTCTAAGGTGTGGCCTTCCTCTTATCTCAACAAATTTGCAAATATTGATGTCTCTCCAGCACAGGTGGGTCAGAACAACAAACTCTTTTAGGACCCTGAGACCTCTCAATTTCCACGTTCTCTTTGGTATTGTGAATTTTTACTCTGAGTGTTCTGTAATGTAGCCTTTTATTAAGAATCATTGGGGAAATTGAAAGTCACAAAATTTCCTCTTTCTGGTGCAGTCCTGCAAGCTCCACTTGTATTATCCATGAATTTAGATCTTGCATGTTTTTCCTATTTCATTGCTTTGTATTTTCAGAATGTTAATTTCCTCTGAGATGTCTTTGAATATTGTCCCAAAACAGATGAAAATTTAAGTTCATGTTGAATTTCTGATGGCACCTATATAGTCAAATAAAAATGTATCACTAGTTTCCTTTTTATCTCTGTGAACTACTCCAAATCCCTTGATTTAAGTAATTGCTTTGTCACTGTAATGAACAATATAAATTGTAAATTAAATGAGTCAAAGATGCAGAAAATTTTAAAAATCTTAAATATGTTTCACTGACTTCTTTCTAGCTCTGTTTGTATTTTAAAACTGTCTCTAAATTTTAGATGACTTTCCCATTCATTTTTGGCTTTGGATTGAGAAAAACAATTGAAATTTCCCTTGGAAAAGATTGTATACATGTTTCACAGGTAGCGGAATATAGACAAAAATGTATTTGATGATTTGTAATATTTTTTATTTTAAAATTCTCTGTAATTCATAGCATATTCCACTACCTTTGCTTTTAACTTGCCTAAGAAAATTATTAGATTTTCATTTCATCAAATTTGCCTTAGATCTGGATGACATTTCTTTTTTTCAAACTAAGGGTCTTGTGCTTAAGCAGTAGGTGCAGTGCCACTGAGTTAAATCACCAGACCTTAGGATGACATCTTAAGATTTGTGTTGTTAATTCTTTCACTGATGCAGAGGTCCAGTTTTTTCATTAGTCATCGTGTTGGAATATCCGATCATATACTGAGAAAATTCAACAGCCATAGAATTTGTGACTTTTAAATGCATTTTGTTGCAGATCTCTTTTAACTAAAAAATGAAATAAACAAACAAAAGCCAAAGAAAAGGAAAGAAAAGAAACAAAAGGAAAAACAAAAAGAATCTTTAGATTCCAATGAAATAATTTTTTAAAAATTAATTTTATTGGTACATTTTGGGTATACATTATAATGGCATTCATCATTGGAAATTTATACCATTGTATAATGTATCTTGGTTCTTATAAATTCCCCATTCCTCTGCCCCACCTTCCACTCCTCCACTGCTCCCTATTTACAAAGATTTTGTTTCCATTTTTTTTTCCTTTTCTCATATTAATTCAATCCCCTTTTCCTTTTCCCAACCCCTCACACTTCCCCTTCCCCTTTTGGACCTTTTCTTTCTATTTGATGTTATCTATTATACAATTTGATCCTTAGTTACACTTTCAGTTTCTCACATCAGAGAAACTATTCTGTATTTACAGGTCTGTCTGTTCTATTTACTTCACTTAACAGATTGCCTCAATGTGCATCCATTTGGCTAAAAATAAGTCTAAGTTGTGTGTTTTTTATGAATTCTGTACATAAATTGTCAAAAAGTAAATATTCTAATATTGGAGGATATGGTTTGTTTACGCTTCCTGCAATTCAGAAAGGCTGAATTTTAAGAATGTTGCTTTTTATGAAATATAAAATATTAGGGGTACTTTTTCTAAATAACTTTCAAGCTAAAAAATTCATCAGAAAGTATGGATTTACTCCAGTATAATCTAGTGTTACAACGCAGCAGAGTACAGAATGGTATTATGAGAGTATCTATGCTAGCATTCAAAGGCATTGACACTGCTCTTCATTAAGATTTACAAGGGATTGAAGGGCAATTCCCCCTCTCCCCTCCCTCCTTCCCTCTTTCTCTCTCTCTCTCTCTCTCTCTCTGTCTCTCTCTCCCTCCCCCACCATCTGTTTCTGTCTTCTCCTAAGTATACTGACAAAATCTATTGAAAACTATATTCTGTGTTTTTATTTTCATGTAGGTCTTTACAAATGTGTTTACCTTATTTGGAATTCTGTGGTTTCTTTCTGTGTAAAACACCTCTTTTACTCTTCAGGAATTACCTCAGAGAAATCCCATCCTAAGCAGGGAGTGACACAGTCATTCTTTCTCTGTGCCTCCATAATATCATAACATATTCAACTGTAGTATTTTCTCTGTTCAACTAAAATTTCTTTGTATCCCACATGACTGTTTCCTCAGACAGCCAAACACGTATTAGAGTATCCAACATATATTACAAACGGCATAAACGTATATTGTATGTAAAAGAAATTAGAGATTTCTTTCTCTAAGCTACTTATTCTTATCTGGTTTTTAGGTCTAAGGAACAGTAACAATTTTACGTATTAGAAGCATGTAATCATTTCATCCATGTTGTATCACACAATTTATATAATAATAGCTAAAATCTATCAACTGTGTGCTCTCTAACAGGCACTACAGCTAGCTCTTCACATGGTTTAGCTCATCTGACTACCATAAAAAATTGATGAAGTAGAAAAATGCATCACTCACATTTAAATATATTCAGAATTTTAGAGGAATAATTTGACCTATATCACAAAGCAAAATAATTGCATGATTAAAATGCTAAAATAATTATTTTTTATTCCAGAAGCCTATTTCTTAGACAAGGGCATCTGATACCTCTGTGTCCTTTTTCTCTTGCTACCTTTTCACTCTCTTCACCTACTATTCTTGTTTTTCTTTCCCTCTCTATTTCCTTCCTTTGCCTCCTTCCCTTTCTGTTATTTCTTTGTACTATTTGTTATTGTTCCTTATTTCTGCCTTGTACTAAACACTGAGAGAGTTGATTCTGAGATCAGTAGTTCTTAAAAATGAGCATTTTCTTTTGAGAATATTCAAACTTTGAAGCAAACACACCACACGTTTGACAATGGCCATTTGAGAACAAGAGAAAGAAAATCCACTTGTGTGGATAAAAGCAATGCATATTGTTTCAGTAGTCTAGAAATCACTTATATGAAATATTGAACACAGCTAATGGCAGGGAATTAAAAAAAAATTTAAAGATGTTCCTGTATGTTTGTAAAATATGTTATAAGTCCATAGAACAAAATTCTTGTACTTTACTGATTATAGATTTCATTAGACTAGAAAGACAGGATCCAGTACAGAGCAGGTTTAATTAATCATAAAATACACATAGCAATTTCCTTGAAATACCCTTTGTAATATAATGCAACTATGATTTGTTTTAAAATAACATGTGAACACAAAGTTATTGGGGTCATATTAGAATGAAAATAAGCATGTAACATTAAGGGGGAAGTTATTGCAGTAATAACTTTACTTAATGATATCAATATTTTCCTCTTTTCCATAAAATAAAGAATAGTTGTACTTTAATATTTCTACATCACATAGTCTAGAATAATAATAGTAGATTCATACTAAAACATTCTTTTTAAAAATATAATTATGTAGCAGACATAGACCAGAATAATAAAATTATGTTAAATATTAAAAGATTCATTTTCAAATATAATTATGAAGTCAAATTTGATAATGTATCAGTGGTCTACTTATCTCTATGAACAAGAACCTTCAATATGACAATTCTGTCTACCTTAGTTTAAGAGAAGGCTTATGTCTATGAGTTTCAGGGCTCTCCAAATAAAGAATGGAAAAGCAAATATGAGTACTTGATTCTTAAAAATCACAGTACTAGGAGAGAGAGAAAAACACTGTGATTTGGACTAATAGTTCTATGAGTGAATAATTAAAACATGTAACTGTGTGAGTTGAAAACACTAAAATCATAAAACAATTGGCTAATATATATTGGGCAATACTGGCAATTTAAGTGGTTTCTATAAAGAAATAATTTCTGTAACTGCAAAGATGGACATTAACCTATTTTGTTTTGCTTTGTTTTATTTTGAGACAGGTTCTAGCTATGTTCCTCTGGCTCCTCAGGAACTCCAGATTGAACTCAAAGGATTCTCCCATCTTTACTTCCTTAATGAAAAGATACACTCTAGCAGTTTGGTATATCTGAAATCGCTATGAATTTGTTTAAATGAAGGCAAGAAAATGGCAGGAGTGTGAATTTGAAAGCAGGTTACAAGAGATAGAGGGCAGGTGAAGGATAAGAAACATACTTTTCTTACTTTTACTGATATTATTCTGCCAGTGTAATAGTACCATTGTTTGTTTCCTCATCAGACAGGTAATTAAACGAATTCCTTTTGCTTCCTTCCTTCCTTCCTTCCTTCCTTCCTTCCTTCCTTCCTTCCTTCCTTCCTTCCTTCCTCCTTCTTTTCTCTCTCTCTTTTCTTTCCACAATCCTTCTGAATTTCTGTATATTGAAGATATTTCCAGACTGCCTTTTAATATATTTTTTAAAAGTCTTGACCAGAGATGTAGCTCAGTAGCACCACGCCTGCCTCACAAGTGCAAAGTCCCAAGCTCAACCCCCAGTGCCACACACACACACACACACCAATAATGGTCAACATACATTAAAAATATTCAACTCGTATTATTCACAATGAAAACAATTTTAACAATGGATTTGTTAATAAATAATATATTAATGATCTAATGAGTTATTTTTACTAATATCATCCAATACACTTTTTGACCTGTGTGAATACCTTTTTAGAGGTGGGAATGAATATTTTTCTCAGAATACTAATACAACAAAATTATATGGAAGTCACACACACACAGTAAAAACCCATATCCAAATTAGGGTAGCTGAAATGAGGGAAATATCGCAATGAGTTGCATAATTAGTCAGTTACAAAACTTTTCCTGTGAGCAAATAGCAATCCATCTCACTGCAATATGCCAAGCGAGACCATTCCAGCAATAACCATTAAGATTCGGAACAGAGAAGCCAGAACACACCAAACAGAAAGAGCGATTAACTCATTAAAACTAAATGCTCCTTCCCCCACAGGATACCCTGAGCATTCTCTGTAATATGGAGAATTCTGGCTGACATTTGCAAGAACCATTTATAACTCAGATCCTGGATGAACTACAGAAAAGGATGGGTGTTACACGCACTAGAGAAATTTCAGTCTTTCTTTCTAATTTGGCAGAGAAATTCTCAAGTAAACATCTTTACCAGAACGTGTTCTTTCCTTAAAGTATGAATTTCCTTACAATTCTCAACCATTATCATTTATTTGTAAATTAGTCCCAATTTGCATTTTAATTTGACAGCTATTTTAATTAAAAAAGATAGTATGAATTGCACCTGGTTATCCAGTACTACTGACAGTTCATATTTTCAACATTGAAAATCCATACCGATGACTTTTCTAAAAGACAAAATAGGTACTTTGTACCTAAAGAATTGTGTTATGTGAAAACTAAATTTTTTCATCTGAGTATAGTAACTGACATTAGTTATTAATAATACAGCCTATGTATCGAATTATTTTTCTTAATAAGATTTTTCAATGTATATATTTGTTATATATTTTTGTTACTTAGTAATTAAAGTAATTATTGGACCCTAGTAAAAAATCTATTAAAATAAATTGATATAAGTGTTTCTATTTTTTCAAAGTTTACTAAGCAATTCATTAATGATTATATAAAGTAATGATATTTCAAACTAAACTTTGGAAGATTTTTACAAGATTTCACCTATCTACTTTTATCTAAGTAAGAAATATCTTACAGAGAGGAGATTTATGATTATTGAGCCTACATAAGGCACTATGAAGTAAAATGTCATATGCAAACTGTAAAGTTATTGATCTAATAAATTCATATTTTTCTCCTAAGAGGATCATATGCTTTTAATGCTTTATCATATACTTCATTCTCTAGAGCTGTATACCTTCATTACTTTACATGCTCATTGGCTATACTTATATTATTAATTTCTAGTGGCACCTTCAATTTTAGAAATGATGTCCTCTTTATAATCAAAACCAGGGCTTATTTGAGAGGAGATGAAGATAACTAGTAAGTAATAAATTATAACAAAATATAGAGCCAACACTTGAGTTGAAACTGACTTATACTAGACTATATGAACTATTAAAATAAAAATATTAGACCATATATAAAAATGGCTAGCTTGTAATTGGTGCCTGTATGGTAGCATTTTCACCACAGAAATCACCTAAAATTACAAACCAGTATCTAATTCTCCCCGGAAGCTGTTGAACATTTCTCAGAAAACCACTGACCTGGAACTTGAGGATGAAAATGTATGCATTTAATTATGTCAAAATACAGGAGTAAAGAAAGACTAGTCCAAGTGTCTTTGTCACATGGTTAGGTGCATTATGGTCATGTTTGAAGTTGTTATTACTGTATTAAGAACAAACAAGAAGCATGTTTAGTGAAGAATCATGAAATGTTATGTTACAGTAACATCATGTCACTGATGAAAAGTGAAGGAGACATAGGTGGCTCTTAAAAATGTTTCTCTCAAGTTCAAGTTGTATGTCCGAGATCAAACAAGTTTCATGTATTTATTTGTCTACACTTTGTGATATGGATATTCTCCTGGCCAAAACTATTGGAAGATATCACCTGCTTATTAGTGTTTCACTATGCATAACTGCCTCGTTGCTTGATTACATCTTTTAGTTTCATTTCATCACTTTCACTGAATCATACTGAAACTTTTAATTTACATTAATAGATCATGTTCTCATATGCCATCAAAAATTTAGACATGTATCTGGAATTGTCTTCCATTTTCTCCTGAGAATCTGCATATGTAATTACACAAAAATACTAATTCTTTGTCACTGAAAGAGTCCTTTCCTAGGTACTAGTTTGGGCTTTCTATTCTCTTCTGCTTTGAGTATGGAATTTTCTTCTCTTTGAAGTTCACTCTTAATCAATATAATTTGTGTACTTTATACTCAAATCAATCTTAGAATTGTCCTTAGAAGTAATCTGTTTCACACATACTCATTTCATGACAGTAACATCATATTTGTATTCTGGTTTACAGTTTTAATTATCAACATCATATTGATTATTTCAAAATGCATGCTTTAGGCACAATGTAACACTGCAATTAAAAACCCCATTATCTTCATACTGTTAATGTAACATTTTAGCTAATAGACACATTTTCCCTGTCATGTTACAGTGAAATTGTTTGTTCTTAATACAGTAAGCCTGACACTGGGTTCTGAATGTCAGAAAAATGGTATCAACAGTTGGTCAATTTAGATGTCTTCTGTTTCCTAGTGTGCCAGGACAAACTACCATAAATTTAATGGCTTGTTCTTTCATAGTTCTGGACACTAACAGCCTAAAATTAAGATGGTAGCAGAGCTGCATCTTTTGAAAGCTCTAAGAGAGAGGATCTCTACACTTTCTTCTACTTTTTCAGGTATTGGCCACTTCTTAGTAAATGAATGCATCAGTCTAATCTGCCTGTGTATTCACATGATGAAGTTATGTCTCTGTGTCTAAATTTTCCTTTTAATTGGGATACTACTCATATTAGATTCTACATAGCAGCCTCATCTTAATTTTATCACACCTACAAGGACCCTTTTTCAACAAGGTTACATAAGATAGAGCTTTCAAGTATCCTTTAAAAAATATAATTCAACTTATAATATCACACCCTCTGAGCTTCATGCAAAATATTGTACCCTCGTAAAGCAGTATACAGTTTTCATCATAGTTCTTAATTTATCTGAAGATTTAGATAAATAATTTAATTAAATTCTTTCCTCAAATACAGAAACATCCCATGAGGGTGAGAAGTTGTCTGGTTTTACTCCTGTTGGTTTTTCTAACTCTGGTGTCCAAAAGAGTACAGGGCACACAGTAAGAACATAATATAAATTTGGTGCACATGTGAATGACTAATAGTGAACATGTTAAAATGTTTGTTTATCACTATTACTATTATTATAATGTTTTTAAATAAATACAGAAATATGTAAATTATGAGACATATAATTTTAATTTTGCTTCAACTTTATTATCAGGGTTTTCTACTTAATGACTATAGTCAAGGTTATGATTTTTTTTTAAATCCAATAGAACACAAGTGCAATTTAAGAGTGAATCTCTCCCTGTTACATTAATGTAGCACAAAATCCAATTTTTGGCAATCTTCCCAGGCATTGGGGTTACAAAGTCATTTTGTCCTCTGAATTTGCGTATAATGGAAAAACTTGAAAACCTTGTGATGTATTGCAATGTTACTGAGAAGGTTGACCTCATGTTGAAAGACACTTGATTATTTCCACTGTCAGGTGTTGTCTATACACAGCATGCAGACATTATATTAATTTTAAAGAACATACATAATAAAATAAGAATTTAAACCACTGGAAATCTATGAAGTTAAAAATAAAAGTAATCAATGAAGATATCACTTTATCAAGAATTTAATTTAATAAATTATAGCATCAATGCGCTGATACTGAGCTAGATAACTTAAAAAATATTTTATTTTGATTACCTACATTTCTAAGAAAAAAGGTAAAATCTAAAGCCATTAGAAACTGCCCTGCAGTGGTAGTTTAGAATTACAAGTTTTCCACATATTAAATATTCTAAAATTAGCAAGTTCTTGATGATAATTACATAATTTATTGGACTCTCAGGCCACCACTCTGAAAAATATTGAATTACATCATAATTTATGGTATTTTTCAATTCTACTCAGTGTAATTTAGAAAAAGAAATACTTTTCTAAATGAGAATTTCTGAAGAAAAAAGTAAAGAAAATCTTCAAATTGAAGGAAATTCACCAAAAGGTAAAACAGCTGAATTTTGTTTATAGAAAAGGGACTGTGGTTTTTCCCTTTTGTAGCAATTTATTCCCTATAGCTAAGTTTCAAGGTCTAAAATTGGTGAAGAAACAGGAAAAAAACAAGATAAATAAAAGTGACATATAATAGTTTTCAGTAATGGTTTAGGTATTAATTGAAACCAGCATTAGTTATATTACTTTACCACACCTTGGCACCATTCACATTTTGCTAGGATAATTGTTTCTAGCTCCTTTCTGGGTTATTCTTTATGATAGGAGATTTAGTAACCTTCATATACACTACTTTCAGAACTATCAATACACCTCCACTGTTGATGATAGGCAAACTGTGTGCAGGCAGCGTGAAACATCACTAGGAGGAGAGGGTGGAGGGAGGGAGAGGTTTTTCTTTGTTGATAAATACTAGAGCAAAGGAACAAAGCAATATTTTGCCATTTCAGGTTGGTGGCAAACAGTCTCAAATCTGTATGGCATTGGTCTGAAAAAGTAAAACTTGAAATAACCAAAATCAGTTTTGGTGTTGAGCTTTCCTGACATTGGAAAAGCTTTTTGTTTGGGGCAAGAAATGACCTGTTGTTAGGTGGGGGTGAGTAACTCTAGGGCTGGAAAACTTTCTGTTGCTAGGGAAGTTGCAAGATATGCTGCTTCTTGTCATTAATCCAATCTCGAGGTGTACAACTGGTCTACATGCCTCTTTCTTTCCTTGCTTTTGCTCCTTTGGTTGCCTTCTCTTATTTATAAAGTACAGCTATAAATTAATGGGAAGAAATTGGGAGAAACAAGATTCCACTATCTTTTCTAGACCATTTTTATCTTTTGCTTGCTATATTTTCCTCCATTTGTCAAAGATATGACCTTGGCTATTTTTATTTCATAATATTCACCACTATAGTTACAATATATTTCAAGAAGTGTCACTAATATGTGCTGTTTTTTCTTAAACTGGGTATTCTTTGTGGGGTCTTATAAATAATATTATATATTCTGTATTGACTTTTATAAATTCTTCATTCAGATAGTCAAGTTTTTGACAAGTAAAATGATTAGGAATGTTAAAAAGCCATAAAGTATTTTTCTTGCCAAGTCTTTTACAACTATAGGAACAAATAATTTTCGGTGAAAGTATTCTGCATTATATTGCCTTTTATTAAAGTTCATTATTAAAGTTCATTGACATACATAAAGCTATACATTTAATATATAAACAGTAAATTTGGAAATAAGTATATACTTGCAAAACCAGGGCTACAATTCATACTATAACTTTATTCATCATCTTCAGAAATTCCCTCCTATTTTATTCATTAACATTATTATATATAGTAATAATATTTTATAAGAACATTGAAATTAAGATCTACCCATTTATGAGAACCATATAGTTTTGGTGACTGTAGGCATTACACATAATCTTATACACCACTCTTGTAATTTGTGTATTTGCACGCTTTGACTAATACTATCTTGCTACCCTAACCCCTCAGCCAAGGACAATCACTGTTACACCCTGCTTCTCTGTCTTCAATTGTTTTAGATTGAAGATATGAATGATACAATGCAGCATCTGTCTTTCTGTGTTTGACTTATTTTACTGAGCATAACGTACTCCAAGTAAATCTATGTTGCACAGTATGGTACTATTTGCTGCTGATTTAAGCCTGAATAATATATTCCCCAATCAAGTTTGTCATCTACCAAGAGAATACCGCACAGATCCACTTCACTTCACGACTGTGTATGTCTTCGGCCATCCAGTGAACTTATATTTTTTGTTTCCCTTCTTTTACATCTTATCAGTTTTTATACAAAATGAAATTTCTGATTAAGAATCAAGTTCAAGAACCGGGGATTTAGCTTAGCGGTTTGGAGGCCTGCCTTGCAAGCGCAAGGACCTGTGTTCAATCCCCGGTATCCCCCTCAAAATAAGAATGAAGTTCATCAGAATGCATTTTTATAACCAAACAGTCTTGACTCATTCCAGAAAGAATTTGGTTTTAAACATGGACTTTCTCATTAAGATCTGTCAGCCTTCATATCTCTAAATAAACATTTTCCAATCTTTTTTCTCTTTTATTTCTCTGAGTTCCTCAAAATTAACGAAGATACATGCTTACATTTATTTTAAAATGTTAGTTTATCCTAAAGTATCCTGTATTATAGTGGAATGGGGCACGGTCTTTACTTATTTTTAATACAGATATACAAGATTCAGGAAGTGAAATACATTGTTTTCTTGGGAGATTGCTACACTTTTTTTCTTTTTCTCCCATTAAATTTATTGGTACATTTAAAGTAAACAATAAATTACCTTTATCATTGGGATCTTGTATCTTTACATGATATATCTTGGATCGTATTTTTTCCCTATATCCTTGCCCTCCCTTCACTTCCTTCACCCTTCCTTGTTTACAAAGAAATCACTACAATTTAAATAACTGAAGATGCATGTGCTGAGTTTACTTTATTAATTTACTTTCTTGCAACTTTACAATCTGTAAAAATTTCTTACGTGACTTCTTTAGACTTTCTTTTAAATATTTGCTTATCAAATGAATGAAAAA
This sequence comes from Fukomys damarensis, assembly GCF_012274545.1. Lineage (NCBI taxonomy): Eukaryota > Metazoa > Chordata > Mammalia > Rodentia > Bathyergidae > Fukomys > Fukomys damarensis. The sequence continues at coordinate 18,148,536 of NW_022900918.1, forward strand.
ATTTTATTTTACTAATTTTTAGAAAAAGTAATTCACTAATGGCTTTTGAAGAAAATTAAGAGATATCCCATTTATCATAGACAACTATTTTAAGATACCTAATAATTTCATTAAAATAAATTGTGGAGGAGTGGATTGCAGGGTATAGTAATTAAATAGCTAACATAGTATAGAGGACCTATCCATAAATGGGAAGGCTGGAGAGAGAAGTGAATGAAAGGAGAAGAGATAAAAGCTCATGTTGCAGAAATAGGTGAATTTTAATTGTATTTTTCTTATTATGCAATTTATGTTGTTTGCATTACTTTGACTTGGTTTGGTTATTTTTTTGCACTTTTGCTTTGGAAAACTTTCATTATTTGATTTTTAGTGTAAATTAAATAAATGGCTAAAAACTATATCTGTGTTGAGATCATTATTATCTGGATTCTGCAGAGAAATAAAAAAATGAGTGACATGAGTCATTCACTTGCAAATGCAGCAGAAGCAGAAGCACATGCCCAGGTGAGAATTTGAAAGGTCTGCACCTGCCTCTCTATTACCGAACATGGCACAGAATGCAGGAGTTTTTGTTTGAAGCACAAAAGAAAATATAACTTGGCTGACATCTGAGTATTATAGAAGTGTCTGAGACAATTGAAAAATACAGTTTCCTGTTGGGTGAAATGGGAGTAATGAGAGCTATCTTACTGGATTTTTCTATGAAACGTAAATGCCATAAGAACAGGAATTTGCTGCATTTTCATGTTTAGATGTCCAGGAGTTAAGCCAAAAGTGCAAACAAATTTTTGTCCTCCGAATTAAATCAAATAGCATAAGAGAAAACTAAGTAAAATGCAAAAAAGTATTTTCAAAGGACAAAATTATAGCAATTTAGTTTCAAGATCTTATTTGGCTTTATTTTCTTTCCAGACTCAGGCAACTTGTCAGTCCATAAAATAGAATAAATGTCAGGATGGCTTGAACAAGGTTACTTTTATAGACTGACAAAAACTGCAAAAAAGCAGAGATTCACAAAAAAAGTGGGTTGGTCATTTCAAAGTTACTTCAACTTTAAAATGGAGATAGGAAGACCGAGAAACAGAAAAATAACTGCTTGTTTAACATGAGGTTACTTTTGGTTGTGTGCGTATGTTAAGATTGAGGCAGAGAGTGGGCTGGGAATTTAGCTCAGTGTTTCTACCACCTGCCTTGCAAGCGCAAGGACTCGAGTTCGATCCCCGGTACCCCCTCCCCCCCAAAAAAGATTAAGTCAGTGGGAATGGAATTATCCTGTCAAGACAGTGGGAACTGGTGTCTAGGGAATCTGACTATGGTCTGCCTATTCTTTAGATGGTATCTGGTCAGTCTGTCATATATTGCTCTACTAGTGAGGATAATTAGTAACTTTCTCCAGTTCCAATTCTACCAATGTTTTCAAAATGTTGATGTGCTTTTGACACGTTTTATAAAAGTCTTTTTACTGTTGTGAATATATTCATTAAAATATCACTTCAAGGCTGAAAGGTATTCTATTAGATTCATTCATAGGTAAATGGGCACATTTTGAGGATATACTCCTAAATGAAATAAATAAGTCACACATATGCAAATATCAAATAGCATCTCTGGTGTGAAAAACTAAAATAGTACTCAAGATCCTAACCGGACAATTAGCAATGTGAAATAGGAAGAAAAGAACCAAAGGTGTAGGGACAGTGAGAAGGATAGGGAAAGAGGAATAAGGGAAAAGGAAAAAAATATGAGAAAATGTAAAACTGGAATTAAAGTGTTTGAAGGGGGGGAGAGGGGGAGGGGGTGAAGGGAGGGCAGGGACAAGGTGAAAAAATGAGAACCAAGACCTGGCATGTAAAGGTACAAGATCCCAGTAATGAATGTAACTGTACTATCTACCTAGAATGTACCAATAAATTCAATTTAAAATAAAAAAAAATCACTTCAAGTTTATTTCACAAGAGGTTGTAGCCTAATTATAAAAAGGCATATTTTACTCTCATAAAAGTTCTTATTAATTTTTTCTTCATCACATTTAAATTATTTTCTTACAAACTTTAATATATCACAAGCCTTTTTCTCAGTGTCACATTTAAGCACACCAAGAGACAGACTATAATTATTCTATAATTGTTTTTACCTAAAATGTGATAGGCACTTGAGGCATGAATGGTTGAACACATTTGTGAGTGAAGATAACAGATGTTTATTTGAACTTTCTAAACTAAATTTATCATAATGTCAATAAGGCAATTACATTTGGACTCTGGAGTGCATTACAGGAGCTGAATGCCTTTTATTTCTCCTACATCATGCATACTATTATTTTTGTAAAATATAAACTAAAAATTTACAACTGAGTAATGAATATACATATAGGTAACTTGAGATTTCATTTAGCAAAGTGAATTATGAATTTCATGCATATCAGTTTCACACAATTACACCCGAGTACCAGATATACACATTTTCTCCAATGTCATTGTTAATACAAATAAATTAACTGCTATTTACTTACTTTTAAAAAATAAACTGAAATTGTTCATTACCTTCATTCTAATTCATTGTTTAATACCTGCCTGTCAGTATTAAATGACATATAGATGATGGGTTATAACATTTTCAATAAATGAATAAATTTATCAGTCCCTCAATTCTCTGTGAGCATTGCTTTTGATAAAAAAAAAATCTCGTATCAGAGCACTTGAACAATTTACCAAAGCTGTGTAATTATTAAGTGGTAGACAAAATTCAAGCTCAGACAACGTGTTTAGTTGAAACTCTCCTTCCTCATCTCAGGTTTTATTTAATAGTCTAGAAAAGTAAAAATTAGATTCAGTAGCAAAGATGAATCTATAAATTTCAATTTATCCAGTACATTGATATATGATTTTAAAAGACACTTATAGGTAAAAGTTACTTTCCTGTGGAACTTAATAAGAAACTCACCATATATTTTCTTTAAATCTAGTTTTTGGGAATGAAGAAGTAGATCACTTGAAATTATTGAAATATTTTTGAAATAAACACTTCCCTCAAGGTACATGCCCAGCATTGATGGAACTCGTACTTGTCATATAAACTTCCTAAACTTCCATTATAATATTAACCATTTGTGCATTTAATACTACCTTACCAATTTAGTAAACATATTAAAACATACACAGGAAAAATCAAACAAATTATGATTTTCTATCTCTTTTTTCATTGTTTATTGGCACATTTTATGTATACAGTATGATGCCACTCATCACTGGGAATAAAATGGAGTACTACTCAGCCATAAAGAAGAAGAAGCTAACTAAATGGATGCACACTGAGGCCATACTATCAAGTGAAATAAATAGGACACACGTGAAATACCAAACAGTTTCTTTGGTGTGAGAAACTGAGAGTGTAAAGGAGGACTAAAATGTATAACATGTAACATGAAATAAGAGGAATAGGCCCAGAGGGGAAGGGGAAGAGAAAGGGGAAGTGGGCGATAGGGAAATGAAGGAAGGGAAAGAAAGCATTTGAGAAAAGTGAAAAACAGAAACAAAGTCTTTGTCAATAGGGAGGGGCAGAGGGTTTGAGGGGGGGCAGAGGAATGGGGGGAAAAGATCACCCTTTTTGTTACAGTAACAGATGACCTTTGGTTCTTTGTAAGATGTCAAAAACTGATTTAATGAAACAAATCTTTATACCACAAAATTTCATACAACTGACTTTTTACTTTGTTTTCCTTGTCTTCTTCCTTTCTGGAACCTAGGTGAGTCTCTCTGATGAACAGAAGCCAGACTTTTTCAATTCTGAGAGAGAAAGACAGAGAGCATTGCACATAGACACAGTTTCCTTATGATTATTACACAGCACAGACTTTTTTCATTTAGCTTGGTCTTTAAGGGAGTTTACTGTTTTCTAATCTGCTTAAATCATTCTTACTGAAACATTCTGTGCCTTGCAAAGCAAAATATTAATTGATCAAGATTGAATCCAATAATTCCCAAATAATCCAAGATACCACAGAAAAATGTTATGAGAAAATACCTTAGTGTATCGAAAGGCACAGACATTATACCGCAGCAATTATTTTCATGGAGATAAATAAATATTATTGTATGTACCACAAACAGGTACTGATAAAAATTTTGAATGAAAACAAAGTTCAGATAAGGCAAAAAAATTCCTTTAGCGTACACATGAACAAAAGTTCAGCTTTTATGAAAAGGGAACCAGGGTGCCAGGAATGTAGCTCAGTGGTGCTCCACTTGCATGGCAAGTGCAAGGCCCTGAGTTTGATTCCCGGTTCCACCAAAAAAAAAAAAAAAAGAAAAAGAAAGAAAAGAAAGAAAGAAAGAAAGAAAGAAAGAAAGAAAGAAAGAAAGAAAGAAAGAAAGAAAGAAAGAAAGAAAGAAAGAAAAAAGAAAAGGGAATTAGAACTAAGGAGTTTGATTAATGATGATTAATAAAATAGAGTTGGACAAATAATTCTGTGGGTAAGGTTCAGGACATTGTAGGCCCAGCCTGATAAGACTGCTGCTAAAATAGTTGCTTCTGAATTTTTACTTTTTGGATTAGAATCAGGAAGAAATTTCATTGCTAACATGAATAAAATCCTTCCTAATATGAAATAAACAAAGTGCAGTAAACCAAATCCATGCGTGTAAGTACTCTATCATTAGGGAGTGTTGGAGTAATCTTTGATCAGGAAGGCAATCTTCTCATCATTCTCTTAACTGCAAACTTCACATCTCTGCCCCTGCTCTCCTTTTCTAACCCTGGCAGCCCCATTTTCTTACAATGTTTAGGAGAAAAAACAAAATTGTCATTTGAAAACCTCATGCAATCACACTATTAATGCCATATTTCTAAATGGAAAAAAGTACCTTGTTTCCCAGTTCTAATGCAGTGATAGAGCAAAATTAAATTCTGATTCTTTTGCAATCTTTTTTCTTTTCTTTTTAATTTTGAACTTCATTGTTTATCAGTGCCACATAAACCACCAAATGATAAAAGTGAAATGAAAGATACTTATAAAGGTAAGAAAAAACGGGAAAATATTCATCCATTATATTTCTTTATGGTTGAGATAATAGCTGATTCACTCACTTTAAATATGATGCATATAAACCCCAGGAGACCACAGTTAGGAGAAGGTCTGCATTAGACATGACTTGCATGATCAAAGATACTGTTATTCCTCTTGAATAGAAATTTTAATCAAAAAACAATGAAATTTGGTTAGTTTCTTCCTATTTTGGGAATTGTTATAAAATCTGTTTTTCATTCCTAACTGCATGGAGCTGAGCCTTTTCTTTCCTTTTATTGATAAGGTTGGATAAGGGTTCATTAATTTTATGTATTTTTTAAAAAAAAACAACTGTATAATTTGTTGTTTTTTGAATTGCCCTTTTAGCCTCCATTGCATTGATTTCTGCTCTAATCATTATGATTTCCTCTCTTGTATGAACTTTGGATTTCTCTTGCTCTTCTTTTTCTAGGAGCTTAAGATTCAGCATTAGGTTGTTTACTTGAGCTCACTGTGTTTTCCTAGTGTGGGCATTCACTGATATCAATTTCTCAAGCAGAACTGCTTTCACTGTACCCCACAAATGCCTGTATGTTGTACTATCATTATCATTAAATTGGGAAAAACTGTCTAATTTCTTCTTCCATTTTGTCTGTGACCCACTGGTTGTTCAGGAGAGTGTTACTCAATGTCCATGTGTTTGTGAAGTTCTTCAGGTTTCTTATGCTACTGGTCTCCAGTTTAGTTGCATTATGTTCTGATGATATGCACAGGATAACTTCAATTCCTATTCATTTACTTAAACATATTCTATGAAGTAGTATATGTTATATTTTGGAGAATGACCCACGTGCAGCAGAAAAGAATGTATATTTTGACTTTGTGGGTTGGAACATTCCATAGACATTCTGCAGATATTTTAAAAAATGAAATATCTAGGACTCAATCCAGCAAAGGAAGCAAAACACCTCTACATTGAAAACTATAGCACTCTGAAAAAGATCAAGGAGGATATAAGAAAATGGAAAGATATCTCTTGTTCCTAGGTAACAAGAACCGATATAGTAAAATGGCCATACTTCCAAAACTTATCTACTGACTCACTATGTAGTCTTACTGAAATTCCAACCGTATATTTCACAGAACTACAGAAACAAATCTAAAAATTAATTTGGAATCATAAGAGACCTAAAATAACAAAAGCAGGCCAGGCACAAAAGCAGGCCGAGTGCTTCAATCCCAGCACTTGGGAGGCTGAGGCAGGAGGATTGCTGTGAGGTCAAGACCAGCCTGGGCTACATAGTGAGTTCCAGGTCAGTCTCCACTACAGTGAGACCCTGTCTCAAAAACAAAACAAAACAAAAACAAAAACAACAACAACAGCAACAAAAACAAAAATAGCAAAAGCAATTCTAGGCAACAGAGACATGTCAGGGGGTATCACAATCCCCAACTTGAAACTATACTACGAACATACTGTGATTTTTTTAAAAAATAGCATGTTACTGACAAAGAAACAGACCTATGGATCAGTGGAATAGATTAAAAGTTGAAGAAACAATTCCAGACATACTCAGCTTCCTCATTTTCGACAAAGGATCCAGCCACCCTGACTGGGGGAAAGATAGACTTTTTAATAAATGGTGTTGGAAAAACTGGATTTCAACTTGCCAAAGATTAAAACTAGACCCCTATACTTCACCATGCACTAAACTAAAATTTAAATGGATTAAAAATCAAAATATTGAAGCAGAAACAATAAACTTTCTGGAAAATAAGTTAATAGAACTTTTGAAGATATTGGCATAGGAAAAGACTTTATGAACAAATCCTCAGTAGCATGGGAACTAGCAGAAAGAATCAACAACTAGGATCTCATCTTTTTAAAAAGCCTCTGCACTGATAGAGAAATCGCTACCAAAGCTGAAAGACAGCCTAAAATGTTTGAAAATGTTTTACCAGCTGTTCCTCAGACAAAGGTCTACAATCTAAAATATGTAAAGAACTCCCAAAAATCAGACTCCCCAAATATAAAGACTCAATTCAAAAGTGTGCATATGAAATGAACAGACACTTCTCAAAAAAAGAAGTAACAGCAGCCAAAAAATATATGAAGAAATGTTCTACATGTGTGGTCATTTGAGCGATGCAGATGAAAACAACACTGAGATTCAGTCTCACTCCAGAAAGAATGGCTGCTACCAATAAATCAACCAATAACAAATGCTGGCGGGGTTGTGGATAGAAAGGAGCCCTTTTTCATGCTGGTGGGAGTGCAGACTGGTGCAACCACTGTGGAAATCAATGTGGAGATACCTCAAACAACTAGGATCAGAGGTCCCATTTGACCCAGCTATTCTGCTGGGTATCTTCCCACAGAAATTAAAAGAATCATGCCACAGTGATATATGCTAGTTCTTGTTTATAGTGGCACAGTTGTAATAGCTAAAATTTGGAAATGGCCTAATTGCCCAACAACTGGAGACTGGATAAAGATTTTGTTGCTGTTGTTGTTATAAAATGGAGTACTATTCAGACATAAAGAATGATAAACTAGAGTCATTAATAGCTAAGTGGATTCACGTTGAGGCCACACTCTTAAATGAAATTATAGGATACACATATATAAATACTGTAAAGTTTCTCTGGTGTGAAAATCTAAAGTGTAAATAGGGATACAAATGTAATAATCTACATTTAAAATTTAAAAGTATAACTGTATTTCTTTTATTTTATTGAAATGGAAAAGTGTAGGTTTATATATTGCTATGACCAAACTATTTACATATGTTTACACATGGCTCATTAAGTGATTGGTTCAATATTAAGATGTCATTTAATTTTCTAAAGAGACAGATTGTCTCTATATAGTTCATGCTTGCCTATAACCCATTATGTAGCTCAGGCTGGCCTTGAACTTGCAGCAATTCTCCTGCCTCAGCATCCCACACACTGAGATTGAAGGCATGTGCCACCACACTAGGATTGAAATTTTGTGTGTGTGTGTATATATATATATACATATTCTATCATAGTTTTTTTTCAGTTAAGTTTAGTACATTTTAGGTGTACAACATGATGACCTTCGTCATTAGTACCTTTACATGACTTATCTTGATTCTTATTTTTCCCCATTCCTCTGCCTTCCCTTCAACTCTTATATTCCTACCTATTTACAAAGACTTTGTTTCCATTTTTTCCTTTTCTCACATTTTCTCTTTTCCTTCTTTCCTTTCCTGTACTCCTTCCCCTTCGTTCTTCTCTTTAGACCTTTTCTCCCTGTTTCACAATACCTATTATATATTTTCAGTCTTATTTAAACTTTCGGTTTTCCACACCAGAGGAAATATTTCGTGTTTGCACATCTGTCCTAATTAACTCACTTAAGAGGATGGCCTCAATGTGCATCCATTTAGCCACAAATGACTCTTCTTTATCATTCTTTATGGCTGAGTAGTACTCCATTTTATTAAACACACACACACACACACACACACACACACACACACACACACACATACTTTTTTTTCATCCAGTATTCCATTGATGGGCAATTAGACTGTTTCCAAGTTATTCCAAACTCTGCTGCTATATACATGGGTATGCATATATCACTGTGGAATGATTCTTTTAATTATTTTGGAAAGTTATCCAAAGGGGAATAGCTGATCAAATAGGATCTCTAATCCTAGTTTTTTTATTTCTGCAGTGGTTGCACCAGTCTTCACCCCCACCAACAATGAAGAAGGGTTTTTTCCTCCCCACAACTCTGCCAGCATTTGTTATTGGTTGATGTCTTGATAGCAGCCGTTCTTCTGGAGTGAGATGGAATCTCAGGGTTGCTTTCATCTGCATCTCTGGAATAATCAGTGATGTTCAACATTTTTTCATGTTAATTTGCTGCTTTTACTTTTTTATTTCTTTTTCTGAGAATTATCTGTTCATTTTAGATGCCTAATTTTGAACTGGGTGTTTAAATTTGGGGGGTTGATTTTTTGGGGTTCTTTATAAATTTTAGATAGTAGTCCTTTTCCTGAGAAATGGCCAGTAAATGTTTTTCCCACGGTGTAGGTTGTCTCTTCACTTCGTTGGTGGTTTCTTTTGCTGTACAGAAGCTTTTAATAGAATAAGGTCCCAGTTGTTGATTCTCTGTGCTAGTTCCCATACTACTGAAGTTTTGTTCTTTTCCTAATCTTATGTTTATAAGATTTCTACCAAACCTATCTACCAAAATGTTTAATGTTTCTGTTTAAATATTTAATCTTTAATCCACTTTGATTTTACTTTCATGCATGGTGAGACATATAGGTCTCGTTTTAATCTTTGGCAGGCTGAAATCCAATTTTTCCAACACCATTCATCAAACAGACTATCTTTCCTCCAGTGAGGATGTTTTCCTCCTTTGACAAAAATAAGGTAGCTGAATATGTCTGGAGTTTTTCTGCATCTTCTAGTCTATTCCACTGATCTCCTGGTCTTGTTTCTTTGCCAATACCATGCTATCTTTTATCACAGAGGCTTTGTAGTATAGTTTCAAATTGGGGATTGTGATACCCTCTACCTTGTCTTTGTTGCCTAGAATTGCTTTTGCTTTTCTAGATCTCTTCGGGTTCCAAATGAACTTCTGGATTGGTTTCTGTAGTTCTAGCAAATATACTGTTGGGATTTCAATCAAAATTTCATTGAATCTATATAACAGTTTTGGAGTATGACCATTTTTAGTATATTGGTTCTTCCTACCCAGGAGCAAAGGATGTTTATTTTCTAATATCCCTTTCAATCTCTTTATTGAGATTGCTATAGTTTATTCTTTACTCTTTATTCAGAGTGCTATAGTTTTCAAGGTAGAGGTCTTTTACCTCCTTCATTAGACTGATTCCCAGGTATTTCTTTTTTCTTTTTGATACTCTTGTGAAAGAAATAGTTTCCCCAATTTTTCTCTCAGTGAGTCTGTTATTTGTGTACAAGAAGATGATAGATTTTTGAGTGTTGAACTTGTATCCAGCTACTCTACTGAATCTGTTAATGAAGTCTAGAAGGTTTTTAACAGTTTTATGGGTCTTCTGTGTAGCATTAGCAAATAATGATAGTTTAACGTCTTCCTTTCCTATCTTTATCTCTTTTATTTCTTTCTCTTGTCTAATTTCTGTGGCTAATATTTCTAGATCTATATTGAACAGGAGTGGTGACAGGGGACATCCTTGTTTTTTCCTAATTTTAGTGTAAAAGCTTTCAGTTTTTGACCATTCAGTATGTTGTTGCCTGTTGGTTTTTCATAGATAGCCTTTAACAGATTGGGATAAACACCTTCTATCCCAATTTTCTGTAGGGTTTTGATCATGACTGGGTGCTGGATTTTGTTGAATGCTTTTCCTGCATCTATTGAGATTATCATATGCTTTTTTTCCTTGAGTATGTTAATATACTGTATTACATTTATTGATTTATGTTGAACCATCCTTGCATCACTAGGATGAACCCCACTTACTCAGGGTGTATGATCTTGATGATCCTCTGTATTCTGTTTGCCAGTATTTTATTAAGAATTTCTACATTTATGTTCATTAGGGAGATTGGCATGTACTTCTCTTTTTTTGTTTGAGTCTTTCTCTGCTTTTGGAATCAAAGTAGTGCTTGTTCCAGGAATGAGTTTGGAGTATTGCTTCCGTTTTAATTTTTAAAAAGTTTGAGAAGTAGTGTGATTAGCTCTTCCCTAAATTTCTTTAGAAATCCGCAGTGAAGCCATCAGGACCTGGGCTTTTCTTTGTTGGTAAATTTTTTATTATGTTTTCAATTTCACTGATTGTAATTGGGGTTTTTAGAATTTTTTTATCTTCTTCATTCAACTTTAGTAATTTGTGTATACCTAGGTATCTGTCCATTTTTTCTGTGTTTTCCATTTTACTGGAGTATAGGTTTTCAAAGTAGGAATTGATGATCCTCTGGTTTTCTGCATGTTTTGTTGTGATTTCACCCTTTTCTTTTCTAGTTGTATGGATTTGACCCTTTTCTTTCCTTTTTTGGCAGGTTGGCTAAGAGTTCATCAATTTTATGTATTCTTTGAAGAACCAACTGTTTCATTCATTGATTTTTAAAATCCTTCTCTTAGTCTCTACTGCACTGATTTCTGCTTTATTCTTTATTATTTCCTCCCTTATATAAGCTTTGGGTTTGTTTTGCTCTTCTTTTTCTTTTTTCTTTTTCTCTGTCTCATTAAGCTAATTGGTAAGTTGTATTAAATAGTACAGCTACATTCATTGTTGGGATCATGACAGGACTTGGTTCTCATTTTTCCCCTTGTCCCTGCCCTCCCTTCACCCCCTCCTTCCCTCCCCATCTACAAACACTTTATTTCCATTTTTTAATATTCTCAGTTTTTTCTTTCCCCTTATTCCCTTTCCCCTACCCTCCCCACTTCCCCATACACCTTTAGCCCTTTTCTTCCTATTTCACAATGTCAGTTATCCCATTAGGATCTTATGTACTATTATAGTTTTTCACACCAGAGAAACTATTTGGTATTTATACATGTGTGACATTTATTTCTCTTAGGAGTATATCCACAGGTTCACTACTAAATTGTTTATTTGAGCTCATTCTGTTTTCCTAGTATTAACATTTAGTGTTATACATTTCACAAGTAGAACTGTTTTCATTGTATTCCATAAATCCTGTATGTCATACTATCATTACCATTAAATTGTAAAAGCCATCTAACCTCTTCTTTAATTTTGTCTGTGACTCATTGTTTGTTCAGAAGAGTGTTATTCAATTTCCATGTGTTTGTGAAGTTCTTGAGGTTTCTTATGCTATTGATCTCCACAATAGTCTCAAAATATACGGGGATAACTTCTGTTCCTCTTCATTTACTTTAATGTGTTGTATGAGTGAGCACGTGGTTTATTTGGAGAATGATCCGTGTGCAGCAGAAAAGAATGTATATGCTGATTTTAAGTGCTGAAACATTCTGTAGGCATGAAGTCCAATTGTTCCAAAGTTTTTGTTCAGTTCTAGCATTTTGTTGATTTTCTGTCTAAATGATCTATTTGTGTCAGTGAAGTTTTTAATTCCCCAGTACAATTGCATTAGTGCTTATTTAGCTTTTTATGTCCATTATTATTTATTTTATATTTATATTTATACTTAATATTTGTTGGGAGCACTAGTATTTGGTATTTGTATATTTATGATCATCATCTCTTCCTCTTGGATTGTTGCTTTTACAAGGATGCAGTGACCTTCTTTGTCTCTCTTAATTAGCCTTGGTTTGAAATCTAACTTGTCTGAAAATAAAATAGCTTACCTTGCTTTTTTCCAGGTCCCTGTCACATGGACAGCTTTCCATTCTTTTACTTTCAGCCTATGAATTTCTTTTTTAATTAAGTGTGTTTCTTGTATACAGCATATTGTTGGATTTTGCTGCTTAATTTGTTCTGCCAGTCTATTTTCTTTTTGATTAGTGAATTGAGGCTATTAACACTGATAGTTATAATTGATATGTATCGATTCATCCTTGTCATGATATTTTACTGTATTTGGCTCTTTTATTTTTTATTTTTCACCCTTTCCCTTTAATTACTGTCCTTACCTGAAACCATAGTTTTTACAACTATGCTACAAAATAGAATTTTATATTTTCTATGTTCATCATCTTGAATTTGCAATATAACAAATGTTAGGAATTAACTTTTTCATGATAAATTTGTTTCTAATTTAGTGAAAATTCATGGCAACTAATTCATCATTTAAATTTTATGAGTTCCTAATTATAGAATTTATGATTTTAGAAATTGTCAACATAAGCTCTATTGTTAATTTTTTTTAAAGAGATCAAACTCAAGTTATATGACTTGAGATATAATCCTATGTTTTAAATAAATTTGATAAAAATGTATTTTATCATATCTGGGTTCATTTTGATTCTTGATTTTCTGAGAGATCACATCTTATAAAGGCCTTATGACATAAACGGTAATTCTTACTTTTTCATTGTTAGACAACTTTGATATACACATTTTACTAAAATTTATTTTTCTTTTTTGACGTGCATGTAGATAATTAGATAAATAACAGATATACGTTTCTTCATAGTTTTACTTAACTTATAAAGTTAAACATGGATGTTAGCAAATACTTATTTTATTACATTATTGTTTATAGAAGCTAATATTGTGAGTTGCCTAGAAAGTTGAAATTAAGCTGTAAAGACTGTGAGGATATTATGTCCACAATGTACTTGATTTTTCTTCTGAAAAATTCTTTTTATTGCCTACTAAGTAGTGAGTACTATGTTTCCTTGAGCTAAAATGCAGTGGAATGCAAACATGGACCTTGTTTTGGGGTAGGAAAAGTAATGACAGAGTATAGATTAAATTGCAGCTACCTCTTAGGAGAAGCACCTGGACTATAAATGTGTACAACAGGAGAAATAATCCACCTAAGGAATTGTGCCAAAGCTGTGTGAAAATATAAGAGTATGACTGTACAAAAAATTCTAAAGTTAAATTATAAGGTCCTTTAAGTACCTCAGGAGGAAGACACACTTGTCTCCATGAAAACCTATGTGAGAGTTTAAACTAAAGGGTACAGTTACTTGAGATTTGATATAATCTTTATTTTTAATATATATTTTATTCTCCAAATTTAACTAATATTACAGATTTCCTTGGTGTATTTTCCATTAGCCATTTCTACCACTCTAAATAAAAACTCATTTTAATGACCAGAAATGAAATTACTGGTAATCTCTCAACATAGCATCTTCATTATTATGTTTTTAGTTATCTTTTCAGATAACCAAATATTTGTTTCTTTTAATGTCTTATATGTGAATCCTCGTACATATCAAGAGTCTCCTGTGTTCTTCTGATATTATTTGACTCACACTTGCTCTTCAGGAATCCAGAGGAACTGGGCTGTTAGAATGAGCACCTCACTTCTGCCTTATGCTCCTTGTTCTTTACCTCTGTCCCCTCAGCATGGTGATTACAACCGCGTGAAGAAGGAGAATGAATTACGGAAAGGCATAGTAGGAGGTTCATTCCTCATCTTAATTTCCTTTGTGTCAGTTCTGCTTCTGCTGATTTAAAAGGAGAAAAACTTGGGGCCAGAGCAAAGGTGAGAACTTCAGCCACAACCAAATTAAAAATTAAATTAAGAAATCTGACCAGTGACACAATATTTAACTGTATTAGAATTTGGGAATCAAGGAGCATTGCAAGCTCCACTGCCTTGGAAGGAAGGGTTGTTAAAATATAAAAACAGTATAAAAATGGGTGAGAGGTTATGTGATCTCATTATTTGCTTCATAAAATAACCAAAAAAACTGGAGAAAAACTAGGGAAAGGTAGCTGAAGACTTGTTTCTTAAATATTCTGTATTATGTTATCTTTTATCAGCATTTCTAGACTACTTGGAAATATGATTCCCTCCCACTCTAGTGAGGTAAGCAGATATACTGTGCATCTTTGTAATATGCTTTTATGATACTAATATAACTTTAGATAAAATAATCCTGACTTGCTAAAAGTAAGGTTGTATCTCCCCTTTCTCCTTCTATTATCTATATGAGTATCACCACTTTTCTTATTATTACCATTTGATTTTTCTGCTCAATTTAGTAAAAGGTAATTGTGGAGCACTTTAAAAACCAGTCCTAAAGAGTGATAAGCTGTGATGAAGTATTACCTTGAGTCAATTGCTTTATAAAATCAATTTTAAGTATGAACTATATTAAAACATAGACTTTTCTCTTTTAGCAATAGTGAAAGAGATTTATTTCCATCGTCAGCTTCAAAACTAGACCCTCTCCCAATTTCCAGTGCCTGAGAATATCAACTTGTCTGACTGTAATGATTTTCAGTTATTTTAGAATACATGTGTATGCTTTAAAATATATGCAAGACCTCAGCTATGTTACTATATTACAGACAAAGATGAGGCAGAGATATACAAGTATCAACTCACCATTTCTTTTAAACCCATTATTTCTGAACATTTTACAGAAAAGAACACCTCCACACTTCTGAAATATAAATATATAAAATATATAATATCATTTATTAATATTTAAAAATTCATGGCAAACAAAGTGCTCAAAAACATGTATTTGGCATAAGTCAAAATCTAAACTTTATTAGAATGCCTCCAGGATTTTTTCACCTGTTTTTTTAAAGATACATTTTCCATGAATAGTGAAGACACATTACATCTTCGTAAAACTTACTGCATATATCAATCTTTACCTGGATCCTTCATCACATACAGTCTTTCCCTTTTATCAAATGTCTAAAGATATACTCACAGTATTTTCTAATTTCTCCCATTTTCACATATAATTAGTTATTATAGTGTTTTACCATAAAACCCTGTCATTGTTTTCCATCTTCATTTTGTAAAATATTCAATGTCCATATCTACTATCCTCAGATTTCAATAGCATTCTCTCTACTCATGGGAACCTGTGAACAATTTTGTTCAATACTCAAGATGATTGATAAATGTACATTGACTCTAATATTCTTCTGCTTAAATATACTCTTGGGCTCAACAGCTTTCCTGAAAATTGAGTGAAAACTCCTGAACATGGTTCACTAGGTCACGAAATCCTGCCTCTGTTATCCTCAATTCTTGTGACTGGCCATGTGTTTTTCCTTATATTGGTCCCTCTGAGCTTTACCACACTTTCAATGCCTTCTCTCTTTTAATGCTTGACTAATTTTTCTTCACATATCAGTTTAAATATTACCTCCTCTATGCCTCCCCTTAATTATTAGGGTATTAACTGTCACTCCTAAATATTATAAGGTTAACCAGATGTATTCAAATCATAACATATACCATACAAAATTGTAATTGTTTATTTAATTAGGCTTATCCTAATTAAATGTTAGGAGACTATAGGAAGAGTTATGTCTTTCATTTATATGTCCTTGGAAGCTCATCCAGTGCGTGAACTCATTGTATAATGTATGAGTTGAGTTGAGTCACTAGAAATTAAAATTGAACTTAAGAATGCTACAGAATTATTCTTTGTGAAAGATATCCAAGCTGTAACCTGAAAAAGTGTATGGACCTGGAAGAAAGATGGTGGAAGAAATGACTCCAGAAAGAGAAACAATATAAGAACTATTTCACATTTTGAAATAATATAACTATCGGAAACCAGTTTACAATAGCTGGAAGAGAACAGGTGGCATATATAGAATGTTGAAAAACTGCATGGATAAAAATGGTCATGATGTTAAAGACTGATTAAAAGAGAGTTAAGTAAGTAACTAAGATACAGATGATAGTGTGGGGGGTGTTCATTTTATGCTAATGTAAGAATTTCCTACATTTTATAAATAAAATATTGAACAAACTTTAAGAGATGTTCATGGTGGATGGTTGCTTAGCATTCCCCTATAGAAGGTTTGGAGTGGTTTAAGAGAACTAGTTAGAACCTCAGGCATCTTTGTCACTTTTCTCGTCCTGAGATGCAACACCAGACATATGCAATTTAAAGGAGGAAAAGATAATTTTCACTCAAATCAGAAGTTTCAGTTCACCACTGACAAGTTCAAATGCAAAAGCAGTGTTTTGCAAGGTCCTCCTTCAGAAGAAAGCTGCCCACATTGTGGTGGCCAACAAGCAGAAGAAGGGAGGAGCTTGTTAGGGAGATAGGTTCTCCAGGTCTTACTCCACTTTTGGGCTTCTTGTAGCCATGCCCACCTCCTTACATAAGACCTAGCTGTGTATTTATGAGTGTAATAATCCACTGAGGAGTACACCGGTGATCCAATCATTTTCTAAAGGTATCATCTATGAATACATGATGCTTGCGGGGGGGGGATTTTAGTTTTATCTGAACTATCAAGGCATTTCTAAATGCCTTGTGTCCTCAATGGCACAAGTTATTAACTGGTGATACTTTCAAAGGAAATTTGAACTGCATTCTGCTAGAAGGGTAGATCTGCCTCCTGAGTTATTCTTCCCACTAAGTTAGCATTGGAATTAATCTTTGGTTCCCATGAAGCTGCTAAGGTTTAGTTACCGAAACATTGTTTGTGTAGTACAGCCACCTTCAAGCTTCATTTCATGTATTTTCTTATTAGTTGGTACCTATTTAGTAAAAAGAGGTAAAAGAGAAAGGTGTGCATATTTGACATCCCTTGTACTCTCATCCTGCTATCAGTCAGAACATATGATTGCATCTGAGTAGAGTGACGATGTTTTAATTGGAACTAGTAGCTGGTCATTGTAGATAATCTTCTCTTCAGTCAAGGTGGGTGCTGACAAGAAGCTGTTTAGAATATGAGTCACTGATGCTGGATACTTCATCCTTATTTGAAGGCTAGGGATCACATTTTTCACAATGCACAGAGGACTAGCTCCTAACTCAAGGATCAACACTGCCTGAGAGCTAATGAAATAAATCACACTTAGAAGGTGAAACTTTTGTCAAAGCACTTCTTACATATCTCCCTGCCTTGAGTGGAATAATTTTCCAGTTAAAGTCCATCATCTATAAGACAAATTGACCCTAATGAGAGCATCCTGAAGAGTATGACCAATGTAGAGGTCAAAATTAGCATAAAATGAAAATAGCATCATAATCATAGCTGATAGCTCAAGGGACTCTGTGCTCAGCACTTAATTCTCACAGCAGGAAGGGGGGAGGAGGTGATATGTGTTCAATTGACCATCTATTTTATGGAGGGATAAATAATTCACTCAGGGTTATTTGAAGGGCAGTAAAGAATTGTACTTTGCCTGCTGACGTGGTTAATTATACTTTGGACTTGTACACAACAGAAAATGGGTTTCTATCTTTGAAATTGTAATGTAAACTTAATTGCTGCATATTACTGCACCCTATGTATTTGTTGAGTAAATACACTGGAAAGTTAAATAATACTATCGATTAATTTTTTAAAGTTAATGTAATAGAAACATTACTTATTCTTTGCATATTTTTTCTAGACTCCAAGCAGAATATAACCAAGAAAATATAGAAAAGCTGTTAATTCTGCCAAATATTGCTTTTAGAACATTTTTATAAATTTCAAATATTTGCAAAAACTGTAAAACAGCTTGATAATAGGTTCAAACTGACCATACTGATAAAACCACACATTTAACCACATTAATTTGAAAGCATCGTTTATCATGATTAACAATTAAATATTATAAAATCTAAGTAAGGTATTTCAATAGGCACAATCCTGGGGAAAAGCTAATACATTAATGGTAAAAAATTAGGTTTTATACCAATTAAGTAATTTGTTATCAAATATTTTAATTTGCTATTTCCATAATTCTAGAAGAAGAATATTACTACTCAATTTTGCAAAGGAGTTTGCAACTCAAGGTTCTGAAATGAGTCACCAGTCACACACAGCTTCCTGTTCCACATTTCATAGTCTTCAAGCCAAACTCATTAAATGCATTTTGGTCTCTCAAAAATGTCACATTCAATTTTGTTACAAATTGTAATCGGCTGGTCTCTCTTTCTAGAGGAATCATTTCCCATTTCCCTACCTCTATCACTTGACTAAGTGCTTGTTTAGGCAGCAGGTAATTTATCTACCTTCTCAGCTAGAAACTATAATTTCCTTTTAACCTAAGACTCTTTGTTTAGTATTTCTTGAATTGGGAAGTCTCCTTAACTCTCTAAATCTGAGTCTGGAGACTGTCTGCAGCAGGGACTGGCAATTCATGGACTCTCTGCTGCCAAAACCATCTTGTTGCCTGTTTTTTCACAACCTCTGATCTAAAAATATTGTTCGCATTTTTAAATGGTTAGAAAAATCAAATGAAGAATAATACTTTTTCCAAGATGAAAATTATATAAGAAATTTAAATTTCAGTGTTCATAAATTCTTGATGGAACACAAGTACATTCACTACTTACCAATAAATATTAGAATCTTTATAAATGGTCATAAGTATCAATGACATATCTGATTTCCAGCTGAATCAGATTTGTCATCATGAAGTAAGCAAGTCCAGACTGGTAAATTTAGGGACTTCAACAATTCAAGTCATCAAAGACCATCATTATGAGTCAGGCAGAAATATAAGGTACATAGAAAGTGATTCCATGATGAAAACTATCATGAAATTTTAATACTACCTCTAAAACTTAGAAAATAAAAGGAGCATTAGGGATAAGAGAATAGTAAGTATTCTATGTGTGTATGTGTTTACAAATATATCATTTACTTTTTGTCTGTCAACACTGTGGTTTTTTTAAGGAATGGAAAATATAACAATAAAACTTAATGTAATTATTTTTCCTTATAAGCTTTTATATTTTTAAGTATTACCATCTTATTATGGTATTTCACCTAAAATACTACCAGTTTTAATTAGTCTATTCTAAGATACATACAAATATGTAATTAGGACAAGTTTCACTTAATTTCAAAATGCTACATTAATCAAAATATTGCACTTGATTTTTTATTTTTAATTTAAGTAAATTATTTATTTTGTTGATTCAGTGTTTTATAATCATTTTTATGTTATGGAGCTTTGATGTTTGATATCTTTCTATAGACAGTTTAATGATGGATAGTCGTGAATCTAAATTTTATTCTGTGGCTAGCAGCAGAATGTTAACAACTTTAATTTTTAATCTCTGGAAGCAATATATAATCCCTTATAATATCTCCAGGATTTTACTGTTCCTTACTCCAAGAAACCTCAATAACAGTACTTGCCAAGGTCTGCTTTCAGTATTAGATTTCTTATTTTAATTTAATGTATTAAAACTCATCCATAATTCAGAAGAAAGTATGGCTGATTAAATAAATAAAACAGAATCAGTTATTGTTATATTATAAAGTATAAATAAAATGCATTTAATTCATCTAATTCTATTTTAAGTATGGCAGTCTAGTGTTCTATTCAAATGAATGAAACTGAGCTGTTTCATAGTTTAAATAGGGTCAAATATTGTTTTGAGCAATTTTAACTAAAATATTCTGATTACTAAATTTTGACAAAGAAGGCTAATAAATTATGTACCCTCTGTTGAAATACACTCCATGGGATGGCATCCAAATGTTTACTATCTGTCGCTTAATACAGTATTTCATTTAAAATATTTTCAGGTTGAGGTCTAACAAAAGTACAATCTGTACTGAATTGAATAGATGATGAGCGTACCCATCAAGATGGGAAAAGGTGCTCTTTTCTTGTTTGAATCTAATGAAACATTGTATCTATTGAGATTTTTCACTTAGTATTAGGACACTTGCTTACTTTAGGACATGCTTTTTACTATGAATATGTAGGAATTTGAGGATCACAACTGCAAAAGTGCTCAATGATACGTTTTCACTTGATTAGACAACACCTCATCGTTGGCAATGGCGCCTCCGTTTTCCTCTTAGTTCCACGGTGATTGTACTTTTCAATACCTTAAACTTCTCATTTTTCACTTGAGCAGACCAAGACTTGGTCGAAGACGAAATTCAAAAGAATATATTAGCATCAAACTTGGAACAGCCTGCTCTTTTACAATAACATTCTTCTGCACATTTCAGCTGCTTCTGTAAACCAAATTCCCATTTCTGTATCCTCAGCTCAGGATATATTTCTCTGTGAGTGATATCTTTAGGCCACAGTTTCGAAAGTCCATTAATGTTGAAAGGAAGACTGAAGAACAGCTCCTTATATTTGTCTTCCTGCTGTCAAATGTCAGTTTTGCATTGCCTGTTTCCCTAAGCTCAATGAAGTTTGCTCACACATTTTACACATTTATAGCTGTGTGATGTGTTAGAATAGGGCCGGGACAAGAAGCCCCAAAATGAACTAAAGAAAAACTGTCATTAACTAAAATTTTATCATTCTTTTTATAACTGAGTCTTAATTGTAAGAGTTGCACTGCATGTTCTGCATTATAGTAACACAATTTAAAAATTAATAATAATAAAGATTTGATCTCATCTCATCCTAAAATGATTAGGAAATATATACTTTCATAATTCCCCAAATAGGCTCTATCATACTTTAATATTATTTTTCAAATTTCTACTGTCAACTCCCCCTTTTCAGGAAAATGTGGCACTGAGTATTTTGGGTTTAAAAACTTATAGGTATTTCCATTATATCTTTTTTATTTTATGAAATAAACAAATTTTCATAACCAAATAGTAAAGATATAATTGTAGTTGTTGCACTGCACTCGGTACACATATTCAATACAAAGACAAACCCAAAAGTACTTATCTTCAAAGTATTTAGTACAAAACATAAACAAAAAAGTCTTACAATAAAGAAGCAGGTAATAATGCCAATTTTGTCTAGATTTGATAGTTTTTAGTTATTTCTTTCTAACTGCTTCACAAAAATGTAGAGAGCAAAATTTATATCCTCTATTAATTATATTAATTATATATTTTACAAATTTGAAAATAATTGTGCTGCAGTTTACTTTTGTTTCTGCATACATATTCTCATCTTATGCCTTTTTACACGGGTTTAATAGAACTTTTTCATACAACTGTTTTCTCTATTGCTTTAATACATTTAGTTTATTTTCTTTTGATTGGTGCATGTGTGCAGTACATAACGTCTACGTTTCTTGCGGGAGTTAGTACAAGCACATATATATCTTCATTTCCCTTTTCATTGTTTTCCCTTCTTTCCTCTCCCTTCAATCACTTGACCTCCTTTCTGTGTTTGTATCTGAGCCAAAAGAAAATATTATTTAGTGTTTGCTATGACATTTTCTTTTTGGTTATTCACAATGACATTGCATGAGGAATCTCCTAAATATAGGAAACTAATTCTAGTTCCTAATTGCCTCTTCTCTGAAAACTTTAAACAGACATAAACATAAAAATGATGACAGTCAATTTCAACATTTTTCCTAATTGTTCTGGTTCACAGAAGTGCAACTCCTTACTTAATTCTCAGAGAAACATTTCCTGAAATGCATTTCACTGTTCCTAACCCAATACTGCTCACCCCTACCCTGCTTTTTTGATTCCTATTCCTAACTACATAAAGAAAGGAGGTGTATGATTGCTTTCATTATTTTATTAGAATTCATGTTGAACATAAAATAATATATCAAATATTTTATGATAATCATATAGTGTAAGTCTTGCATTTTGTGTGTTTTAGAAAGATTGTATCAGATTGTTTTTTCTAAAGTGAATGTATGTTACATGCAATAGGTTCCTTTTATGCATGGCAGCTGTTCACTTTCTACCACTTTTCACATGGGACCTTTTGTTTTACTCAACAATACTTTGTTAACAAAGATTTGTTAACAATACTTTGAATGATTTACATGCTGTGTGTTGATAAGCAGTAACTTCATGATTCTTGCATTATGTTGAAAGGATAAAACAAAATAATTAAGGCTAAAATGAATCATGTCAAACATCAACCTCATATTAACATGTTTTATTGGTTCACTGACTTAATCAAATGACTCTTGTAAACCATTCAAAGTGTAGTGATTTAATAGCTTATAAATCTTTTAAAAATATGGTATTTAAGTCTTTTGTACATCAGTAAAGCAAGTTGACTATTATAAATCTAAATGGCAACACATGATTGTGCATTCAAATCACAATACCGATGTTTTTGTATTGTTTTCTAAAGAAATGAGGTATAAATGAATAAAACCTCATAATCATTATCAATCTAAAAAAGCCCACAAATCAGAATTTTTTAAAACATGTACCTATGGCTACATTTTTCCTGGTGCAGGACAAGTAGAAATAGATTTATTTTGTCATCCTGGAAGGATAGAGATAAGTGCATTACTATGACACAGAAGGAATCATTTTCTGTTTGAAAAATTTTTCAGTGATCTTTCTAGAACAAAAATTAATATTATTAAATTGTTATGTTTTTCCCTTAAAGATAATTTATGTTCAAGTTTATTCATAATAGATCTGGGTTTGAACTGTATATTATTTCAAATAGAAGATAAGTTTTTACAGCTAAGAAGACTATACAAACCCATAACACACTAAGCATGATTAAAAACAAAATTATAAAAGTGTCTACTTTCAAAGGCATAAAATGCTGTTGAGACAAAACATAGGCTCACAGAACAGAATTATCTTATTCACACATCCATTTGATATTGTGATATTGCATAGATGTTAGAAAAGAGCCTTTAATGAAGAGCTTTAAAATATAGAATATGACAATATACTTCATAGAATAAGACATCTATCTGATTGGGCAGTCCCCAAAGTGAAAAATATAAGAGTCTTAACAATAGTAATACATGTTAAAGAAGAATAAAATGATAGGTAGGCCAATTAAAAAGAAGGATGAGAACAAGCAGAAAAACAAGAAGACAAACAGCTGTAATACTCTGATGTTCCATTAAGTTCAGAAAATGTAAAGTAAATAGGCTTTTATAAGTTTGTTACAGGAATTGCCAACATTGCTAGAGTTCAACTTATTGAGCAATATAGAGTATACAGTCCTTTTTGGTTACTACCAAAGTGTTATTCCCACCATTATTTGGTGGTAATGTCAGAAGTTATCAACTTGCTTCAAGATTTTATTTCAAAGAAAAATTTTCAGTGACAAAATTATAGTGAAGCTATGTGAATGAAAATTCACTAAATCAAAATTAGAGCTACAAATCAACATATACTCTTCTTACCATTAACAACCTAAAACCAGACCTAATAATGGTAACTTGATTGGGTTAAACACAGAAATTGCTAAATGTATTATTCTTTCAGATAGTCAAACAATTACCTGAAAAAGATAGTATATTTAAATTTACATATGCTTTAAAGTTCTCTTCTCCCCTTAATAAAGCACAGCCACACACATAAAAGAACACATAGTCTGTCTCAGACAATATAATAACTGAATGTTTTCTGTTGGTTATAACTGAATGCTGTTGGTTATAACTGAATAATTTTTGTGATGATACACAGGTCTACGATTCTCATGGCTTCAAGCTACTGAATTAATATGATGCCTTACAGTTCCCCTGAAGGTGAACTAGACTGAATATATTTCACTTCCTTGAAATTTCTCTTGTCTTTTTATGGAATCTTTTTTTGGTCTACGTGAGTTGAAATTAACAGCCTCTATACTTGAATAGTAATATTATATGGAGATAAAATGAAGAATAAAATAAAATATTTACAATTAAAATACTAGTTAAATTTGTGAATAAATTCTGTAGAGTGAACTATTTTTCACTTAGAAAGACATCAGTTGATGTTAAAAATGAGCAAATGAAATAAAACTATACTAAGCCAGTCAATATAAAGAGAATGAAATATCAGTCATATATTTCCCCCAAAATGCTATGTTAACTGCTTACATTGAGATAAAACAGCAAAAAAAAATTTACCTTTTTCTTGAAACCTTTAAAGTTTCAATATTTAGACATACCAAACACCAAGGAATTTGAGTTTAATTTAAAGACAAAACATTTTAAACATTGATTGAATGTCTGCACATGGAACATTTGTAACCCCACATTTTTATCTTTCAACCTGCAAGATCAGGTCATTGCTCTCCTAACATGTGAAAATTTATTTTCTGAAGAAAATTTCCTAAGATGTTTCAGACTCAGGAGCAATAGATATGCAGAGAATATGTGTTAGGCAGAGGTCTAAATCTTTGAGCATCTGAGATTTCTCCTCTGTTGTATTTTGACAGAATTTAGACAAGAGACCTTCTTTAGGTGAGGTGTGAGAAATTCCAACTCGAAAAATTTGAAGAACTAATTGTACATAGCAATCTCAGAACAACTAAAGATAGACTAGGAAAGAAATCAACATGGAAAGCATACCAATCTGTTTCAAACAAACAAAAAAAAAGGAAGTTGCTTCACTTCTTACATGAAGGGGAGCAATATATTATAATTTTAAAAGGCATAAAATTATTGTGAAGTTTTCATTCTCCTCAGAAGGTGGCTACAAGCATTTGAAAGTAACCCCTTTGCCCTTCTATACTTACAACCAATTGTGCCATCATGATAGCAAAATTCATTTTATTCATTAACAATGGAGGTCACAGAGATAATAGCTTTTTTAATAAAGATTTTTTAGATAGTTTTCTAATCAGAATGGAAAAACTCCAAAAGTCACAGTCCATCTCTAGATGTTAATGAATAATCAATTATAATTCTTTAAAAGTAGTCTGACTCATTTCCCACTTTATTGGGTACCAAAGCAATTTTTTTCGATATCGATTCGCATTGTTTCAATGTGAAATGGTGGAGCAACACATCTACTAGTGTGACAGAGAGTATTTGTATTGTAGAAAGCTGACTAATTGTCACCCAGCCCAATGGCAGCCACATTCTACTCCTGGAACATGTGAATTAAGTGGTTAAAATAAAAAAGATGTTCCAAAGAGGACTAAATTACGAATCTTGAAATGGGGAGTTCATCCTGGATCACCATGATGTTAATCTTTACTTTAGATGCAATCACCCTGTCCTAGTGAGAGGTTACAGACAGAGAAGAGAATTTCATGTTTCCCTGGAGCAGATTTTGTGTAAGGCCATCACAAGGCAAGGAGTGCCAGCAGCCTCTTCTACAAGAGGAGAGATGGAATTTTCACTTAGAGCCTCTGGAAGCAGTGCATCCTTGCTGGTAGCATTCTGCTTTTGGCACAGTGAAACTGCTTTTGATCCTGGCTTCCAGAACTGGGAGAAAACGCATTTCTCTTGAGTTAAATTAGGCAGAACTCTGGAAGACATTGGTATAGGAAAAGACTTTATGAACAAATCCTCAGTAGCACAGGAACTAGCAGATAGAATCAACAACTGGGATCTCATCTTACTAAAAAGCTTCTGTACTTCAAAAGAAACCATCAGCAGAACTAAGAGACAATCTACAATGTGGGAAAAAATTTTTTACCAGCTGTTCCTCAGACAAAGGACTATTATCAAGGATATATAAAGAACTCAAAACAATCAGTCCCCCAAATATAAAGACCCGATTCAAAAATGGGCATCCGAAATGAACAGACATTTCTCAGACAAAGAAGTAAAAGCAGCAAGAAAATATTTGAAAAAATGTTCCACATCACTGGTCATTCGAGAGATGCAGATGAAAACAATACTGAGATTCCACCTCACCCCACAAAGAATGGCTGCTATCAACAAATCACACAATAACAAATGTTGGCAGGGTTGTGGAGAGAAAGGAACCCTTCTCCATTGTTGGTGGGAGTGCAGACTGGTGCAACCACTATGGAAATCAATATGGAGATACCTCAAAGAACTGGGACTACAGGTTCCATTTGACCCAGCCATCCCTCTGCTGGGTATCTTTCCAAGAGAACTAAAAGAATCATATCACAGAGAAGTATGTGCACCCATGTTTATAGCAGAACAGTTTGTAATAGCTAAATCTTGGAAACAGTCTATTTGCCCATCTGTTGGAAACTGGATAAAGAAGTTGTGATTTTTCTATAAAATGGAATATTACTCAGCCATAAAGAACGAGAAAATAGATTCATTCATAGGAAAATGGATACATATTGAAGATATACTCCTAAGTGAAATAAATAAGTCACACATGTGTAAATACCGAATAGTTTCCCTGGTGTGAATAATCTGCAACAATGCATAAGATTCTAATAAGATTACTGACATTTAGAAATGGGAACAAAGGAGCTAAAAGTGTGGGGAAGGTGGAATGGGTAGGGGAAGAGTAAAAAGGGATAAGAAAAAATGTGAGAGAATGAAAAGATGAAAATAAAGTGTTTGTAGATGGGGAGGGGAGGAGGGGGTGAAGGGAGGGCAGGGGTAAGGGGAAAAAATGAGAATCAAGACTTGTCATGTAGAGGTACAAGATCCCAACAATGAATGTAACTGTACTGTATCCCTAAAATGTACCAGTAAACTCAATTAAAACTGAAAAAAAAAAGAGTTGTAATACTTTGTAAACATAGGAAATTGACATAAGTATGGTGTGGGAAAAAGCCCATTATGTCAACGACATTGGTGGATCTCATACATTGTACTCGTTTTAAAAAGTTGTGAAAGAATGCTGTGCATGGGTGTGCTGTGATGAATTCAATATCCTTAAAATCTCAGGGAATAATGAAATAAGTAACTCATAAACAGTGTGATTTAATTAAGTTTATTTTGTTCAGAAAATTGAATAATAACTTATCAAATTGAAATTCAATACCCAACATATTTTGTCACAAAACTGAACCTTATCATAATGTGTTTACTGAAGAATTTTACTTAATCAGCAGTTTGCTTACTTTTTAACTATAATATTTTATTTTACTTGTAAATATATATTGTTCAAAATTCTGAGAAATTCATAAGCATGTTTAACACTTATATATACATTTATATTTTTGCCAGAAATTACTTCTTTGTGTCAATAAGAGTTAAGATTTTTAAATGCATTTCTGGGAAAGATATGAGATGATTAATTCCCCCAGTGATCATTCTGAATCTTTTATAAGCAAATGGGCAAGTTTTGAATTCAATGAGCAGGGTACATGTGAATCATATGCTATAGGATACTCAAAATACTCACATGAATAATCTAAAGCAAAATGACATATTAAATTATACATAGGTGTCAATTGCTTATTTGCATGTATATCCTCTCAATTAGTTAATAGCTTGTACTGTAGTTTTCCCAGAATTTGTACCAAAAGCTCAGATGCACATAGAAGCCAAATTTTTTTTCTATTATTAATAGCATGATAAAGAATCAATAAAAGTAGCAACTTAATGTTGCATTTCAGTAATCATATGACTCAATCATTCTTTTCAAAAATAAGGAATAATTTTTATTAAAGCACTACAATTAGCCAAAATAAATCTTAAGGAAAAATAAAATATAGATAATTGTTTCTACAAATTATTATTGTGCTATGGATTAGAGAACACAGATGAAAAGACAGCAACAGGAGTTTAAGGTGCTCAGACTGTCACTGCATATAACATGTTGTAACAGGGATATAAAATCACTCCAGTGCAAGCAGAACTAGATGAAATTTAAAAGGAAGGTTTATCCAGAAATCTAAGAAAATGTTATTCCCCCTCCACCCTCTCTCTTTTGCTCTCCTTGTCTACATATATCAACCAGCTGCCTATTTATCCCTTTGTATGTCCTGAGCCTGCTTGATAATATGAACATTGATGTGTTATAAATAGAAGTTGAGAGAAGCAAATTTTCCAAGGAATTATAATTGAGTAATTTGAATAAAGACTGTGAAAAGCTATGAACACTATGATAAATATTATTTTGAATCAGCGAAATTAAGTCATTTTTAATTTTGCTGTATTACTGCACTTATGAATTCTTTCATTGGAATGAATAGATGAATAATTTCTTTTGTAGCATTATCATGTAATCATTCCTCACTTTGGAATATAAAACTGAGATTGGGACAGAAAGCCAAGTTAAACTATTTTAAGATTTGGTGGGAGAAATTATGATGTTCTGATCTTAAAATGAAACTGCCACAAGATTAAATTCTTTTATTGTGAGTTGTATACTTTTTATTGTCAGTTGTATATGTATAAGGCAATAAAGTAATAGTAAATCAAACCTTTAAAAAGTTATAAATTGTTGTGTGAACATTCTTTACCTTCTCTTGTAATGATCATAGACCAAGCATCTTTCTATGCCTCGGTTAATTGTCACTCTTCTAAGTGCGGGTCGGCTTTCAGTGCTTTAACCTTTATGTTTTCAATATTGAAAAAAAAAAAAAAAACATTTCCAGGAGTTCTTCTTAATGTGGCATTTCTTAAGTATCACTTTATCTTCGATATTTTGTCACAATCATTTTCTTCATTTTGCCGGGAAGTTGTCCTTCATGAAATTCCTGTGACTGCAAATATGAATTCTCTCTAAAGAGGGCAGCATCAACATTTCCATGCTCAGCTGTCTTCTAATCACACCCAATTTCATTTTCAATTTTATTACTTTACTTTTGTTTGCTGCACTTTCAACTTCATCGGCTACTTCTTGCTATTATTAATTTTTGTAAAGCATCTCTCGGGTTATTCCTGGGATACCAGGTGGTGACACAAGCACAGGCTTTTCTATTTTTGTGGGAACTGAATAACAGATACACAGTGACCAATTCCTGATAGACTTTGAAAGAAGTGAAGAGTGATTAGTCACGCATCATAATGCACATCTATTATTTCTTGTAGTGTCCTGTGGACCAAAGAGCTAGCAGTAAAGCTGATGCTTTTTATGGTCATTCATATTTGATATACCCAGGTAACTTTCATTTGAACTTTGCTATTAGGGATGTGATATCATTTTGCTAAACTGTCCTAAGTGAAATTCTCATATGCCTGAGCCTTAATACAGGGAAGAAGCCCTATTATATTAAATTGGAAATATAGTTGTTGGAATATTATATAACTGTAAAATGAATGGTTATTAACATATCAAGACCTAATCATGGTTAAATGTGCAATACATGATGTTTTTGGGTATTCAGAACACACCACTTTTGATAGACAAATCGACACCTAAACATATTTGCTTTAATAGGTACCCAGAACAATGCTGCATTTTGGGATCCTCAAGCGGGCAATTCTGGAGTTACTCTGCTCCTAATGTCTCTGTACTGGGGCTGTTTGGTTCACTTATTAGTGAAACATTTCTCTCTTCTCTACTCTCTCTTTGTCCAGAGCATGTGGTTAGTAAAAAGCTGAGCAAACTATTCTTATTAAATAACCACTCTGATCTTCTTTGGTCTATCAGAATACAGTAGGTACCCATGGCAAGTCCTGAAATATTTGTCTAAGCCTATTAATCCTTCCCTAGCTCATAGCTCATCCATGATACCTCAGTATCTAAAGACACAGAAGAACATACTCTTGCCTGTCACACAAGGGCCTCTGATGCATTTTTTGCCCCCATGTACTCTTGCTTTTTTTTCTGACTATTTAAACAATGGCATACATGCTGGACATTTTCTCCTTTGTGCTTTCATGGTTCCATTGTCAGTAAGGTCTCCTGCACCCTTTTCCATTAAACACAAAGCAGGATTCTAGGTCTCTTACCCCAACCAGGGCATTATAGAGTTTGAAGAAATAGTAAGCTTTGTAATTCAAAGAATAAATTCAGACATAAATCGTCAATAAAGTTCTAACGGATAGATAGCCTTGACTTAAGTTCTTATACTTAAACTTCTAAATGTGGAAGATTTTAAGTAAGATGGTAAACCTTAGAAAAACCAAGCTTTGGTTTACTTATTTTTCTCACTAGAATATGACAGAAATATTCAAAGGAAAATAAAATAGAGATAGGTCACAGTATGAAAACAAAAGAATTAGAGTAAATTTATTCAAAACAGCAATAATTTGCATATGATTATTCCTAGGTGAATCAATAATTAGACATTCTATTATAGTGGGCAAGGATATGGTGAGATATTGCTGAAAGTAATAGAAATTTGAGAAAAATTTCATAGCATCAAATAAACTGTAAGGTTGAGGATTAAAGTGGATAATTGCTCACAAAGCCAGTAACAATTAGCACCTTTTAGTTATGACTTTTGTATTCAAAAACTGTGGACAAGGTGTTGGAAGTTCAATGTGTTGCAACATCTGCTTTCTGTTGATTTTCTATGGAGGTAAGGCCTCATTTATGCATAGGGGAAATAATATGGCATCTAATGAAATTTCTTAATTTTGGAGAAATAAGATTAGGAAAGAAGAAAATGTCAGCAGTCTATAAAATGGAAATCACTTTAGGGAAGAAACTTTGCTCAAAAATTCTAACTTTAATTTATGTTTTGAAATCATGAACATATACAGGAAAAATTTATGCAGTGAAATTCAACCTTCTACAAATGTGCTTACGGAAAGGCTCAGGAATGGAACACTGCTTCACTAGCATACAAGGGAAAAAAGTAAACACTGATCTTGCTTTTAAGTGTTTATAAACGACATACCATTTCTTTGAAATAGACTGTAGCCATGGTATTTTGTAGATTATCCCTAACAATTTAAAGCAGTGTTTGGGCTTCCTGTGGAGCTTCAGAGAAATGTTTGAGCATCTTCTCAAGCTCAATGGTACAAAGGGGCCTGGTAGAACTAAAACTTTGTTCAGCCATTTTCAGAAAGAATCACAATGTTTAAATATTTTCCTTCACCAAAGGGTAGACAAAGATCTAGGGAAAGTTATTATAGTTCCACTCACACAACAATGAAACAGTTCTGCATGAGTCACTTTTCTCCTTCCTGAGACAAATTACCTGATATCCATGAATTAAAGGAGGAGCATGCTAGATCCAAGAAGACCTGTGAGAAACCAACAAGATAACTGGCCAGAAAAGTATTCACAGAGAAGGTTCACTGTCTGAGGTGCATTCACCCAGGTCATGAATCCAAGAGCTGGCCTTACGGCTGGGATTTGGGGCTTTATAGACAGGACTCAGGAGTTGTGGGAAAGGGTGACTGTGCAGAAAGGGACAAAGCAGGGCTGCCTGATCTGTCTTCTCAAATTTCTATTTTTCTGAAATAGCATCACCCAGTCAAGGTTGAATTAAACCTTACTTTCTAATGGTAGATTTTCTGTCTCAGGAATAATCTGATCTGTCTGCCTGCAAAGGGGGCATTCCATGCTCTGGTCACAAAGAGGCTTAGTTTCCCTCACATTTTCAGAGGTTTCAGTCTGTGTAGGCTGACTGCAAGTTGCCAGTATAATGGCAGAGGGGCCTGTCAGAAGGCAGCTGCTTACCTCATTGTGGCCAGAAGTAGAGAGGAGACAGCAGGGACTCAGGGAGACAGAGATGTACCCTCTGAAGATGAGTCCTATGCCCTAATTCCTCCAGCAGAGCCCCTCCCGCTAACGGCACATTACCTATGAACTCATCAATGGACTAATCCAAGGATGAAAATGACATCTCTGTAATTAAATCACCTCCAAAACCCAGTGTCTGAAAGCATGAGACTTGTGTGTGGTAGTGTAACCTGCATTGAGCTGCATCCCTAGATCTTCACAGTTTGTTTGTGAGTTACAAAGCACTATATTATGATAAAGGATGACTGGAAAATAAACATGAATTAAATATTTTTCCTTGCATCCATTTTTTAGATCATGCATTTATATCTGAAGTGGATGAAATGTGATTTCTTAAGGTGGGATTTACCTGTGTTACTTCCTATGTATTATATAATTTCATGGCAGATTCTTTATCTCCTTTCTATGTACTATACTATATACTATTCCATAACAATATTTTTATGTCCCTCTTCTAAAACTATGTAACTACTATATTGTTCTATTTTTATTCCTCCTCGCAAAACACCTAATTTTACCTTTTCAAAACCATGCCATATATACCACTATGCATCTGATCGATTTCAGTGGACACGTAAGCACATCTCTGGCTAATCATAAGTCACACATGCTTCGATAAATCAAGCTCAATAGAAAAAAATACTAAACAAAGGTATGGGTTGCTACTCAAGAGAGAGTTTGCATTTTGATTTCAGCCCTCTTGAGTTCTGGCTTAATCATAAAATCAATAATTTTCCGAGGGATAATAATCCAGAGTATTCACATAGCATTAGTCATAGTATCCAAGATAGGATTCAAAATTTTTCAACATAACAAAAAAGGAAAATATCAAAGAGTGATATCAGAAAAAAAAGAGTAATCCTAGGTGCTCAGTTGTTAAAATCAGCAAACAAGGATTTTTTAAGAGTCATACTGTAGTTATAACATAAAAGACAAGTGTTTCAATTATAAGAAAAGATTGAAAAGTCTGTAGAAAAACAGAAAATGTGGCAATGAAACAAATGAAAATGCTAAATTTTATGATATATGGAATTAAAACATTTATTAGACTGTGTGTTTACGTGCAGTGACACATACTTATTATCACAGCAGTCTAGGTTGCTCAAGCAGGATGAGCACACTTTTGAGCCCAGACCAGAAAAATTAGTAATTTAGTGAAACTTTGTACCAAACTTTAAAAAAATT
>NW_022900918.1:18181788-18210855 GCF_012274545.1 Fukomys damarensis
ATATATTTGAAAATGTTGATCAGTGTGAATTCTGGGTTCAATCTCTAGAAGTAAAATCACCTAAACTTAATAAAAGAGCAAAAAATTCATTGAAATAAAAATGAGAAGAGCCTTCTGGATATGAGGGATCACCGAAAAAGAACGGGTATGGAACAATTTTAGCCTCAGACAAGGGGATAGAAAAATGATACAGAAAAATTATTTGAGAAACAAGTGATGAGAACTATAGAGTAAATTACATGGTGGGCCT
The DNA here is from genome assembly GCF_012274545.1 of Fukomys damarensis. Taxonomy (NCBI): domain Eukaryota; kingdom Metazoa; phylum Chordata; class Mammalia; order Rodentia; family Bathyergidae; genus Fukomys; species Fukomys damarensis. The sequence goes on from NW_022900918.1 coordinate 18,182,039, forward strand.
TAGTTATGAAAACATAGAGTTAAAGGTTTTCTGTATTTTCTATAATATGCAAATATGAATTCTGTGATAGGTTAATGATAATTATGACAATTCCTACTTCATTCGTTGTAGTAAAAAAGACAGTGGATGAAATAGATTTTGAACCCTACATAGATAATTTAAAATAAATATTATTTGTTAACTATCTGATAATTAGAATTTATGCACTGGTTGTATAGCAAAACTGTTTTCATGGAAAACATAGCATCAAAACATTGATAATTATTTAGACTCATCATTCTATATTTGCTCAATTTTGAAAATATTGAAGCTTTACATAAAATGAAAATATACAGTAAATGTTAAGTTTAAAAATATTATAGGAGAGCTGGGGATTTAGCTCAGTGATATTCCCACCTGCCTCTTAAGCACAAGGTCTTTAGTTCAATCCCTGGTACAAAAAGCAAAAAAAAGAAGAAAAAAGAAATTCTAGGAAAAGAAGCATTCCTGTTATTCCTCTTAAAAGTACCACCCCTCATTTCAAGCACACTTAGCCCATTGTTCTTGCCCTTTCTAAAGCAATTCTAGAAGCCTACTTTTGTGAATGGATATAGTAGAGCTATATTGGCTTAGTGTCATGAATCAATGCAAAACATTTACCTACCATGGTCATTTTGACTGTAGAAGAGCCAGAAATCACACAGTACCAAATCTTGTGAATAGGGTGGATGAAAACCTAGCACGATCTTTTTTAAGGTCCTGCCTTTCCATTGGTTGGCACTCAGCAGTAGCATTCACCATAGTTTGATCATGATTTGTAAAGTTACTCATGCAACAGAACTTCCAGAACTGCTTCACAAAGTTACGAAAATGATAAGTGTGTTGGAAGTGAGAAAGAGTATTTTGATGGGGATCAGTAGCAGTGATTCTTATACTGTAATTTTAAAGAATTAAACATTTACCAAATACCAGGCTCATCCCTTGTATGTTTGCTTATAAATAGGGCATGTATTTTGTGTGATTATTATTCTATTTTGTAACATCCTTTAGTTATAAAGACTGATTTTCAGATATAGTCCTTTTTTTTAATAAAAAGGTACACATATAATAAACTTCAGACTTCGGATTTTCTTTCAGTGCTCTCCTAGTTACTGCATTTCTTTTTCAAATAGCATTGACCAGTACAACATGTCATACATAAGAGTTTGATGAGGAAAACAGATTGAAGTAATTTAAAAATAATGCAAGTTTAAATAATGTGCCCTAGATCGTAGATAAATGAAAATATTAAGAGCAACTTTATGTCTACATAAGGTACTGTGTAAAACTTATTCTTTGGGACTATGGATTTGGCTCAGTGGTTTTGCTGCCTGCCTCACAAAGTGCAAGGACAGGAGTTTGATCCCCAGTACCAAAGTAATAAATAAATAAATTTTAAAAATAAAACCTACTCTTTGATGTTGTTTTCCAAATTAAAATGAGTGTTTCACATGATAGAGGGAAATGACCTAAATAAAGGAATAGCATCAATCAAAATCAACATCAATTTAATTCTATTGTCTCATATACTTGAGTTTTCCAAAATAGTAGATTTCCTTTACATTAATAAGATTAAATTGATGCTGGATATTATTATTTAATGAACATTTATCTAGATGGATGATTAATGAACATTCAGCGATAAGCCTGTCAGTTAAAGGTTGGTACAGCCTTTGAAAATTTGGTCAGGAAGCAATACTAAGTATTCTCCACCTCTAATGAGACAACTAAGACCAACTAGCATAACATTGCTTAGCATTATCTGTTAATTTATTCATATTAGAGTACACCTTAAATCACAATACACTTAAAATCAGCCATCCAATGTCTGGAAATGAGATGAAATGAAAGAACTGTGGGAATCACAAAGAAATCTGCTAGTCTCAATGTGAAATCAAGCTGAGGATAGATCAAGTAGTCATTATTGCAAACACTAGCACTCTAATTTTAAGAGGTTGTATCTAGAATGCTTTGTACATCTTTATTAAAATCAAGGACTCTCACCTCTACCATCTGCCTCAAGTAGGTTTAAGTAGGGATTAATATCCAAAAAATTTCAAAAGCTGTATTTTATGTAAGTATAATAGAATCTAGTCATTAATAAGAAATATTTTCTGCACATATTTCAATAGGTAATTTTCATTTTACTCTAACAGTCTGTCATTGGTCTGTGTTTTCTCAAGTTTATATATCATGCTTTTCCCAAAGAGGCCAAGGAAATCTGCAGATATTTTTGCTGCTTGTTTTATTCCAAAGTTAGAAATGTGAACTAGATGGGGGCAAGCAATGTTTGTTTAGAGTAAGCCGTGGAAACAGAAAGGTCTGTGTTAAGTTGCCATTCGTTCATGAACTGCCCATGATAACCTGGGGTTAAACTGCGGTGAGCCTGGTCAGAATGTTTCTGTTTCCTGCTTCTTTATCCTACCTCATTTCCATATTTTCTGTGTGTTTCACAAGACTTATTATCTAACTTATTTGGTTCTTCCAATGAATTCTATTTCTGCTCAAAGTAACACTTGCAAACTTTAATTTCTTGAAATCAAAACCTTTGACACAGGGCCGGGGATTTAGCTAAGCGGTTCGGTGGCCTGCCAAAAACAAAACAAACAAACAAACAAACAAAAACTTTTGACACACGTGTATTATATGCACGACTTTAGGATTTTCTGCAATATTTTTGAATTTTGAAATGGTGCATGCAGGATTTTATTTTCCCCAATAAACATCTGTACTGTTTCACAGTCATTTGGACTCAACTTTCTCCAACAGTTTCTCAAGTAATACCATACCAAGCCAGATGCTGCTTTGTTATACTTCTTTGTTAAGATTTATTTACTAGGGAGAGTACAGCTAAAGTAAATATATTGATGAAGATGATGAACATATTTCTCATGATAAAACCATTTTGAACAAAAAAGTTTGATAACTACATATAAGAATGCATACTAAAATTTGAACAATTTAGAATTCATGTTTAAGAGCAAACTGCCTGGACATTTCTATTTCTTACTTGACTTTTCATTAAGAAATTGTGAAAAAGACTTTTATAATTTTGTAGAAAAGACTTTTAAATATCTCTAATCCTTCGGTCCCATTTGACCCAGCTATTCCTCTGCTGGGTATCTTCCCAAAAGAATCATACCACAGTGATATATGTACACCCATGTTTATAGTAGCACAGTTTGTGATAGTTAAAACTTGGAAACAACCCAATTGCCCATAAACTGGAGATTGGATCAAGAAAATGTGGTTTTCCTATAAAATGGAGTACTACTCAGCCATAAAGAATGAGAAACTAGAGACATTTATAGCTAAATGGATGCACATTGAGGCCATACTCATAAGTTAAATAAATAGGACATGTGTAAATACCTAATAGTTTCTCTAATGTGAAAAACTAAAAGTGTAAATAAGGTTCAAATTGCATAATTGATAATGTGAAATAGGAAGAAAGGGTCTAAAGGTGTAGGGGAAGTGGGAAGGGTAGAAGAAAGGAAAGAAGGGAAAAGAAAAAATATGAGAAAAGGAAAAATGGAAGCAGAGTCTTTGTAAACAGGGAAGAGTTGAGGGGATGAAGGGAGGGCAGGGGTATGGGGACAAAATAAGAACCAAGATACATCATGTAAAGGTACAAGATTCCAATGATGAATTTAACTGTACTGCATACCTAAAAAGTACCAAAAAACTTAATGAAAAAAAAATCTCTAATCCTTGAAGCTTGTCCTATTCAATGAAAGTGGAATTTGTCTGTCGGTGTAATCCAAATGAAGGATTAACTTGATTTGCCAAGGTAAAAATGAAAATGAAAAAAGTATACACTTATATATGGAATATATCATTCGCTAACAGGTCTTGTATTAGTGTTTTTTTCTGCTACTTACTTAAAGATATGGTCATTATTTATACTATATTAAGATTAGTACACATTTAATCACATGAAGAATGATTTCCTCTGAAAAAGTTATATTTAATATTTTTCCCTTTGGATATCAATTATGCATAAGAAAACATAGATAATTTTAATAACAAATTTTTTCCCCTTATTTCTTTATTTTCATTTTTTCTTCTTTAATTTTCATTAGCACATACTTGAGTACATTATGATTACATTCCTTGTGGGAAATTGGTACATGTGCATGTCACATCTCATTTTTCCCCCTTACCATCCATGCCACAGTTTTTGCCAGAATCAGATTTATTTATTTATTTATTTATTTATTTATGGTTCCAGGGATCAAACTCAGGTCCTTGTGCTTGCAAGACAGGCAGCAGAACCATTGAGATAAATTACTGGCCCTCAGATGTATTTATTTTTAAGTCCTTATAAAATTAATTATCATACATGCTGATTAACAACCAGACTAATAGGCCAAAAACATATAAAACACATAAGGCAATTGTACTAAACCAATGTACTTCTCTCTTCACTTTTTCCTGTTGTCTCTATTATGTTTTTTGTTTGTGATCTTACTTCTGTACTGACTTTCTGATATACCAGAAACAATGTGATAGTTAAGCTTGAGTGTCTGATTTACTTAACACTATGGGTTCAAGGTATTTCATTGCTTAATTTAACATTTTTCCTATGATTCCTCTCTGATTAGGCAACATATTTCTCTGCATTCTAAAATATGTAAGTTTGTATTGACTCCTGATGAAGTTTGTTAGTACTATCAATGTAAATTTTACAGATATATTAGTTGCCATTAGAATAATTTTCCCATTGCATGTTTAACATTTATTTTAACTTTTAAAAAGGTGTATCAAATGATTGACTTAAACATAAGGTAAAGTACGAATTACAATGGTATAGACATACACACACACATAAATTAAAGAAAGTTCCAAGCTAAAGCCAATGAGGAGAGGACAAAATCCCTCATGAGCTGTCTGAGAGAGGAAGGGGCTTAGAGAGAGGGGGAAGCCAAAGGACAGCAAGGGATGAAATGTTTGCAAGTATTCTGGATATGTTTTATGCATGTACCAATTCCACAAAACTAATGTTTAGATTCTATATGACAAATATGGACTAATAGAAAAATAAGGAGAGGATAAAGTAGACATACATTTTTGATGGAACTTAAAATTTTTATTTTTATAGGAAGAAAGTGAGTACAGATAAATTTAGAGTCCTATGCTATTTTCTCAATTAAAAATGAGTACTCTATAAAATGGAGTACTACTCAGCCATAAAGAATGAGAAACTAGAGATATTTGTAGCTAAATGGTTGCACATTGAGGCCATACTCATAAGTGAAATAAATAGGATGCACATATAAATACTGACTAGTTTCTCTGATGTTAAAAACTAAAAGTGTAAATAAGGTTCAACTTGTATAATGTGAAATAGGAAAAAATAATGACATATACATACATATATATGATTTTGAAAGACACTGACACAAACTGATTTACTTTCAGTTATATTTAAACTAAAACTCATTTTACAGCCATGATAATAAAAATTGAGTGCAAAATGTGGGTAAACCAGTAAATGTAAGAATAGAGTGATGTCTTCTTTTTTGATTAGTGTGACCCTGGAGGAAAATTAATTGAATGATTATCTCTTTCTTATCCATTTCAAAAGCTTTCTGTGGAAGCATATAAGAAGGATGAAATGTCTATCTCAACCCTAAGTGTGAGAGAAATTTAAGCATAGTTCAGCGAAGTGCTCCACATGCACATCTCCTAGCAGGCTAGGGGATACTCAGGAGTTTGAGCAAGCTTCCTCTCACATTGAGACTGGTTTAGAACCTGCTGAAGGATATCTTGTTCCTCTTATTCACTGCCTCCATCGCTCTTCCAAAAGATCACTTTATATAGAAATATGAGAGAATCAACCAATCATGTTATTCCCAGAATACAGTGTCCCTCCCCTTGCTCCTTGATTATATAAGGGATTGCTCTGCCTATTAAAAATGGAAATGTTCCAGAAACCTCCCCAGAGTCTGTCTGGTGATTCTGTGCCTCACCGTCCTGACCTGAGCTTCAGAACCAGAGTAACTGTACAACAACAAACAGATAAACAACAAGTGGTGCCCAACGTGGGGCTCGAGTATGTCAGGTAAATATTGAGGATGAATACTTACTATTTTCAGTTATATCTTGGGATCAAGAAACTGTAGCCACAATCAGATTGGGAACAATCATCACCCCTGAAGAAACTCTTTCCTCTTAACTTTCACACTCTCAACACTAGCTAGGCAATCTCTAACCTACTTTCTGCCTCTATTAATTCCTATTTTCTATCAATTTCCATTTTAAATATTTTCTCATAAATTTTCATGAGTATAATAATAGCTTATGTGGTCATTTGTGATTGGCTTCTTTAATGTACTATAGTGTTTTCATTTTTAATCCATATTGTAGTATTATTTCTTTATTTTATACAGCGAAATGATATTGTATTACATAACACATTTTATTTACATACACATTTATCAGTTGATGGACATTTAGCTTGCTTCCAATGTTTGGCTTTTATGCCCAATTTTCTGTAAGTATATGCACACAAATTTTGTTTCAAGACATATTTTCATTTCCTTTGAGAATATATCTAGGAGTGACTATGCTGGTTCATACAGTAAATCTATATTTAATTGTTTAAAAATCGAGCAGACTATTTTACAAAGCAGTTGACTCATTTTACATTTCCATCATTAGAGTAGGATGTTCTGATTTCTCATATCTCTAATAATGATTTTTTCTGCATGCCTGAAACTACTATTATTTTATATTGAAATTATAAACATATATTTGTTGTTTTAAGGTGAAAATAGGTTTTTAAAAAAATTTAGGAATAGTTGCTATTATCTGAATTTTTTTTCTTTTACTGAGTTTGTTGGTATATTTTAGGTATACAGTACAATTACATTCATTATTGGGATCTTGTACCTTTACATGACAGGTCTTGGGTCTCATTTTTTTCCCTTTGTCCATGCCCTCCCTCACCCCCTTCTCCCCTCCCCGTTTACAAACACTTTGTTTCCATTTTTTCATTTTCTCATATTTTTTTCTTTTCCCTTATTGCTTTTCTCCTACCATTCCCATTTTCCCTACACCTTTAGCCCTTTTCTTCCTATTTCACAAGGTCAATTATATCATTAGGATCTTGTGTACTAATGTAGCTTTTCACACCAGAGAAACTATTTGGTATTTATACATGTGTGACTTATTTATGTCACTTAGGAGTATATCCTCAATACGTATCCATTTTCCTATGAATGAAAATAATTTCTCACTCTTTATGGTTGAGTAGTATTCTGTTTTATAGAAAAAACACATCTTAATCCAGTTTCCAACTGATGGGCCAATGGGCTGTTTCCAAGTTTTAGTTATTACAAACTGTGCCGCTATAAACTTTGGGGATTTTGGCCATCCTATTGGGTACCTAGAATTATCTCTATTTAACTTTTTTTGTCCTATGAACTAGTGTTGTCAGACATCATTATATATGCTTTTTAGACATCTATAAATCTTGTAAAGAAAAATGATTAGTATGTTTGCTACACAAGACTTTTTCCTACTTTAAATTATGGGTGTTTGTTATTGTGTCCTATAGTATATTTTCCTTGTGATAAAGAAACTGAGGCATATGTCAATACTAGGGAAATGGGGCTGTTCTCATGACTACCTACCTGCCTTTGCGGTTCATAAACCTTTGAAATTGGTATGTGGAAGGAGTTTTGAAAGGTTTGGTTATGTGGGCTAGAAATTCTATAAGGCAAGTTTGGTGGATGATTCTGGTTAGTGCTCAGAAGACCAGAAGACTAATAGAATACATATGAAAAAGGCCAGGCTCAGGATGTTTTAAATGGGAAAAAGGAGTTCATGAGCGGGCTAGATATAGGTTCTGTACTTTGAAAATAAATTTGTTTACATTTTGTCACTGTCTTGAGACTTATAAGGTGACTGACATTAATGGAGTTGGACTAATTAATCTAGTGGAGAATATTTCAAGGGAGCCTAATATTCAGGTTAAGACATGTATACTCTTGACAGCTTTAAGACAGATTTATAGCGAAAATTGGCTGCAAACAATAGGTACAAAATATTTGCAGGTTGATAAAATCATTAGCAGCACAAAGAAGTAGATACTTCAGATCATGACTTTAGGAAAAATGGCTCGAGGTTATCTCAGAAATCAGCAAGACCCCACCCATCCCAGGTTAAAAGGTGCAGAGTTAAAGACTTTGATTTGAGAAGAGAGCCCCGTGGAGCCCAGCTTATTCAGGGTAAATCACTTTCAAAAGGTTAGCCCTTCAGGCCAATAAATGAATTGCAGCCATATTACGAAGGGGCCTGGCTATATGTTGAGTTGGTGGCAGACCTGGTGTCATCAATGAGGTGCTTGTTTTTCAGATAAGCAGAACGCAAGCAGTGTAAAAAGTCAGAGAGTCTTTCACCCAGATTTAGAGGAAGGTCTGTGAGTTCAGACATTGTGCTCCTGAAAGTATAGTGATTAAAGTTATGAGAGTAAAGTGTAATTTCCTGTGAAGAATGTAGGAATTTGAAGAAGACAGAAATGAGAAATGTTTGCCAAGGAAAGCCTCAGGTAGTAAGATGAAGCACCTTAAGAAAAAGATCACAAGGGCTACACCTTGTAATAATGTAACAGCAGGAGCACCCAAGCCTTTGGAACTCACATTTCCTCACAATTTGCCCCAGGTTTTGGATATGAAACTATAGGATATAATTTTTGTCCTTGAGGTCTGGCTTGCTTCAGTCTGATTTCTTTGTATCTTTCTATTTCTTTCTTTTGCAATGAGAAAGTTTACTTTGTGCCATTTAATGTTAGCATTGCTCAAATTTCTTTCTGAATTTTAAGGCTTCACAGGTAAGGATTCACCTTAAGTCTCAGAAGAGACTTTGGTCATACACTCTTCTGCAGTGCTGGAGGTTTTAAGCCTTTGATGACTCTTGGAGATGGATTAAATGCATTTTGCATAATGAGATGGACATGAAGCTTTTCAGATGCCATTGTTGGAATGTTGTGGTTTGAATTTGCAATGAAACCTAGAAGCCTCATATGCTCACAGATGGCTTTTGGAAAGTAACTAGAATTTGAGTGCCATATATATATCAGATTAATCTACTCATGGGTTCTTATGTGAATGTGCTGTAAGGATGTGAGGTCTGGTAAGAACAGGCAGGTCACTGGGTGTGTGACTTGGAAGGGTATATTTTCCTCCTCTTTCCTCCCGTGACTCTTTGTTCCCCCACATCCACTATGTGAACAGCTTTCCTTCACCAGGCTTTTCCACCATGATATTTTGACCTCTGTTCTGGCTGGCTATTCAAGGACTAATACCTCTGAAAAACAGGTAAAATAAACTTCTTCTCCTTGTAGGTTTCATTCATTGTGTCCTGGTGATGAGGAAAATAAGTAATTGTGTTTCTATATCTGAAATTTAGAAATTAAATTTCAGTTCAGAGAGTGGAATAATAGTTTCATGAGCTGGGTAGGGATGGGAAAAATGGGAAGTTGTTTGTCAAAGGGTAGAATCTTACAACTATAAGATGAACAAGTTCTGGAGATTTAATATACATCATGGCCGGTGAGAAATATGTTAATAATTTTAGTAATTATTGTAGGATGTATACTTATCTCTAATCATTGGGCTGTCCATCTTGAATGCATTTTATTTTCATTTGCCATATAGCAATGAAACAATCTTTTGGAAAAATAATAGACTTTTTAGAGCAGTTCTAAAGTTTACAGAAATATGGACTAGAAAGCAGAGAGTTCACATATACTTGCTTTTAGCATTATCTTCTCAAGTGATTTGTCTTCTTTATGCTGGCATCACACTGTTTTGTTTACTGCTTGTTATGACTTGTATTTAGATATCCCCTCCAAAGCCTCATGTACTCATAGGTAGGGCTTATGGGAAGTGGCTTAATCATGGGTTTGTGATACTGGAGTTAAGGATGTGTAGTACTGGATTAGTCCATAGTACATTGGTTCATCATAGTTCTGGGTGTGGATAACGGGAAGGATAACCCTGGATATGGGTGGTACTACCCAGAAGGCTTGTATCCTTGCTGGGATGAAAGGGAAAAGGAGACTTGCTGCTTGTTGCTTCTTACCTATCCTACCATGGACTGTTCCTTCTGTGCCACACCCCTTTATCATGTCATCCTACCTTGGAGCCAGCTAACTGAACTGAAGTATCTATAAACTATAAGCCAAAGTAAACCCTTCTGCCTGAAACTTGTATCTAGTATTGCGTCTTAGGAATTTAAAAAAAAAGTAACTAAGACACTGCTTTACTGTAAGGTTTAAAACCAGAAAATATAATTTCTACAAATTTGTTCATTTTAAAACTATTGAGTTATAGGGCAAGGGATTTAGCTCAGTGATGTTGCCTCCTGCTTCACAAGCACAAGGATTTGAGCTTTATCCCTGGTACCAAAACAAAATAAAACAAAACTATTCAGTTATCATCAGTGCCTTCATTTCCATATTAATTTTAGAATTGCTGATTTATATAAAAAAGCCAAGTGGGACTCTTAGAGGGATTGCATTAATTCTGTAGATTTATTTTGGTTGTATTGCTATACTACATTAGGACTTCAGAAATACTAATAGAAATATCTTTCATTTTTATTGAGGTCTTTAAATTTTGCAGTTTTCAGGAAATAAATTTCTTTTCAAATATTTATTCCTTGATTTTTTATCTATTGCATTGAAACTTTTTTTAAGTTCATTTTTAGTTTGTTGTTTACTTGAATATTTCATTCTTTTTTTTTGTACCTTAATAAGCAACCTGAGAGTATTTAGTAAAGCATAAGGACAAGTTTCTGAGTCAGATGTAATTTGATAGGTTTTGATATTTTATCAATTTACTTCGAGAGTGAACTGATTAAATAATGTAGAGTTTATATAAAAAGGAATACACTACTGTAAATAAAACAGTGCCATAAAACTTCACATTATGATATTGTCAGTTTTGAATAGAAAAAAATAATTTCACTGTTTTCAAAGAAGAGAATGAATAGGCCATAAAAATTGATTTTCAAGCACTACTAAATTAATATATTCAGTTCTCAAGAGTATGTATGAGTAACAATATTTTCAATTTAACAACTAATTTTTCAGGAAAAATAATCTATCTGAAACATAGAGCCTGAAATAAAAATTATCCAATATTTATATCTGTTTATTATCTAATAGTAAATTACACAAATCAATAGGCAATAAATTGAGTCACCATGAAATGATCTTTCTGAAATCCACTGCAATGAACAAAGTACAATAAGTGTTTGTTGAAATGGAAATATCTCCAAGATACAGAAGATGTGCATAATCAGATTCTTAGGTGTATTTGATTATGATTACTTGTTTTTGCATGTTTCCTGGTTTATTTAAGGGCAATAAAATGCCAACAAGAAGGAGCAGTTATTTTTATCACATATTTTTATTCTGACTAATTAATAATTTAAATAAGCAAAAAACATAATAGAAAAGTCAGGTTTCATCCTGTAAAAAATCAATATTTCATAAAAATGATAAATCGTTGAAAGATAACTTATTGTAAGATCTCATTTCTGCTAGTGGTTTCCTGTATTACTTTTCTGAGTGGAAAGAAATCTTGAAACTCTATTTTGAAACTAAAAAAAAAAAAAAATGTATGTGCAAAGGAAGTGATTTTACCCATTTTAATTGCTGAAATGTGGATCAGCCCACGTGTATTTTATGCTTACAGAAGGTGCTAGCCATGGTCAGAATGAAATTATCAGCATACTTGTTTAGGTCTCCTACACTTTAAATCCACAAGACAGTGCCTAGGACTGACTTGGGCTGGCTTCTGCGGTGGGTCACCTCACAGAAAGGGAACTCTGCATATAAGAAATTTACTGAGGATAGTTGTCATGAACAGGAAACGAGCCATTTCTTCATTCAGAGAGTGACAGTACGTCTTCAAATTCTGAGCTGCATAAATTGAATTAAGCAGCACAGAAAAGGAGCACTCCTGGCCTCATAATATCAACATACACAGTGATACCTATGAGGGCACAAAAAGTTCATGACGGACTTTTCCTTGTAGGTCACAACCCTTCTTGACCTCTGCCACATTTTCATAGTGTTTGACTACTTGCCAAGGACTCTAACTCACAAGGAGGGAAGAGTTTTCTTTCCACTTGTCTAATATAAGATTTAACTGAAGTTTTCATAAGCAAGACATATACTGTTAAGTGTAATATGCTATTATACCTAATATATTATTTTTATTAATATACTTCTAAGATTGCATACCTACATGGATGGCGGTGAAGTGCTATAAACAAAAAGTTAGGGCAAAGGTATTGTCACTGCTTTTCTAATATAACATAACTGAATAGTTCTTAGCATTTTTTTCTAATTGGATTATTCTTTCCATTAATAATAAAGAGACACAGATTGCATAAATAACAATTATTTTTACTAGTCAATTTTTCTAGTATAAAATCCCTGATATCCACAGTGTAAATGAGAAGTTTATGTTGGTTCATGGTATCAGATAGTTTAATCCATGATTGTCTGCAGGATTCTTTTAACCCAGTGAAGTTTACAATTCATTTTATATGGCACAAAGTGAAATAGAATTCTGGCAAATTTCATCAATTAAAGATTCAACTCCTGTTGGAGAGTTTGTGGTTACCTGAAGGTTGGTTATGGTGACTCCTTAAATGTGTAAAGTTTGCTGTGCCCACCCTAATGTACAGTGTATCATGATTTAGGGAAAATAAATTTGTTATAAACATCCACAAAAAAATTACTATCTTGGTGCACACATGGTGCCACAGGATAAAATTATCATTTGTGGTAAAGTGTTGTTTCGAAAATTTACATTTGTAACTTCTTTTGAAGATGGAATGATTTCATTTCAATTATCCCATCAGAAAATAGGTCTTTATCATGGGCTTTCACATTAGTGAAGGAAATTTTCGGATTGGCAGCAGAAAATACATTTTTCCTGATAATTTGGAGTTCCAAGAAAAACATCCTTCATCTGCCAGTCTATATATTTCCAAGGGGCGGACAAAAAACTAGCTTATAGACAATATCCCAAAAGTTAAGAAAAATGTTTCAAAGTTCATTGAGAGAAGCAATGACCTGGCTATAGGTACTTTTCTGAGTCTGCCAGTGCAGCAGAGAGACTGCTTTGGCTTTTGGTTATGCATTGCTTGTGCTGATTTTGCACGGATGGATTTCCATGGTGACACAATACAGTACACACTATCATACTTTTACATGGCTGAAAAATCCTCGAGCCAGGCTCAAGAATTTAGGGATGCCTCTGTGAATGGAAAGCCTCACTGAGCCAGCAGTTTTACTTGAGGCATTGAAGGGAGAGATAAGGTTCTATGTAAAGGGGTAGCTTTCACTTTTATATATTAGTCTGAGATGTTGCCAAGTGCAAGTCAGCTGCATTCCTGGAAACAATTTATTTGACAGGCAACGCTTGCAGGTCCTGTCACACCATTTTTTTTTTTCATTGAGTCTAAGGTAATCCACCACAAAATGTGAACCTCAGGCTGAAGACTTAAACAGTCTATATTACATAAATTCAGCTATTTAAAAAGAGAAATATGACTTAGTAGTTAGATCACGCAAGTGAACCTTTCTGGGAAATTGCTTCTCTGAGTGATGTGGCTGCAGTTCATTCTCTAACTAAAATATTTTTCTTTTTCTCCCAAGATCGTGTATTACTCCTTCCATGCCTCCCTGAAAGAGGGTAGAAAATGGAGCTTCAGAAATATTTGCCTGTCTCACTATTTGGCAGCTAGGACTGAATGCCAACTTGTTTGGCTTGGGATCATCCTCTGGCACACTTCTGGGTGTGTCTTGGTGTGTCATGAAGGTGTGACTTTGGGTTCTCTACATGGTCCCTAACATTTGTATGTTTGTCCTGCTCCCCAGCTCTGTTCTCTGGAGGCTGTGAACTAAACTCTCTGCTTTGCAGCATACTTTGGCCTTGAGTTTCCTGCCCTGAATTCTGCCAGTGTGTAAAGAATCCCCTAAAAACATGAGCTAGATTAAACCTCTCCTCTGTAACTTAGGAGTGTTGGTTATTGTGTCCGAGCAATTGAAAAGATGACTAACACACTATCTGTAATGAAGCCCTTCCTGCATAGGAGAATCCTCAATCATACATATGTGTTAAAGAAAAGTAAGCATGCTCCTTATCAACCTTTGTTATATGTTTAGGTGTGAGGGTCACAACAAGTGATCTAACATTTGCCTCACTATAGCTGCCTACGAACATTTTTTCCTTGAATTGTCAGTTCTTTACTCCAAAGCAGCTAGGTAAAATAGTGAGTTTTGGTACTGGATTTCAACAAGGTCCTAAAAATATTTGTTACTGTCTCTTCTTCCCTTGAGTTTCCTACAATATCCAATATTATGTACAATCTTCCATTCCCTCATGCAGAAAAGGAAATTACAGAAATATTTTCATTGATTGATAGTGTTAAATAGGAAGAAGATGGCTAAAAGGGAAGTGGGAAGGGATGTGGAAAGGAAATAAGGAAAAAGAAAAACTGTGAAAAAAGGAAAACATGGAAGCAAAATCTTTGAAAATAGGGAAGGGTGAAGGGGGTAAAGGGAGAACAGGAGTATGAGGAAAAAACAATCAAGATATATCATGTAAAGGTACAAGATCCCAATGATAAATGTAATTGCATTGTTTGCTTTCAATATACCAATAAACTTAATGGGTTACAAAAAAGAAAAGAATATTTTCCTTTAAAGGAGATAAATTCGAGGAAGGGGGGAGAGAAGAAGAAGAAGAAGAAGAAGAAGAAGAAGAAGAAGAAGAAGAAGAAGAAGAAGAGGAAGAGGAAGAGGAAGAGGAAGAGGAAGAGGAAGAGGAAGAGGAAGAGGAAGAGGAAGAGGAAGAGGAAGAGGAAGAGGAAGAGGAAGAGGAAGAGGAGGGAGGAAGGGAGAAAGAGGAAAAAGGACACTAGATAGATGAATACGCACACACACAAACACACTTGCAGTGAAGTCATGCTCATTAACAATAAAGAAAGCCCTGAGAAATGTAGAACCTAAATTCTACTTAATGACTCTTATAGTCTTTCTCTTAAGAGTTTTTTTCTCATGAAACTCTTTCTAAATGTGTCAAAACTCTCTCATGGCAATCAGTACACACTCTGAGATGTGCTAAGAGCTTTTATAATAGAACTAAGGTTGCATCTATTATTGGAGTGAAAATTTGCAAGTTGAATTTAGGAGTGAGGACATTCTTTGTTACTGAACATTAAACACCTTGTTTGCACATATTCTAGATAAATTAGTCAGTGATTTAATGCTGTGACTTTCTTTTCATTTAATGCTTACCATAAGTGTATAATTTAAAAAATATTTCTAAACTTTGTAAACCTTTCCTTGTATTTCTATTGCTGGTTATTACAATGGGGGTAAAAATCCATTTAGTGAAAAGACTCACATTATTACAGGGAAGATGATTCTGAACCTGCAACTTGTTATTTTCTCCTATATGAATCTAGAACATTGTTTGACCATTTAACTGTTTACGTACATTTAAGTGGCTTCTAGTTGGAAGTTGCTATGAATGGTGCTGGTATGATCTTTCCAGTGCATAATTTGATAAAGATATTCATACTCATCTATTAAATATATTCCTAAATTATATATTAAATATTAATAATAAATATATTCCTACTAAATTAGGGAAATTTATTTATCTCTAAATCATTCATTTTGTCATTTTTAGAAACACATAACTTACATGTTTGCTAGATGCTTAAATGTTTTATTAAATAATTTCTCTTTTACTACTGGAGTTTCATAATGTTTTTTTTCAGCTTTAATTGAGTTTATTGGTACATATTTTCATCCCAATAATAGTAATTTGTTTTTCCTACTTTCATCCCTCTATTCCTTCTTCCTTCACATCTTCTGTTATTTTCTTCCACACTTTCCTCCTCCTCCCTGTACTCTGCTCTTTTTCTTCCCTCTACCCTCTGTCAGCATTCTCTTTCATTCTTTTAGCAAAATTTCTGTGAGTATAACAATTTCATTACTGGGCCAGGGATTTAGCTCAGCGGTTCTGCTGCCTGCCTTGCAAGCGCAAGGACCCGAGTTCAATCCCCGGTACCAAAAAAAAAAACAAAAAACAATTTGATTACTATTTGCGGAAAAATAATTTTGGCCTTTGTGGTTGTCTCTATGCATTTGTTATTAATTCTATTTACATCTATATTGTTTCTTTTATTACTCAATTTAAAAACTTTTCCTGATACAGAAACGTTAATTTTAAAATTGTTGCCTTTTTATTTCTGATATTGCACTTTAGTTTTTATTTTAGTATTTAGACATTGCTTGAATTTGTCAATTCACTTTGCAAATTTATCTTTAGATAATTTTGACGCTCCTTGAGCTGCAGGCTATAAAAAATGGCAAAGACAATTTTGTTGTTATACATGCAAAATAATTTATAATTTTGACTTGAATTTCCATTATGGCACACAATAGTTTTAATTGCCAGATATGATAGTTTTTCCTATATTTTAAACTCACTCATTCCTATGACATGGTATTTAAAAGAGTTTGGAGTGTGTGGATTTGTCAGACAGTAGTCTTAGAAATAAGGTTTTATCTGTTGCTATATTTTTTTCTGAGCAAGACAGCTTATGTTGTAATAATAAAGAAGCTTATAGTATCAATGGCTTTACAAAACATATGTTGATTATTTGTTCACCCTAAGTCTTCTAAAGTTTTTGGCACATCTCCAGGGCCAAAGCTGTTTAAATCTTACCCAAGCTGTTTAAATCTTGCTACTGCTCCATTATTTGAAAATTACATTCTAAATTATCCTTCTCAGAAAAAAGAAGTAATGCACACTGACTTGAAAACTTGAACAGTGGCAAGATGTGAATGATGCACATAAGTTATGATTCTGTAGCAAGCATTCATATCAACAATATAAACAGTTTTGATAAGACGTTGTGTATATTCAAAGAAAAGCGAAGTTAGATTTCAGCAAACACAGTAATACCTACCACAGTTTGGGTTGACTGCTTTAAGAATTATGAAATTTTTGTCTTGCATTGCAAATTACTTTTGATTCTCAAATAATTTATTAAATGCAAATATTTATCTATGTGCATATGTAACTTTTGAATAAAGAACTATGATTTATCATTAATTAATACCTTGATATTTGAAGTATTTGTCTTCAGCCCAAATTCAAACAATAGCTACAATTTTACTTGTCCATACTATTTTAAAAGTATTGACCCACTATTTGCAATCCAAATGTCTAGACTGCTTAACATATAGTAAAAAGAAATTATCATGGAAATTACCTAAACTGAGTGGCACACACCATGCTTTGGAAGTAAATAAGGTTTTATTTTATTTAATTTATAACCATTATGTATTTGTTAAATCCTGTAATTGAATTTGCTTCCCTATATTAATTTTTATACAATTATTTATAAGTAAGTTTCCTGTGACAATGGGACATATTTTAATTGCTGTAAAACTATAATTGGTTACTCCTCAATCAAGTGACAAATTATGAGTACAAGTAAAGGAAAATATGCTAGAATATTTTGTGCTTGTTAACTTTCATCTAAATCATGGTGGCAATGTGATGAAATGCTAAAATAAACATGCATTAAATTGAGCAGAAAAATTGTTATAGGTTACATATTAAGTTTATTTCCAATTTTAAATTAATATCCTGTCAACATATAAAACATAAAATTAAGATAAAATGTAGTAGATGTACTGTATATTCTAAATTAATTTTGTCATCATGTTTATTTATATGTATTTGATATTTGTTATTTAGGTATTTCTACTCCAAAAATACTAAAAACACCTAGTTTATTTATCCATAGTTGTCTTTTATTCAACACTCTTACATGCAGCTTTTCTTCTTCTTTGTAGCACATTAATGTGCCCATTTTGCTTTTTCTTTTAATTTCAGATACCTGATCTTGGGATGATATGTTTGTCCTCTTGTTTAGTTGTTATATTTGTCAGATTCCTAGAAGGTCACTGAAATAATATAAAAATTAAATTCAGAGGGAAGATGATTTTATATAGAAAGTTCTGTTACATTATGAAAGTGTGCAAATTATTTTTTAAGAAAGACTGGTGATATATTCCAGTTTGGCGGCACATATTAGAGCCTCAAACTAAAATGAGAAAAGCACTGCTCAAAAACTTCAGGTTGTCAGTTCTGACACGAAAAAAGCTAGGAAGTTATCACTTCTGGCTTTTAACTAAAATAATGGAGAATACACTGAAAAATCAAAGAGTTTTATGGACCTATCAGAAAATTGAGGTCACGGGGAAAACCACAATCTGAAAGTCTAGAAAGACAGACTCATACAGGGAATCACAGCCAAAAGCAGCTTACTGGGAGCAGAAGCTAGTGCATCTGATGAAACACTTGAATGGTAACTTTGACAAACCACTGGGGTATAGTTTAGTGTGAGAAAGAAAACTCCTGGCAGCTAACATCGTTCAAAGCCCTATAATTTCATAGGTTTTATCTCTCAGTATCTCACAAGGTTTTCATGGTAAAGAATAAAAGGACAGACTTTTATATCTGCTAGGATGAGAGGAAAATCAGCCTTTGTGACATATTCCCGGAACGTTCAACTACAAAAACGCAGTCAGCAAAAGAAGAAAAATTAGCCAACTCCAGTTCCTTCTAGCCCTCATTTCTCACCTAAGTGAGTAGGATGAGGAACACTTCTAAAGTTCACACCCCTGGAATACAGTTCCACTGAAAGAAGTGGATTTAATGGTAAAGTTGAGTATTTTCTGTCCTTCCTACAAACTGCAAACACGTCTGTGCTCTAGCATGGAATGCAGCTGGAAGAGGAGAAGGTTTTATCCTTTCTTTAAGAAGTAATTTTAGAGACATACAAAGGAATGAAATAAATTAAATCTTCTGACACCTGCAGCTAAGTCGTATATTAAAGAGTAAAATCCCTACATATGTTAACATAAACCGCACATCAAATCCCTAGTGACATCAGTTCCTGCTATTCAATACATCATATGTGATTTTCAACCAAAAAATTATGATATGCTGGAAATCAAAGCAAAACACAATCTTATGAAAGAAAGCAAGAGAACCAGATTTATATGTGACAGCATTTGAAATTTTTAAATATGAGATTTGAAAAGAGTATTATTAAAATTGAGTAGTATTTTTCCCACAGAAAAATACACAGTAGGAATAAAGTGGACAAAGGGGAAGGGGAAATGGGAGGGGTAGAGGAAAGGAAGGAAGAATGGAATTAATATGAGAATAAGAAAAATAATGGAAACAAAGTCTTTGTATATAGGGAGGGAGGGGAATGGGGAAAAAAATAAGAACCAAGTTTGATTATGTAAAGGTACAAATTTCCAACAAGGAATGCCATTATATTGTATATATTAAATGTACCAAAAAAATTAATTAAAAAAGAAAAATATACAATATATCAGAACATATCTGCACTCTAAGTCAAAAGATATACACACCAAGAAAAATTCAAGTTTATCCTCTAAATCCCACGCACTAGAGCAGAAATGATTGTCTTCTATCGTCTCAGCTGTAGACCACACATAGCTAGATGACAGATACCTAATGAGTTCTAAACTCTCAAAAGAAAACTTTGAAGTGTGATATCCAGGAGAAAACAAGAAGAAAAACAAAATGGAATAAAATCTTTAAGAATCACAGAGAGACTATGATGTGTTAACATATACATTACTGGAGAATCAAGAGGAAAATAAATTACTACAGGAAAGGCTGTCTCAGTAACAGAACAACTAGTTCCCTTATCTTGCCTGCCAGTGTCCTTTTCCAACAAAAGAAATCTGGCTCTTGGGAGAGATAATAGGTCTAGGAGTAGAGAAGATGTTGATAAAGAAGATGATCCTAGGACATATTGTAGTGTCAGAAAATTAGAAAGTGTTATAAATAAACACACTTCCATTGATGAGAGAGTGCCAGGACAGTCCGGGAGCCAAGTGAAAGATTTCTCAATGGTCACAGATGTAACAATTTAAATAATAAAATACAATACTATTGGAATATTAATCAGAGTAGAACATAAACATCAATATGCTCAACCATAAATGAATGAATAATTGAATAAATTTTAAATTGGATATTAAAGACATAATAGGCGTAATAACTCCAAATTATGTAGCTACACTGTCCTCAAGAAAGGGTAGCATCATTTCCCACTTTCTAGCTATGGGTAGCACATGGTGACTTACCTTAAAGTGTACATTGAGGAAAGGAAGAAAAAGATGCCTGGATAGTGAAAAATTTGGCATAAACCCAGTGTCAAGGTCAACATGAACAATCACCCATCATACTGATAAAGTGTGCCCCCGAAATAATGAAAATAGAAATGGTTCTTTGCCTCTACAATCTTCTTCCCAATAACTTTCTGTTCCAGTTTTATCATGAGCAAAACAGACAAGTTGTTGATTGTTAAATTCTACATGAGAAAAATCTGAGAAACTCTGGTCAAAACTTCTGACAATATCAAAAATTAGGGAAGTTTTTGCAAATTTTACAGCAAGAGGAGCTATAGATAACACATATTGAGCTTCCAAGACAAAAAAGATCATTATTCGGTGTAATTTTCAGGAGATCTAAAGAATGGTGGCCTTTACATAATAGTAATGTATCAATATATTTTCACTGAATTTAATGTGATATTTTAATGATGGGAAACTAGACATGCAGCATATGAAAACTGTACTGTCACTCAATTGTTCTGAAAATAAAAGTTGATATCAAAATGAAGTATATTAACAATAACATCTATAACCCAAAAGTATGAATGGTGATTTTTATTGCGTATAACTTTTAAGTGGAAACTTGTTTAAAGTGGCTGTACAAATAACTTTTGGAACCCGGGACAATGTGAGAAGCACGGAGAAGGATGGCGACAATGAAATATTGGTAACTGCACAGGTACCCAGGCATGCAGAAATGCAGGCCCAATGCTGAAATAACTGTTACCGAGAAACCAAGCCTTAGATTTCATATAAAATTTATGTGATTGGGAAAAGGTGTTATTTGATTCATTGTAAAATGCTACATGTGTATCTAGATGCAACTTTACAGCATATTAAATAAAATAATTTTGGTCATTTAGCAGTAGTTTATAGACCAACAGTGTGATATTTTTGCCTAAGAAAATATTCCTTCAATTATACTTTACCATTGTTTGTATTATCCTGGAAAGATTTTGGCTGGGTCAAATGGAACCTCTAATCCTAGTTCTTTGATGCATCTATGTATTGATTTCCTTAGAGGTTGCACCAGTCTGCACTCCCACCAACAATAGAGAAGAGTTCCTTTTTCCCTATAACCCCACCGACATTTGTTATTGCTTGACTTCTTGATAGCAGCCATTCTTTTTGGGGTGAGGTGTAATTTCAGTATTGTTTTCATCTGCATCTCTCAAATGACCAGTGATGTTGAATGTTTTTCATATATTTATTTGCTGCTTTTAATCCTTTGTCTGAGAAATTTGTGTTAATTTCAGATGCCCATTTTTGCATGGGGTCTTTACATTTGGGGGGCCTAATTACTTTTAGTTCTTTATATATTCTAGATAATAGTACTTTGACTGAATCATTAAGTAAATTATTATTCCTGATATTTCTCTTTTAGGCATCTATAACAAACAGTAATTTTACTAATATTTATTTTTCTAAATATGCTTATTTATTATGCATTTTAATACATGTATGAGGTAAATTCACAAGAGGCAAAACAGTTTGAAATTATTTAAAACTTCAATTTTATATTTTATGTGTTGAAAGCACAATACTATCTTACATATATAGTTTATATGTAAAATGAATATATTTTTTTAAATTTTGCAGTATTTATTTTTTAATTTAACTTGCTATAAAACTATGCAAAGTACTTGTATTGAACTTATTAACAAGTGATTTGTTTGGTCATATTCACTAAATACAATGGATCTATGAAAAATCATGCATGATTTTATTTATGAAATTTTAATTCCTTTTGTTTAAATTTAACTTTCCTTAGATTTCATGGAGCTACCTTGTCAATATAATTCTAGAAAATGCTTATAATTTTATTATATTAATATTCTGATTTCGTTTCCTAAGCCAGCCATTTCACAAATTGTGTTCACATTCTTGTAATGGAAAGTAGAACTGGAATATGAATAAAAATCAATGTCCATTTGATGCACAATCATTTCTAAATAAATACCTTGCAAAGAGTAGTCTCATGTGTACAAGATGTGTATACATAAATGATTCTTTCAATATTTTTAAGTATAAAAATAGGTAAAATTTATTAAATGTGAAAATAAAATGATTTATAGCTTGTTGTGAGATGGACTATAATAACGCACCATAATGGAATGCTGCATATATTTTTTACTTTACTTGACAGGGAAAACACTCAAGGTCATATTACTAAATACTCAAAACAGTGCCAAAAATGTCTTTAGAATTACTTTCTTCATATAACCATGTTTCTTATAAAAGTAAAACATATGACATAAAGACAGTCAAATCAAAAGTACAATATTTGAAAATTAATTTGAAACACTAAATTAAGGATTTATGGTAAACGGCTTTAGATACTATTTTCCCAGAAATTTTGCAACTGTTTAAGATATAGAAAGGTCCAAAAGAACAACATAACTATTTTAGAAACAATAATCCTTAAAAATTGTGGTTTTCTGCTGATACAATAAATGAGGTTGAAAGGAACTAGTGAACTTTTCCAAATTGTTTCAAGCATCTCATAGGAACAAGACACAAGAACTCGTATTGTTTGATGCATCCAGGAAGTGGAGTTGGTCACCATAAATGCAGGCAATAAGGAAACAACTAAGTCTACAATGAATTCTGAATGTGTACACCTGAGCTAACATAACAATCAAGAATCCCTGGAACAACAGACGTTAGGAAAGTTGTCATTCACTCTCAGTTCAATAGACTTTCAGTGATTGTTGTTGAAATCCATTTGGTTAAAATATAAAACCTGAGAAGGATTAAGAAGAGACAGGAGTCCCTTCCCAGGACTGAGGGTCTTTTGTGAAATAGAATAATTGCCTACATTGAGCAAAGGTACATTCAGCCTGATGAAGTGGTTTCTATAATAAATATCAGCTTTCGCAGAGAGGATAAACTTTCATTACTCATGCCCTTATCATGAAAACTGCAATTGGGAGATATCATGAAGTTTGGTTAAAAGATTTGCTTCAAACAAGTGGGGAGTGAAAATTGATAGGATACAAAGAACTTAGAAGAGTTCTTAGAAGGTATGGAAAGTAATCAAACAGTCTTAGATACATAGAATATGATCCACAAGAAGAAAATGGACTGAATAGAAAGCAAGAAGAAATATTTGAACTGGAAACTTCTGCATAAGAATTTTCTAATATTTCCAATACTGATGAAATATATCAATGGCATACCAAAGACTAAAAGCCTCCCCCAAAAATACAAAACCAAAACAAACTTGAAGGAAAGCAAAAAGAAGAAAAAATTATTTGCGAATTATGGCAAAAAAAAAATCTAAAAAAAAAATGTAAAGAGAACAACATGACGGCTCTCAAATACAAAACGAGTACTATTTGTAATTTTTAAAAGATATAAATAGGCACATATTTGTTGTCAGAAATTGAAATAAGATAAAATACACTAGAAAACAAACAAAAAAAGAATGGGGTAACATCTTCCAGCTCTGAAAAGCAAAAATATAACAGACTTGCCAACTCAGATTTTACAACAAGCTGTAAGATTGCTAAACA
Organism: Fukomys damarensis; assembly: GCF_012274545.1. Lineage (NCBI taxonomy): Eukaryota > Metazoa > Chordata > Mammalia > Rodentia > Bathyergidae > Fukomys > Fukomys damarensis. Next base: position 18,205,847 of record NW_022900918.1, read on the forward strand.
AGTTGAAATAAAGACATTTTCTTTGATTAAAAAAGCTGAGACACTTATCGGCATATTTCAGTACATAAATTACAGAAAGACTAAAGAAATCAGAAGCTTAAATCTACTTGAAATGAAAAAGGTACAAAAATTGCTTAAAGCAATATTTACATATTTAGTAGTTAAAGTAACAAATGAATATAATTTTATTGCTCTAAGTGACATTTTGTGGTCTAAACAAAAATACTAACACAGCATTGTATAGTTTTTAGTAGTGTAGAAGCAAAATAATTGGCAATAGCACAAGGAAATGTACATATGTCTTATATGCCTCTTACACAAGAAATATTATTGGTATTATTACAAAGCAGAGTGCAATAGGTCAAAGTATAAATTAGAAATACTAAAACAAGCATCAAATAAATACCAAAGGGTACAGGGCTGGGGATTTAGCTCAGTGGTTCTGGTGCCTCACAAGTGCAAGGGCCCAAGTTCAATCCCAATACCAATGACAACAACAACAACAACAACAAAACCAAACCATAAAATGTACCAATAAACTCAATTAAAGCTGAAAAAACAAAACAAAACAAAAAACAGTACACTAAGTGAATTAAGGAGAAGACTGGAAAAAGAGAAAAAGAAAATAGCTTATATTTAATCATATCAATAACTTCACTAAATATAAATAATTTCAAAATATACTTGATTTTTTCAAATAGGATATAAGAGGTAAATGCAAAAGTGTCCACTCTATAAGAAACACACTTGAGATATAAAGATGTAGGTAGGTTAAAATTATAATGATCAAAGATAATATACCATTCAAATACTAAGCAAAAAATAACCATGGGTTGGCATCACAGAAGTTATGCTTCTGAACAGGGGGAAATGGGGACATGCCTAATGATATATGCATAATTTTTCAAGAAGTCACAATAATCCTACAATTTCATCAGATTTCAATACTGTTTAGAACACATCAAACAAATATGGACAAAAATGAAAGGAATAATATACAAATCCCCAATTATAGAGTCACTGACTTTAACAATTCCTTCTCAGTAACAAAAGAAGAAATAAGTATAATCTATAATCAATAATTTAATTATACTACCAGCAGATTATTGTAAGGTATATTCAGGGAAATTTTACCACCAATACAAAGTATAATCCAGGGGGGGCATACATCAAGATAGATTCTATTCTGGCATATAAAATTAAAATTTCAACAAATATATGTACGGGATTTAAAAAAGAAAATTGAAGGATTTTAAATCCATAATACTAGGTGAAATCAGTGAGACATAGAAGGTTAAATATCGCATGGTTTTTCTAACATGAGAAACCCAAAACATAAATAATTGAAAAGCAAAATAAAATAGAGATCGTAGGACAAAAGGAGTTAGATATTAAAATTGAGATAGTATATCCAGTACTCACAATTATCAGCATCTAATAATAGAAAACATCTCCTTCAGGTGTCGCTTTATCTGAATCCTACATATATGAGAACATTGTATTTTTTTTTTACTGGAAAGTATTTCCTGTGATATCTTCTTGAACTATTTTATATTTCTTTCCTCTAACAGATTCCTCCTTTACAAGAGAAATACAGAGGATATAGTGTTTTTCCTATTCTGATTTAATACTTAGTACTCCTAACTCTTCCCCTACCATCCACCCTTTAATTTGAACTACCATCTAGAGTTCAAAAACTGACAGGCATTTTTCAGTCCTCCCCAGTAATGACATAACCCCTAAAATACACTGATTTCCTGGACCCTCCGCCTATGAACGGTTTCACTAGAAATATTGACCAATGAGTCAGGCTTTTATTTTAAACTCCATATATCATAGCAACAACTAACTCTTCTATTATTTTGCTGCTGGTTATAATTGACTATTGTGATACTTTCAGCTTAGCTCACCAAACTTGGCAGGGCTCCTGAAAACCTAAGAGGTATAATTGACAATTTTCAAATATTTTCTATAATTATCAGATATGAGGCAATAAGAAAACATTCTGGATGAAAAATGATATCCTGATTTATTTCTATGATTATAGAAAACACTCATATTACAAAATTTAAAAATTCTTTCCAAAAAATCCAATATACACAATGATCATATGTGTAAATAATTTAAAGTTTCATATATTAAAAAGATATTAGACTTTTTAGCATTTGTTATATGTTAAAATTTATTTTTCTTGTAAGTTAACAAATTACATTTGTATATATTTGTAAGGTACAAAATAGTGAGACTCAAAATTCTGATGGAATTTAAACTTTTTTTTTTGGTACTGGGGATAAAATTCGGGTCCTTGTGCCTGCAGGGCAGGCAACATTGCCAGTGAGCTAAATCCCCAGCTCCGGTGGAATTTAAAATGTATTTATATTTATTTTTTCTGAAGTAAAGAAATTTTAAATAACTATTGAAAAATGGATCTTAATTTTAAAAAATCAGTATCATATTTATGTTTAGACTTGTGTATGTTAAGTGACAGCAATAATAGCAATCTATAAAATAAAAATATTCAATATATCCAGTATGTATTGCTATATGAATTGCTATATTAAATATTTATCAATTAATTTAAAATTATAAATGATCTCTAATGTTTGAAAAAGCTCTGTATGACAGAATATGAATTAACAAATTATTTCTGCTGTAATGTTTCTAATATTATACTAAAGCCCTTTCTAGGAATGGAAATAAAAATAAAAATGGAAAGTTTTTTTAAAGAATAATTTGTTTCAGATATCAAAAGTAATGCTTTAATTCCAAAGAAATCACAAAAATATTCAAATAGAAAAATATAAGCACAATTTAATATTTTTAAACATATATTTAATCCCATATTATAATTTATCATACATTTAATGTAAATTTTTCAGATAGGAAAATTATATTTGTGATGTAGAATTATTTATTGAAATTAATATTTTTATGACATTTGAATAGTTTTATGCAGCAGCTATATCATATACTTGTATCTTCCTTATGTCTCAACTGTACACATTAACTTGTATGCAGTTATAGGTTAATATTTTACTATGACTGTTCAGTAACTATTTAGTAAAAATGAGTAGACAATAGAGTTCTGTTATGAAATAAAATTTAATTTTGATATTTTTGTATGACCTTAAAAATTTACAACTTTTACTTCTCTGTAATTAATTTTCTTCTCTGAAAAATGGAAGTGATAATAATTAATGCACTGGATTTAAAGAATATATATAAAAAGGACATGTATATGTCATTCATAACTGTTTATGATATTCTCACACTGAATTAAAATGTAGCTTTTACAGGAAAAATATACTGTCAATGTTCGAAATATTAATAAAAAGATACATTGTGTATGAAAGCATAAAATAAATTGCATTAATCTATTTAGATATAGCTAAATGGACATAATGTTGATATAATGGAAGAAAATAGTTTATTTTCTCATTCGTTTTTAATCCATTTACATTTTTCAGAATTAGATATATCATATGTATTGCATATTCAAAATTTCAGATATTGTAAATTAGATAATTAAATAAAACATAAGATCCCAAAATAGTTATCCTTGGATTGTAGAACATGAATTGTGTAATAAAATTATGTAGGAAAATATGCAACAATTTTGGGAAATATTAAATCATAATATTAATTCATTATGTACCAATCTAATAATTTGAAATCTACTTCCTGCTTATTAAAATAATATTAAAATAGCTTATTTCAGACACAATAGTTTTATTTGCAGTTGATCAAACTTACAAGAACTACTAGTATTAAGTGTTAAAAAAATCCACTGAAAGTATTGAAGAACCATGAAATTAATTGGGATTGAAGAGGCAAAAATCTCCGGTAGAAGAGACCATCATCTTGATGAACCTGAGGCATTTTTCTCCTCAACTTTATCGAGACTCTTGCTTATACATAAGAAGAAAACCTTAAAATCCTAGCAGAAACCTGAGTAATATCTGGGGCTATCATAGTTTGGAGTTCTACAGTGGGGGGTGGAGGAAAATTGCATTTCAGGGAGGTAAGGCAGCCACGCTGCAAGAGCAGAGTTCTCAGTATTGAAATGATCCTGACGTTCTGCCAACTCCTGGGTACATTTGCAGATGCCTAAGCCGTAGAATCAAAGAGTAGCAGCTCCGAAGATGTCAAATAGTTCAAAGAAACGTTCAGAACTCATTTTCTGGGGAGATAAAATTATAATGTAAAAATTATTGAGAAGACGGGGAATGGGTTAGCATTCTGCACTTGGTTAAGTCTTTGATAAGCTCACACTTGGATTAAAAGCTAAAGTGGAAGAAAGGAGACAAATGATAAAAACTGACACTTGGATAGAAGAACATGGCCTCTAACTTAATATTCTGTTTGAGGAATTAGTTATCCATCTGATGACTAAATAAAACTTTCTTGAAAATCTATATTATTCTTGGATTCTACTTTTTCATATACTATTCTGTCACGCGCCATTATTTCCGGGTTCTTCATGCCCTGCATGAATTCTGGAGGTGAATCCGCCGGTGACGGTGGTTCACGCCTGCGCAGAAGAGGCGCTTGGCTCGTCAGAATGACGCAGGCCGGCATTGACCAATAGAAATGGGCCACGTCACCCGAGAGGCTATAAAAGGCAGGCTCGCATCCGGCTCGGGGTCTTTCCGCCATCTTGAAGAATGCAGAAGAACCTCCAATAAAGCGTGCTTCAGAAGAATCCTGAGTGTTGCGTGCTCCTTGCTGGCGAGGTGCGCGGGACAAGTGGTGCCGAAACCCGGGACCTGGAATTGAAGCAGCGATCGGTGAGCAATCCGTGAAGCCTGCTGTCAAAAAGGGTTTGGCCGAACCGAAACAAGGAGGACACCGCTGTCTGGAACGCCCGGTGGGGAAAATCCTCGGAGAAGCAGGTACCAATGGGGCACATAGGATCTAAGACAAAACTCAGCATAGCAATTCAGTCTTTACTCAGGGAGAAAGGAATTAAGGCAAAGAAAAAGTCATTGTTTCAATTTCTTGATTGTGTG
>NW_022900918.1:18211931-18213056 GCF_012274545.1 Fukomys damarensis
TGTTAGTGAAAACTAGTTTTGGTAACACTTCTTGTGCATTGTTTTATACTGCGATTATAGGGTTAACTTGCTCTTTTAGGTTAATGGGCCAGATCTTGGGGTCACAGAAGAATATAAGTTATGGGGTTATAATTTGGTTTAGTCCTTTTCTTTGAAAAGTATTCACTTTTAATTGTGAAGGTGAAATATTTAGTGTGATTTGTAAGCTCAGACATGTCTTCTTTTTGTGTTTGAACTTCTTGATGAGGTTAAGATGTTGTGATAGCTATTATTGCTGCAAGAAAAGCACAGAACTCTTCTTGTGTTTAAGGGTTAGACAAGGAAATAACATCTTGAGGTAATATGCAAGGACATTCAGTGTTGAAGATAGAAACCTAATTGTTTTAAAAGATATAAGGTAAGGTCATTACTTATATCTGTTTAGCTACTGTACCTACTCCTTAACTATTTTAATTGTTTCTAAGATTATTGCGTATAAGCCTGCTAGTTTCAGTATGTGTATACTAGTGTAACTTCTTATGTATGGTATAATAGCTAAAAGATATAATAAGGTCATTACTTATATCTGTTTAGCTACTGTACCTACTCCTTAACTATTTTAATTGTTTCTAAGATTATTGCGTATAAGCCTGCTAGTTTCAGTATGTGTATACTAGTGTAACTTCTTATGTATGGTATAATAGCTTTTGACACACAAATTGTATGGATTTGTAGGATTTCTTTTAAATTATTTTATTGAGATAATCTTGTGTATCATTATGTGATACAGTGTAGTATTTTATTACATTTACATATTGTGAAGTGATCAACTCAGGATGCTTAGGTTATCTATCATTTCAAATGTTTATCATTTCTTAGTGATGAGAACATTCAGAATCCTGTCTTGTAGCCATGTTGAAGTACTCTTCAGTATTGTTGACTATAATAATCAGTGTAATAGAATGCCAGAACTTATTCTTCCCATCTGGCTGTGAAATAGTAAATGATAGAAAAATATTAGGAAAGCTATAAGTAAGAGTTGTACTTTTAACATGAAAGGTTTTTGTATGTTCCTCTTGTCTTTACCTAAGAATGTAGAGAATGTTTATGGAAATGATTTATAAAATGTTTGATTGTGGGTTTCTC
>NW_022900918.1:18214155-18333035 GCF_012274545.1 Fukomys damarensis
CTTGGACATGGCCTCTGCACTCTGTGGATTAGTCCATTGCACCAGAATCAGGCATGTCCTTTTATAATCTTGTTGATCAGCCTTTGCACCGCTCAGAGGTTCTCCTCATTGCACGAGCTAAGGTGATCCAACAGTTGCTCACATGGAATACCTGCTTCGACCACCTTCCGGGCGGGGTGGTTGACAGGCTCCCCCTGAGCTCTAGTTATTTTAAGGAAGGGGGAGATGTCACGCGCCATTATTTCCGGGTTCTTCATGCCCTGCATGAATTCTGGAGGTGAATCCGCCGGTGACGGTGGTTCACGCCTGCGCAGAAGAGGCGCTTGGCTCGTCAGAATGACGCAGGCCGGCATTGACCAATAGAAATGGGCCACGTCACCCGAGAGGCTATAAAAGGCAGGCTCGCATCCGGCTCGGGGTCTTTCCGCCATCTTGAAGAATGCAGAAGAACCTCCAATAAAGCGTGCTTCAGAAGAATCCTGAGTGTTGCGTGCTCCTTGCTGGCGAGGTGCGCGCGACACTATTCTAAATACTCTCTTAATTATAAAGTAACTAATAAACCGTCCCGTTAGAAAAATTCAATTTAATTAATAAATCTTTATAAATATATATCATAGATGTTATACTTATCCAACAAAAATTAAAATTACAAATATGATTAGTACATTTGAGAAAGTATGACAAGATGTAGTTTTAACTGCGGAAAAGAAAGTATAAAACCATGCTATGAGAATTCAATACCTGGAGTGAAATATACAACATTGAAAAAAAAGTACAAATTTAACAATAAAGTAGGTATTAAGTAGCTTATTAGTAAATGGAAAATAAGAAGATAATCAAAACTGTCCAAACTGCCATAGGAAAGAAAAATAATGAAAATGTAGAAAGCAGAATAGCACACATTAATAACATGGTTAAAATTTCCATTTGACAAGTAACTGGATTCTCAGGAGGAGAAGGAAGAGGAAATGGAGCAGAAGAAATCTGAAAATGCTCACTATCTGTTTTCCATAGTTTACATTATACCATTTCCTGCCATCTGTTTGCTCAGGCTAGGAAGTCTGCAGATTCTGAATCAAAGATTTTGTTACTATTTCAAGCTCCAGTTGTAGCATCCCCCCAGGATAAAGAAGGAAAAAATGGGATCACTCACTGAGGTTTTGTGTTTAAAGTACTGACTTCCCTGTATGAACTGCCAGCTTTTGTTCCGACTCTTTTCAAGTAATTTTATTTTTACTCTAGTTGCAGGTTCATGCATGATTTTATATTGTTACATAAGTTGATTGCAAGAACTTTCTTGAATCCACACAAATTGTAAAGCACACATATAGGATGTGGATTTAATAACTATTTTAAAGATATTTCAAATGATGAACATTCATTGAAGATACCTTTTATCAGACAATGTGAACCCTGTTAAGATTAAGAAGAAAGTAAAACAAGACTCCAGGCTTCAAAGTAGAGACATTGAGCTCAAGTCTTCCTGATATAATTTTTTGCAATGGATACTTGCAGCACCAGTGAAGACTGAGATGATTATTGCAGAAAAGAGATGATTATTGCAGAAATCTAAAATAAACTATGACATTGGATGGCAATAGACCAATATTACAAAAGATCATAAACACTTTGGCACTTTCCCTTAATATTCACTGAGACATTAAGGATGAAGATGACGTTAGTTTGCCTTTGTAGGCAGGAAGTACTTCCTGGTGGTATTAGACCAGCTGCCTATGGGATTTAACCAAATAATAATAATTTCACAAATTTATTCTGCCTTACTTGTTTGTGGTCTCTGGAAAATGAAGCATGGATGACTAGTGAGGGAGCAAAACTAATTTCAGGAAGAACAATAGGTTATTTAAATAATTCATTAATTAGTAAAAACAGGTTTGGATGAGTAAACCAGAGATATTAAGACATGGTATGAAAAAGAAGAAAAGTAAGAAGCATGTAATACAGTCTAAAGTGAAAAAAATTAAGATCTATTTAGAAGGTGTGGACTGATTTTCCTGGTCAGAAGTTCCTGAGGGAAAGATGCAAAGATTTGTTAAGCAGAAAATCAGAGACTTTGATGGCTGAGAAGATGGTAGACAATATAAAAATGATTACTGTTTTTAAGGATATTTTAGGGATTTGTAGCAATTTCCTTCAGTCATATGGTTTTATGGAAGCAGATGAATAAAAGTGCAGACAATGTTCGACCATTAATTAGTAACAGTCAAGAAAGCATGAGCCAGATGTGGTGGCACATGTCTCAGCTCCCAGGGGCTGAAGCAGGAGACTAGCAGGAAGTTCCAGGCCAGCCTTGGCTAAATAGGGAGTGGAATATAAAAAATAAAAAAAGAAAAGAAAAAGAAAAAGGAAGCAGGAATGCAATAGCCAGGAAATCACAGCAATATGCACATCCACAAGAGAAAGCGAAGGGCGAAGGACAGTCAGGTGCTTGTAGTAATGCACCGCCCAGGAAGGGCATAAGAGATGTGCTTAGAGAACTTGTTGTACTCTCCCTCAGAGGTTTACATGAAAATTTATGGGCACAATAGCTCTCTTGGATCTTTGGAGACCTTTTCATTTTTTTCCCAAAAATATGGTAATGATTCATGGGAATAAAGTACATACCTATTAAAATGATAAATTGATTTCAAGTTAATGAATTTTTATTTTCAGTGTTACAACCAGAAATTTGGAAACCTAAAACACCTGATGCAGATTTGGCTAGATTCTAAATTTACAGAAAATCTAAGGGCCAGAAGGAATGTAGAAATATACTCATTGTATACATAAGGGAGAAAAAGTAATGAACTAAAGCTTAGAAATATAAGATATGAATAAAATTTAAAGGAAAGATAATGAGGCAGCTTGAGAGAAGACTTCTGGTTGGTGACCTAATAGCTTGTATTCTGTATAAAAAGGGTCATCAGAATTTTAAAAATGAATCCTTATTGAAGTGAGAGCTAAAACATTTGTATTTAACTATGACCAAATAGACCTAGACTTCACTAAATGAATGCCACTTTAGCATTTGGAAGAATTATTAATAAAATAAGTCACCAAAAGTCCTTATTATTCTTTGAAGGTTTAGCACTGATTTGGAATAGATGATATGAAAGTCTACCTTCAGAAATGATGTAGAATGTTAAAAAAAATTAAACATACATTTTATGTAGTTATTGAAGATATTATTATTAAATTAACTGGTTTGTTTCATAAACAAATCTGATCTTCAATCTGTGGTAACTATAATAATAGAATATATATTACATGGTTAATAAGAATAATGTACACATGTATTAATTATATAATATAATTAAGGAAAATCTTTAGATTCAGTTTAAAGATATTTTAGTACAAAATTCCAAAATTACTGCCCTTTGTTATGTATATAACCATGATAATGTAGCAATATTTATAACATACTTTGGCATAGATATTTTTATTATAACACAATTTATAGTGGCAAAATTGCAAATAAATCAAATTTTTAGTGAAATTATAACATCATTTTATATATCAATCACTAAGCATTATTTAACTCAAAATGATAAGCTTGCTGTGTATCAGAAGAATCTGCAGGACTCACTTTTCCTACATAAATTGCTAAAGCATTCACATATAATAATTACTGTTTAGTAAAAATATTACTTGACACACCTATGAGCACAAATATACACATAAAATTTACACGTGATTACATAAACATAGAGACTACATTGTTATTTGTCAGCACAAGTTCATAGAATAAGAGATGAGTCAGGTCTTTATATTTGGGGGACCTGATTGTTTTGAGTTCTTTATATATCCTTGATAATAGTCCTTTGTCTGAGGAACAGCTGGTAAAGATTTTTTCCCACTTTGTAGATTGTCTCTTAGTTCTGCTGATGGTTTCTTTAGCAGTACAGAAGCTTCTTAGTAAGATGAGATCCCAGTTGTTGATTCTATCTGCTAGTTCCCGTGCTGCTGAGGATTTGTTCATAAAGTCTTTTCCTATACCCGTGTCTTCTAGAGTTCTGCCTAACTTACCTTCCAGCAAGTTTAATGTTTTTGTTTTAATATTTAGATCTTTAATCCATTTGGATTTTAATTTAGTGTATGGTGAAAGATAAGGGTCTAATTTTAATCTGTGTCAGGTTGACATCCAGTTTTTCCAACACCATTTATTGAAGAGGGTATCTTTCCTCCACTGAGGATGGTCAGCTCCTTTGTCAAAGATGAGGTAGGTGAGTACATCTGGGTTTGTTTTTGTGAACAGACATTTCTCAGACAAAGAAGTAAAAGCAGTTAGTAAATATATGAAAAAATGTTCCACATCACTGATCATTTGAGAGATGCAGATGAAAACAACACTGAGATTTCACCTCACCCCACAAAGAATGGCTGCTATCAAGAAATCATACAATAATAAATGTTGGCGGTGTTGTGGAGAGAAAGGAACCCTTCTCCATTGTTGGTGGGAGTGCAGACTGGTGAAAATACAATGGAAATCAATATGGAGATACCTCAAAGAGCTTGGACTGGAGGTTCCATTTGACCCAGCCATCCTTCTGCTGGGTATCTTTCCAAGAGAACTAAAAGAATCATATCACAGAGAAGTATGCGCACCCATGTTCATAGCGTCACAGTTTGTAATAGCTAGAACTTGGAAAAGCCCATTTGCCCATCAGCTGGAGACTGGATAAAGATGTGGTTTTTCTATAAAATGGAATATTACTCAGCCATAAAGAACGAGAAAATAAATTCATTCATAGGAAAATGGATACATATTGAAGATATACTCCTAAGTGAAATAAATAAGGCACACAGGTGTAAATACCGAATAGTTTCTCTGGAGTGAATAAACTGCAATAATACATAAGATCCTAATAAGATAACTGATATTGTGAAATGGGAATAAAGTGGCTAAAGGTGTAGGGAAAGTGGGATAGGTAGGGGAAGAACAAAAAGGGAAAAGAAAAAAATGTGAGATAATGAAAAGATGGAAATAAAGTGATTGTAGATGGGGAGGGAAGGAGGGGATGAAGGGAGGGCAGGAACAAGGGGAAAAAAAGGAGAACCAAGACCTGTCATGTAGAGGTGCAGGATCCCAACAATGAATGTAACTGTACTGTATCCCTAAAATATACCAATAAGCTCAATTAAAGCTGGAAAAAAAAAAAAAGAGATGAGTAAGGAGAAAACTTAAGTACTAAGAAGTACTTTGAAAATAAAATAAAATATTGTTACGACTAACCAATTAGCTGGTTAGTCCCATGTTATATTTGCAAATTATTCACATTTTGAAAAATCTAAAATGACTTTAATGTTAGATTGGATACTTCAATTTGTTAAATTGTTCATTTGATTATGAAAGGGAATATTTTTCTCAGTTACTGTTGGGAACACAAAGCCATTGACCAGAACACGGTAAAGAAAGGGGTAAAAATGAGAAGTTACTTTTGCTGTGCTAGCCAAGTAAACTCAGATGTAATAGAAATATCTCAATGCTTATATTAATTAATTTAATGTAACAAAAAATAATTTTTTCTTCTGCGAATGTCACTATTAATATTTTTGTGGCTAATTAATGGGGCATTCCTATTCAGGGGTTACACAAGATCTTAGAAATTGAGCAGTGCCTGTTTTCATCTCTATATTTTATAGTATGTCCATGTTCCATTTTATATTAATTTTGTAAAAAGCATAAGCCTTTTTTAAAAATTTATTTTTAGGGCTGGGGATTTAGCTCAGCGGTTCGGTGGCCTGCCTTGCAAGCGCAAGGACCCGAGTTCAATCCCCGGTAACCCCCCCAAAAAATTATACCCAATTGTTCTATCATCATTTGTTTGGAAGATTACATAATGTATAGATTATTACATAGCCTTATAGATTTTGACATTTTCAGGCTGTTCTCTCAGTGAGATTGTGGGCAATTGACAGTATCACTTTCTTAAATAATGTTTGAAATTCACCCGTGAAACTACATAGGTAGTCCTGATGTTTTCATTTCGGAAAATTGTTAATACTGATTGAACATTAGTTGAGAAGTTTCAGATGCTTTCTCTCTCAGACCTTCTATGAAGTTAGGGGTTTAGGGTTTTTAAGAAGTTCTGATTCACTTTCATCTTTGCTTTCAAGTTGTGGTGCATATAATGCAGCCCCTACCAGGATTCTTGCATTGTCTTTGAATGTGCACAACGGAGTACTGTGAATTTCATGCATAAGATACTGACAATACATGTCCCTTGATACTGATGGTTATTAGCCTTGATAAAACACTGTGCTTTTTACTTTTATTATTCTTTTCAGATAACCATCTTCACTTTCTTTGAATTTTTCCATTCTTTTATAATTTTCAGTTCTATAAATTTGGGTCCTATTTTCATTTATTTTTTTGTTAGATTTTGGACTTAATTGCCCTTGTTTCTCTTGTGTTCTAAGGTTAATTCCTAGAGTACTGACATGGGGGTATGTTTATATTTTCTAATATAGGAATTTAATTCTATAAATTTCTCCTGTTTTATTTTGACATTTTACAAATCTTGATAAATTCTGTTTTTATTGTCAAAATTTGAAAAACTTTACAACTTTTCTTGCAAATTCTCTATTTTCCATATTTTATAGGGAATTATGTTGCCTAATACACAAATATTAAAGGATTATCCAGTTAATTTTTTTCTGTTATTGATTTCCAGTTTAATCTTACTATTAGAGAACATATCACATGGAATTTGATTTTATTTTACTTTTTGCATTCATTTATGTTTATTTTCTGGTTTCATAATATTTTGCAATTAAAAACTCAAATAGCCACCCACCAGTTTCACTGAATTCACCTGGACCCAGGTTTGTTTGTTTGGTTTTTTTTTTTGAGAAAGCTTTTCACCATTTATTCCAAGCTGGCCTTCTTCTTCCTTTATAGTACAGGCTGGTCTTAAGCTTCTGATCCTTCCTATCTCAGCTTCCTAAATGTTGTGATGACAATCATATGCTGCTATGTCCAGTAGAGATATCATTTCTAAACACCCATTTTTTATTAAATTGTTATGTGATAATTTTTCTTCATAAAAATATCTACCAAGAAAAATTTCACTTGTGCTGTATTTCTTGTCAAGATAATGGTGATGATGTTATGAAATGTAAAGTATCTGAAAGTCATTTGAATCCCTTGTATTAATTTACTCATTAAAAATATCTCTGAAATAAATATATTTACATAATAATATAAAAATAAAAAATTCTCTGTCTTCTGCTTTCCATTACTGTAATAAATACCTGAGATAATGAATAACAAGTGGAGCCATTTATTTGGCTGGTGGTTTCAGTACATGGGTAGTTGATCTAGTTCCTTTTGGGGCTAAGAAGAGGTAGGGCATCATGGGAGGAGAGTGTGTGAGAGGCAGCTTCTCCTCCCCCAGTGGCCAGAAGAAAAATGAGACAGGAAGGAACTATAGTCTCAGTGTCTTTTTTCAAGGTAATATTTTAATTACATAACTTCTGGCTACTAGGCCCCACCTGTTCAAGATCCCCCCTTCTCCCCATACAGTCAAGCTGAGGACCAAACTGTTCTCAAATGGGTCCTTGGGAGACATGCAAAGTACAAAGCTTAATAGAATATTTGTCCTACATCTTCTACGTGGGATTCAATAAACCTGAATGTTCATTTTAACAAAAGCTGAGCCTTCTAAATCCATGCCCAATATTTTCCAATTTTCATTTTGGTTCCTCTGCCACAGCAGCTGCTTCAAAGTTTCTACTGTGTTTTCACATATTTTCTTACTGATTACTTGTGTCAATTTTTCTTCCTAGGTATTAAAACCTTCAGCTTTGCAATTTCAACCCATACTTATTGTGATAAATAATTACTACTTCTATCTCACATCTTTAAGTCTAGAAAAATGTCTCCTTCTTAAGAGTTTACGGTATTGACTAAATATATTGCTTTTGTTGATTTTTGTCTGGTTTTGCCATCACAGAAACATAATAAAATCCTTTACTTGGGAACCCATTCTCTCTTACCTAATATGGGTCCTTCATTCAACTCTCTTAGGAGTCTACCTGGTATGGATTCAATCCCTATTTTGTATCTTTTACTTTCAACTGCACATATCATTAAATTATTTCAGGGTTTAGCAAAATTATTTTTATAATTTGAGTTAAATACATTGTTTTTAATTTTTGTTAAATTTATTTTCAAAAAATAGTTATGGAAGCCTTTTCTACACACATTTATGAACTCCAAAATGTGATTACATATTATAATACAACTGCCTAAAGTCATTTGTAAGTTAATATTTACCCAAACAACATAGAAACATAGAACAATCTGTCGCTTGGTCTCTTATGATCCAATCTCATTCTGCGATTTGGAGATAGTCACTCTTTTCTGGACCATTTACTCCTGCTGGTGCCTCTATTGATAGCCACAGATGGACTTACTTTGTGCAACACACTATTTTAAACCTATCCTTCCTTAATCTTTGATTCAATAGTGGCGATACTGCTTGGCATCTTCAAGCTAGAAATGTGACATGCATCTCAGACTCTTTCCTTTCCTCTTCATCCTATAATGGAAAGTTGATTACAAAATACAGTTATTTTAAGATTTGTCACTTCCTCTGTGACACTACAATTAAACTTACACCATATTCTTATCATTTTTCAAATGACCTAAGTTAAATCTGCTTAAGTGATTTTCTTTCTTTTAATCTTTCCACTTAATATTTTGAGTCTGTTGGCTACAAACCAATACCTCTGAATTACTATGCCGCACGTTATATTCTTGCTTATTTTTCTTTAGTTCACCATTTTCTTGGAAACAGTTTTGATACTAATTGAATTCCTCTCTTTTGTCTCCAGTTCCCTCACTTTTTAGCTATGTAATCTTGGACAATCAAGAAATGCACAAATGCTCTGGTGTATGGAACATAATAAAATCTCACTAAAAATATTACCTGTAGCAGAGTTCTTGGGAAATAATTTACGATCTTAACCCGTTAGTTCTCTGTTGTGCTGGCTTTTAAATTTTATGTATTCCCATTTGTTTCTTCTTGATATTTTCTGTCTTACTGAAATTCTATATGGGAAGTATTTGTCACTAACTATGGCATCAAGTATTTCCCTGTTATCTTCCAGCAATTTCAAATTTTCTGTTTTTATATCAAAGCTTTGATACATTTGATTTGATTTTAGTACAGAGAGAGGTGACAGGGATCCATTTCAGTCTTCTGAAATTAGATATTCTGTTATCCCAGAACAAATTTTTAAAAACATTATCTTCTTTCAATTCAGGGTTTGGTCTCCTTTGTCAAAATGCAGGTGGCTATAGGTGCATAAGATAGTTTCTGTATCTTTGTTATTGTCCATTAATCTATATGTCTGTCTCTATGACAATATAATTTTGTTTTTGGTACTAGAGCTTTATAGTATAAATTAAAATTCAGTGTTGAGGGGCTTGTAGTTTGCTGTTTTTGCCCAGAACTGCTTTCGATACTGAGTCTTTTATGATTCCATGTGAAGTTTAGGATGGTTATGATAGTTCTGTGAAGAATGTTGTTGGTATTATAATGGCTATTCAATGAAATCTATAGGTTGCTTTTGGTAATTTGTCATTTTCTGTTTATTAAATCTTCTTATCTACAAATAAAGAAGTCTTTACATTTTCTAGTGTGACTCAATGTCTTTCTTCAGAGTTCTGTAATTTTCATTATTGAAATCTTCAATAATGTCCCTTGGTGAGTTTGATCCCTAGATATTTGATTTTTTAAAAAGCTATTTTGAATATAACTTTCTTCCTGATTTTTACCAGTGGGTCCATTATTGATATTCAGAAATAAGATTGGAGTTTACATGTTTATTTTGTATCCTGACACTAAATTTATTTATCAGATAAATAAATTTATCTGATAAATAAATAAATAAATAAATAAATTTATTTATCAGATCTGTCTCCTGATGGAATGTTTGGGTCTTCTATATAAAGAATCTTCTATGTAAAGAATAATAATTTAAAACAAGAATTGTATTATCTTCAAATAGTAATACTTTGACTTCTACTCTTATTCACATGATCTGACAGAAGTATCAAGTACTGTGTTGAACAAGAATGTTAAGAGTGCATACTTGCCTCATTCATCAAATGAGAGGGTGTGTTTTCAATATTTCACCATTCTGTGTGACATTCTCCATGGGTTTGTCACACAGGGCACTGCTCAGTTTGTCAGAACTTTCTTGTACACATTTTTCATCAGTGTTTTATCATAAAGTGTTAGACTTTGTCAGAGATTTTTCTTTACTGAGTTGTTGAAATATTAACTATTTAATTAAGGATTTTTGCATCTATATTCATCAAAGATATTGACCAGTAGTTTTCTTTTAGGCGGAGTCCTTATCTGGTTTTGGTATTTGTAATACTAGCTCTTTAGAGTGGGTTTGGAAATGTTCCTTGGCTTTCCATAACATGTAATTTGGGAAGTATTGATGTTAGTTCTTATAAAAGTAACTAGAAAATTCTTTGGGCCTATATTTTTCTTGGTAAAATTTTGATTACTGTATCAATCTCATTCTTATACTGATTAGTTTCAATTTTTCATACCTTCTAATTCAATTTTAGTAGGTTATTGTGTCTATAAATATACCCGTTTTTAAAGATTCTTCAATTTACTGGAGTATACATTTTCAAAATAATTTTTCATAGTCTTCTGGATGTTGTTGGTATCTTGCTTGATTTCACCATTTTCACTTCTAATTTTGTTACTTTGGACTCTCTGTATCTCTCCATCTGTCCCCTCTCTATTTGGGGAGAAATTTTGACTAAGGGCTTTTGTGTATCTTTACAAAAAATCGAATCTTTCATTCACTGCTCTTTATATTTATATAGTTTCAAGTTTTATTAATTTCTACTCTTAACTTTTTTATTATTTTGATTCTACTACTTTAGGGATTTTTTTTTCTTGTTTTTCTAGACCTTGAGCTATATCATAAGGTTATTTATTTTGAATTTATTAAATATTTTAAGTGTAGGTAATGAAAACTTCTTAGAATTAATTTTATTGTCTCCCAGATAATCTGATAAATTATGTTTTCAGTAAAAATTGATTTTATATATTTTTAAATTTCTACCCTGATTTCTGCAGTGACCCAGTAATCATTTAAGAATGTATTATCCAAGCTACATTAATTTACATAGTTTCTGTGATTTATTTTCCTTCATTTCTAGTATCATTCTATTGTAATCTGATATAATTTACAAGGTTATTTTAATTTTTTTCTATTTATTGAGACTTATTTTATTACTTAACATATGGTCTGTTTTAGAAAAAGTTCCATGGAATGCTCAAAGGAGTATATATCCTATTATCGTTACTAGAAATAATCTTTAGATATTTGCTAAATTCATTTCATCTATAGTATAGTTTAATTCTGATAATTCTGTATTGATTTTTTTTGTCTCATTATTCTATTTAAGAGAATGGAGTGTGTTTCCTCACTATGATTTTGTTAGTATCTATTTGTGATTTTATATCAAGTACCATTTGTTTCATGAAAGTTTTTAATTTAAATTGAATTTATTGGTACATTCTAGGTAGACAGCACAGTTACATTCATTACTGGGATCTTGTACCTTTACATGCCAGATCTTGGTTCTCATTTTTTCCCCTTGTCCCAACCTTCCCTTCACCCCCTCCTCACCTCCCCGCCTTCAAACTCTTTAATTCCAGTTTTACATTTTCTCATTTTTTTTAAATTTTCCCTTATTCTCCTTTCCCTATCCTTCTCACTGTCCCTACACCTTTGGTCCTTTTCTTCCTATTTCATGTTGATAATTGTCCAGTTAGTATCTTGAGTACTATTTTAGTTTGTCACACTAGAGAAACTATTTGGTATTTGCATATGTGTGACTTATTTATTTTACTTAGGAGTATATCCTCAAAATGTACCCATTTACCCATGAAAGAATCTACTTTCTCATTCTTTATGGCTGAGTAGTATTCCATTTTATAGAATAACCACATCTTCTTTATCCAGTTTCCAACTGATGGGCAGATGGGCTGTTTCCAAGTTTTAGCTATTACAAACTGTGCTGTTATAAAAATGGGTGTGCATATGTCACTGTGATATGATTTTTTTACTTCTTTTGGAAAGATACCCAGCACACAGATGGCTGGGTCAAATGGAAACTCTAGTCCCAGCTCTTTGAGGTATCTCTATATTGACTTCCATAGTGGTTGCACCGGTCTGCACACACACCAACAAAGAAGGATTGCTTTCTCCTGCAACCCCACCAACATTGGTTATTGTGTGATTTCTTGATAGCAGCCATTCTTTGTGGGGTGAGGTGAAATCACAGTGTTGTTTTCATCTGCATCTCTTGAATGACCAGTGATGTGGAGCATTTTTTCATATATTTACTAGCTGCTTTTACTTCTTTGTCTGAGAAATGTCTGTTCATTTCAAATGCCCATTTTTGAATTGGGTCTTCATATTTGGGGGGGTGGCTGGTTGTTTCTAGTTCTTTATGTATTCTAGATAATAGTCCTTTGTCTGAGGAGCAGCTGGTAAAATTATTTTCCTACATTGTAGGTTGTCTCTTAGTTCTGTTGATGGTTTCTTTTGCAGTGAAGAAGCTTTTTAATAAGATGAGAACCCAGTGGTTGATTCTTTCTGCTAGTCCTCATGCTACTGAGGATTTGTTCATAAAGTCTTTTCCTATTCAATGTCTTCAAGAGTTCTGCCTAACTCATCTTCCAGTAAGTTTAGTGTTTTTGTTTTTATATTTAGATATTTAATCCACTTGGATTTTAATTTAGTGCAGATAAGAGTCTAGTTTTAATCTTTTGCAGGTTGAGATCCAATTTTTCCAACACCATTTATTAAAGAGGCTATCTTTCCTCCAGTAGGAACTGTCAGCTCCTTTTAAAAGATGAGATAGTTGAGTACATCTGGAGTTGTTTTTGTTTCTTCCAATCTGTTCCACTGATCCTCAGGTCTGCTTCTTTGCCAGTACCATGCAGTTTTTATCACAGTGGCTTTGTAGTATAGTTTCAAATGGGGAATTGTTATAAGCGTTGCCATGTGTCTGTTGCCTAGTATGGCTTTTGCTATTCTAAGTCACTTCTGGTTCCAAATGAATTTTTACATTCTTCTTTCTAGTTCTGTGAAGTATAGTGTTGGGATTTGAATTGGCATTGCATTGAATATGTATAGCAGTTTTGGAAGTATGGCCATTTTCACTATGTTGATTCTTCCTACCCAGGAGCAGGGGACATCTTTCCATTTTCTTATATCCTCCTTGATCTCTTTTTTCAGAGTGCTGTAGTTTTCAGTGTAGAGGTCTTTTGCTTCTTTTGTTAGGTTTATTCCCAGATACTTCATTTTTTTGGATGCTACTGTGAAATGAAGTGTTTCCCTAATTTCTTGTTCAGTGAATCTGTTATTTGTGTACAAGAAGGCTATTGATTTTTGGGTGTAGACCTTGTATCCATCCAGCTACTCTGCTAAAAGTGTCTATTAAGTGGAGTTTTTTGGTGGAGTTTTTTGAGTCTTCAGTGTAGAGTATCTTATCATCAGCAAGCAATGCCAGTTTAAATTCTTCCTTTCCTATCTTTATTGCTTTAATTTCTTTCTCTTGTCTAATTGCTATGGCTAATGTTTCCAGAACTACATCAAAGAGAAGTGGTGATAGTGGGCATCCTTGTCTTGTTCCTGATTTTAACGTGAAGGTTTTAGTTTCTGGCCATTTAATATGTTGGCTCTTGGATTTTCATAGATAGCCTTTATTAAGTTGAGACATAGACCATCTATTCCAATTTTTTGCAGAGTTTTTATCATGAATGGGTGTTGAATTTTGTCAAATGCTTTTTCTGCATCTATTGAGAGGATCACGTGGTTCTTGTCCTTGACTTTGTTAATATAGTGTATTACCTTTATTGATTTACATATGTTGAACCATCCTTGCATCCCTCGAATAAATCCGACTTGGTCTGGATGTATGATCTTCTTGATGATCCTCTGTATTCTGTTTGTTAGTATCTTATTGGGGATTTTTGCATCTGTAATCATTAAGGAGATTGGCCTGTAGTTCTCTTTTTTAGTTACACCTTTCCCAGGTTTGGGAATCAAAGTGATATTTGCTTCCAGGAATGAATTTGGAAGTATTGCTTCCCTTTCAATTTCATTGAAAAGTCTGAAGAGTAATGGCAATTGATCTTCTCTAAATGTGTTTTAAAATTCAGCAGTGAATCCATCAGGACCTGGGCTTTTCTTTGTTGGTAAGTTTTTAATTACATTTTCAATTTCACTGATTGCAATTGAGGTGTTTAAAATGTTTTTATCTTCTTTGTTCAACTTTTGTGATTCATAAGTATCTAGAAATTTGTCCATTTCTTCTGTGTTTTCTGTTTTATTAGAGTACGGGTTCTCATAGTATGTATTAAAGATCCTCTAGATTTCTGTGGGATCTGTTGTGACTCCGCCTTTTTCATTCCTGATTGCATGAATCAGAGCCTTTTCTTTCATTTTTTTTATAAGATTCGCTAAGGGTTTATCAGTTTTATTTATTCTCTCAAAAAACCAACTCTTCGTTTCATTTATTTTTTGTATCATTTTCTTAGTTTCCATTGCATTGATTTCTGCTCTAATTTTTATAATTTCCTCTCTTGTTCGAGCTTTGGGTTTTTTTTGCTCTTGTTTATCTAAGAGTCAAAAGTTATCATTAGGTTGTTTAATTGAGCTTGCTCTGTTTTCCTAGTGTGGGCATTTGGTGCTATGAATTTTCCATGTAGAACTGCTTTCATTGTGTGCCATAGATTCCTGTATGTTGTATTGGCATTTTCATTTATTTGTAAAAACTGTCTGATTTCTTCTTTGATTTCCTCTGTGATCCATTGATTGTTCAGGAGAGTGTTGTTCAATTCCCATGTGTTTGTGAAGTTCCTATGCTTTCTTATGCTATTGATCTCCTGCTTTCTTGCCCTGTGATCTGATAATATAAAGGGAATAACTTCAATTCTTTTGCATTTATTCAAACCTGTTTGTGAGCTAGTATGTGATCTATCTTGGAGAATGACCCTTGTGCAGCTGAAAAGAATGTATATTCTGATTTTGTGTGGTGGAACACTCTATAGGTGTCTAATAAGTCCCTATGTTCAAAAGCTTGGTTCAGTTCTAGTATTTCATTGTTGATTTTTAGCCATGATGATGTGTCTATTTGAGATAGTGGTGTATTAAATCCCCCACTACAATTTTATTAGTGCTTATTTGCTTTTTCATGTTACTTAATATTTGCTTTATATAGTTGGAGGCATTTATATTTGGTGCATATATGTTTATGATTGTCATTTCTTTCTCTTGGATTGTTCCCTTTACAAGGATGCAGAGGCATTCTTTGTCTCTCTTAATCAGTTTTGGTTTGAAATTTGCTTTGTCTGTGAATAAGACTGCTACCCCTGCTTTTTTTCTGGGCTCCTGTTGCATGGAGAATTGTTTTCCATCCTTCCACTTTCAGTCTATGGGCTTCATTTTGCACTAGGTGTGTTTCTTCTATACAACATATTGTTGGATTTTGCTTCTTAATCCATTCTGTCAATCTATTTCTCTTGATTGGTGAATTGAGGCCATTGATATTGATAGTTATAACTGATATGAACTGACTTATTATGGCCATGTTATTGTCCTTTTCTTGACTCTTTTTTTTATTTTTTGTCCTCTCCTTTTAGTTTCTTGCCTTGGCTATTTGATTTGCTCTGTTGGGCCTCCTGGTGTTGTGATCTTCATTGTCTTTTTCTAGGATATTGTTTAAAATTCTTTGTACTGCTGGTTTAGTATTCATGAAGTTTCTCAAGTGTTCTTTGTCATAGAAGTATCTTATTTCTCCATCCATTTTGAAAGAGAGTTTTGCAGGATATGTCAGTCTTGGTTGTAGGTTGTTTTCTTTTAAGTCTTAAAATACCTCACTCCAGGCTTTCCTTGACCTGAGGTTCATGTTGAAAAGTCTGCTGTGATTCTAATGGATTTTCCTTCGTGTGTGATTTGTTTCTTTTCTCTTACTGCTTGTAGTATTTTGTTCTTCTATTGAGTTTCTGGGATCTTGATTATTATATGTCTAGGTATAGAATTTTTTTGATCATGGGTAGTGGGTGTCCTATATGCCTTGCTTATCTTTATGTCTAATTCTTCCCCTGTTTGGGAAGTTTTCTGTCATTAATTCTTTGAACAGCTTCTTTAAGTCATTTGCATTTTCTCCTGGTACTTCATGGATTCTTATTAGTCTTATGCTGTTCTTTGCATCATCTAGGAGTTGTTGGATCAATTTCTCATGCTCTCTTATTGTTTTTAAGAGACCTCTCTTTTCATGGTCACTGCTATCCTATTTTCTATATCTAAGATTCTATCTTCTCAATCTTTTATTCTCTTGTGTACACTTTCAATAGAGTTTTTAATCCTGGATCTGTTTGAATCTGTTTAATGGATTCCATTTCTTTCCTATGTTGGGTGTTCATTGTTTCCATTTCTTTCTTATTCTCGGTCTTCATGGTTTCTATTAGGTTCCCAAGCTCATCTATTTTTTTTGTTGGTTTCTGTTCTGGATTCTGGAATCGTGTCTTTCATTTTGCTCACCATTTCTATGGTTATCTGGGAAATAATTTCTGTTTTCAATTTTTCTAGAGCTTGATTGATCAGTTTTTTACTTCGTGTGCTGTGAGTTCTGAGTGTCCTGCAGGTTCACTATCTGATTTTTCATCCTCCGTTTCCCTACTGTTTGCCATTAGTGGACTGGAAGTCTATCTTTGTGGCTTGCTTAAGTGTTTTCTCATCTTTATTTTTGCTGTTGGGTTGCCCTTGATTCAGTCTCTGGGTCATTAAATCTTCCTGATATTGTTGCATCCCAGTCTTTGATTCTCTAATTACTTATAGACATTCTCATTTTCATAATTGAGAAAACAACTCATCAAATCAATCCCTATCCTTTATCCCTATCGATACAATCTGGAACACAATAGGATCAGTCACCACACTTTGTAGCCCGCCATGCCTCTGCAGAGTGTGTCCAAGGACTGGCTGAATCAGGGGATCTAAGAGTGAGTGGGGGGTGGGGGGGTACCCTACTGTTGCTGGGTCTGAGCCAATCAGTGGCTCCAGCTGGAAAAAGCGCGGCTCCAGAGGAGACCCGCAGATGAGGCCGGCCATGCAGCAGAGGGGGCTCTGTTTTATAAAATTTGATACAGCATCATTTAGTGCACATATGCCTACAATAGTTATCTCTTCTTAGTGAACTATTGCCAAACCAATATATAGTAGTCTTTTTTTAGGGGGGTTACCAGGGATTGAACTTGGAACCATTTGTTTGTGAGGCAGGAGGCAGAACCACTGAGGTAAATCCCTGACCCTATAGTGGTCTTTTTGTCTCTTCTGACAAAGTTTTAGTCAGATATAAGTATTCTGATCCATGCTTGCTGTCAGATTCCAGCTGGCTGTGGTGTCATTTTTCATTTGCTCATTTTCAGTGTGTGTGTGTCTCTTTCAGGCAATATATAGATGGGTCTGTGGCTTTATCCAATCTCCAATCTTCTTCTTATTTGAAGAGGGAAAACCATACACATTCAATGTTACTATTGAAAGGATGTTATTTTGACATTGATTGAATCATTTCTGTTTCTCATTCATTTAATTACTCTCTGCTGAAACACTGTTTCCCTTTATTTGTAATTTTCTTGTTCTCATGAACTCTGTTTAGGATACCCTTGAGATTTTCTGCAATGCTGGTTTGTTGCTCATGAATTTATTTACCTTATCCTTATTATGAAAGGGCTTTATTTGTCCTTTTAGATTAAATGATAACATTGCTAGGTATAGAAATTTAAACTGACAATTATTTTCCTTCAGGTCTTGAAATTGTTAATGTAAGGTCCCTGGCCTATAAGATTTCTGTTGAGAAAGCTGCTGTTATTCTGATATGTTTGCTTTTACAATTGATCTGGTACCTGTCTCAATCATCTTTTTATATTCTTTCTTTCTTCTGAATTTTTGGATATGTGACTATGACGTATCTGGTAGAGTTTCTTTTCTAGTTATAGTCATTAGAGGTTTGAAATGTCTCCTTTACCTGGATGTAAATTTCTTTGTCCTGATTTGGGAATTTTTAAAAAATAATTCTGTGACTGTGGCGGCCCAGCCGTCACAACACGAACGTACCTGAGTTGGGGAGTGAGGATTGAGAAAGGAAAGAACACTCACACCTGAGTGGAGACCAAGAGAAGTCTAGTTTATTTCTACAGAAACAGCTTTTCTTAAAGGCACATTAACAGGAAGCATCAAGCGATCATCTCCATCATTTCTTATGCAAAAACAGGAATTCCTGATTTCTACAGATACCAAACCTTTGGCTATCTCTTTGAGTTCCTCCCACCTCAGGGTAACAGATAAGCTTATCAAACAGAGTCCTTGAAAGGTAAAAAAATGTTATATAGCCTTTATCGATGCCTTCATTGTAAAGGAAGAAGTTTCCTTTCAAGTGTCAAATGCCAGAGGGCCAGGATGGGTTCCCACATGTGACTCTTTTTTATATCATTAACTTATATATCAAATTCCTCCTCAAGGTCAATGATTCTCTTGTTTGTACATTTAGAAGTGACTAGGAGCTGTTGTGTTATCTTTTTATAGTTACTTGCTTTTTTACATTTGTCTGGATCATTGACTGAATATTCTAGTAAGTCCATCTTTTTTTCAAGTCCTGATATCCTTTCTTTTCATCCAGCTTGCTTTTGCCTGAGTTTTAATTGAGTTTTAAATTCCAGAATTTCTGCTTCATTATTTTTCATAATCTATGTCACTTTACTAAAGTGCTTTTTCATAGCCTGCATTGTCTCTTTCAATTTTTTCAGCTGCTTATTTTCATATTTTTAAAACGCATTTATCATCTTAGTAATTCATTCATCCAGCCTCTTACTTATCTGTAATTTGATCTCATTAATCATTTTCACTACCAGTTTTTCTTTAATAATTTAAATTACATCTACTTTCTTATCTATAGGATCAGCTTTTGAGGAGTTAAGCATTTTTGGAGGAATTTTATTGTCTCATTTTTCATCCTAGTTGTGGTTTTGTGAAGTGTGCTGATCAGATGAGAAGATTACCTCTTCTGCTGTCATGCGAGGTCTTTTCAGTGAGTGTTTTTTTTGTTGTTGTTGTGACTAGGACTGCCTTCTGTCTGTGTGTGATAATTTACTGTTAGTCTGTTCTTAATGTTAAGTTCAGCCTCTTAAAACTGTTTCCCCTCCAACAGTTGAGAGGCTAACTCTATATAATGTGAAATAATTAATCAGTTATATTAGGTAAAATGTCAGATAATTTAGAAATTTTGAAAAATAATCTTTCTTACTGCTATCACCCTCGTGAGGAAAAGCAAATAATAGGGTAGAAAAATGAACTTTAGTAATAGTAATATTTACATTGATATTTAGATTAGAGTAATAGAGAGAGAGAGAGAGAGCAAGAGAGAGAGAGAGAGAGAGAGAGAGAGAGATTGTGACTTCCACTTGGATAAGAAGCACCTATCAGCCTGGTTTAACATAGTTCTGGATGTGTGTGGATGACTGACTCACTGCAGAGGGAAGACCCTACCTGAGTATGCGTGGCACTGAAAGATAGGCTTACAGCCTAGAGTGATAAAAAGGGAAAGAAAAAGGAAGTCTTGCTTTTGCTTCTTTGGGGAGCTCCAGTCCTAGCTCAGCTATAGCTTGCTGCTGTCTCTCATCAAGAGGTATTTTCGATGATGCCAGGGGTGGGTAGAAAACAGTCACTGTTGGGTTTTCTGGAGTCTTCTGTCTGTTCCCAGTAATTTTATGTCCCAGCTATGCTGCTGCTTTTTGGGTTTCTCTTTCTCCACCAATTTCAGTGGTCTCAGATCCTCAACAATTTTCCAGGAATATTTCCCTGCTTCTGGTTCTCACAGTTTCTGGCACTGTACAGACTCTGCATCTCCCCATGTCTCAAAGACCCGCTGTTCCTGGTACCACTTCCCGTGACTAGCTTCCCTTCCATCCATGCAGCCACACCCGCTCTGACCTTGAAGAATGCCCACAAGTGAACTGCTGTCCCTAGCCCACCATAATAAAATTCCTCCAATTTGCAAACATTTTTTGCAAAGCAATTCTGTGCTGCAAACTTACTTTGAAAATATACATTTTAACATATGTTTAACTGTGTCCACCGCTAAACATCTATACAATTGCCTAAATAAAAAGAAAATCATAGTAATATGCATAGTAATTTGGATATATTTATAAATATAATGTTAATTTTAAAAATAAATGATACTGGTGTATATAAAATTGTTTTAAAATAATGCACTATAAAGTGTTTTGCATTAAAATAAAGGCATACAAATTCCTATATCCTATAGCATACAAATTCTACAGCATTTATTAATATTATTATATTTCTTGTGTAATTAGAAACCAAAATTCACTGTGGCTTTAAATGACTGAGGAAAAGTCTTTTTGAACATTAGTTAATGTACAGGAAAAGAGGCAACATTTTTACCTTTCTATTCATGCCTCAAAGAAAGAAGAAAGGTTTTCTTCAAATTTTGTGTCTGGGTTCTCACCTGGACACTCTATGTCTTAATGAGGGAGAAGGCAAAATGAGAAGTATAACACCTTGGCAGTAGCAAAGCTGATAACCTGGTCTTTCTAACCCTAGCTTTTTGGCAGAGCATCACTACTTCAAATGCTGAAAGACAGAACTTTTTCACCTTTCCTTTCTTTTCTTTCCTTCTTTTTTTTTCTGTCATAATTCAGAAGTTGCTGTTAACCTTAATCATTGAGATGCTGAGGTTGGTGAAAAATGTTCAGGATATTTTTCTAAAGATGTAGTTTCTTTCACTACTTAGAAACACAGTTTTTGACCTACAAAAAAGAAAATACATACTTTTAAGGAGACTTGTAGCTAATGCAAAATCTTTCTGCTCTACATGTTGTAATGCATTTGATGAAATTCTTTGATGAGAAACGCCTTTTCATTCACATCTTTATCAATTTTAGGGATTAAACACATCAGAACATTTTGTTAATAACTATTTAAAATCAGATCAAATTTCTTCATAGTCCTAGCTTTATACCCATAGGTAATAAAACAACAAAAGCAAACAAACCATAATAAAACAAAGCACAGGCATAGTTTTAAAAGATGTACCTAAGAGATTTATATTCTAATCTATTTTCTCATATGTCAAGAACCTTGGTGATAATTTCTGCTCCTTCATTCCACTATCCACAACTGTATATGTGTTGATCCTTTTATATTCCAAATTGCCCTTCCAAATTTCCACAGATGATTTTCTCATGATCCAGATTCAGAATGAAAGAGAGAAGGAAATGTCCAAATTTACTCTTGGGTTCCAACTCAGGTTTAAAATTTTATTTGCCTGGTTACAAAAGAAAAGAAAAGAGTGTTATAAATGGTTAAAATTGTAAGTGGGCAGAGTATCTCAGAACCCCAAAAGCATTAGATTGTTTTGTTGTTTCATTTTTTATTTATTTGATTTTATAATTTATATTCACAATTTTAGTAATTTATATATGTAGTTTAATGTGGAAAATTTACATGTAAAAGTTTATAATTACTCTATATATGGAAATCACACACATACACATGAGCATTTGTAGACATCTGGGATCTTGAACACACACACACACACACACACACACACACACACACACAACTTTCATTTTCCAGGAACAAGAACTAATTCCTCAATGTAGATTTCTTCACTGGATGACACCTGGAAGAATCAGGCACCTGTTGCTGTCTTCTGTGCACTTCTGTGTTCCTTCAGTAATATCAGGGTGGAGGCACAAGGTAACACATGTTCCTGACGCTCCCTTGTTCTCGTTGTTAATAGGCAGAGTTTATGCCAAGTTCAGTCCCAAATGCCAGCTATATCTACCTACCTTCTTAAACCTTAAAAATTCAATTTGGATATCACTTCTTGGTAATCTTTTCTGCTAGCTCTATAACAAAAGTGTAGCCCAAAGATATTAATAGCCTCCTTTATAGTCTTATGTTAAAGTGAAAGTTCTTTTTTTTTTTCTTAGTAAGAAGATTCTTCAAGATTTTTTCATCATCAGTCCTGTCTCTCCAATTTGTTTATCATGTTTCAGTCGTGGGCAGGCAGTATGGCTTACTAAGCATTAGACTCGGGAGGCAGATTGTTTTGCTTAGCGCAGGTATTTATTCTCTGTTTACTCTTGGGTTGTTTTACTTCTACATCTTTCATATTTGTTATCTCTAAACTATCTGTAATTTCGGTACCCATATGAGTTCACGACCATTTGTGTGGGTAGATCTTGCGGTCCTTCTCATGATTCCCAATTATTTTCCTAAACCTTCTCATAAATCTATAATCTTTAAATTTTATAGGCTATATTTTGAAGGGTTTTGACAACCTAAACCCCATAAAATTTTAAGAATAAGAATATTTTTTCTGTTTTTTTTCTTTTTATTGAGTTTATTGGTACAGAATATTTTTAATGAATACATCATGTTAAAATGACTCCCCTAAAGGAAGAGTCACACTCCAAAAAATGAAGATTTAGTATTTTTGATTTCTTTTAATTTCTGAATTGTTTCACCTCTGTGTTGTCTAGTATAGAATCTGCATTCATCTAGTTTGGGAAAGTAATTTTGATTCAAACTGTTTTGTTTTTGACAATGATTAAAATATTGAAAATAACATTGTACATTCTAAAATCAGTACATCAAGTATATATTTTCTCCATAGATCATATAAAACAAAAAGCAAGAAAATATTCTTGAGAGATGTTTTATGTAGGGTTACCTTTTCTGCTCTTAGTTCTATGAAAAAATAAACTTTTGAAACCTTTTGATCAACAGATTACAGAATTTGACATCAGGGATGCTGGTATAATTGTGCTTTTCACTACCACTTTATGAACCATTTTAACTGTAACAGTTTCCATTCTAGGAAAAAAAATATGTGTACTTTATCCTCATCAATCATATATAGTTATCATTTTAGCCATATAATACAAATCAGAACAAGAAAATATTTTTATTGAGTTTATTGGTACATTTTAGGTATACAGTATAGTTACATTCATTATTGGGATATTGCACCTTTACAAGACAGATCTTGGTTCTCATTTTTTAACAAGGAAATATTTTAAAAGTATAACAGCATCTAAGTTACACAGTACAAAAATATTTCAGGTTCATCTTTCTAAATAATGTATTTCAGTAATTAACACATGAAAATAGTAATGAAATGTGTTGGTGGAATTTCCATACTACCAATATTTAGCATTATAGAGCATCTAGGATAAACTTGGTTTAATAAATCATTTGTCCAATAAAAGCCAGAAACTGCATTCCTATCATTGTCTTTCATCCCTGTTGTACATTAGCATCACTGTCTCTTTTAAAAGCACCTTCCCCATGAGACACTGGGAAAAGAAAGAAACCATTGTCAGGCAATAAGGCCTGCACAGCAGGAATCACACACATAACATTAGCACAGAACAGGATTGCCTCTAGAAAGGAAATACAGACTTTCTTTCCCTCTTAGTAATAGGTTCAAGGTAAGAGTTCCCAACTCTCCTCTAAAAATTATGTAACATCGATCACTTTCACACATCATTAAAAATCTAAATAGTGTCATTTACCCCATCTCCAACTAATTCCAGATGTATTGGCCAGAATAAGGATGATGTGCAAGTACACACACACACACACACACATACACACCACTGAAAAGTATGTTGGATTGTTGTACACAGGGAGTGTCATTCTCTGCCAATTTGGTTGAGCATTTCCATTGTACTATTAGCTTAAATTAAATGTTTCCTCCTGGGTGCTGAGGATTTAACCCAGGGTCTTGTGCAACAGAATAAGGGATGTGCAAGTACACACACACACACACACACATACACACCACTGAAAAGTATGTTGGATTGTTGTACACAGGGAGTGTCATTCTCTGCCAATTTGGTTGAGCATTTCCATTGTACTATTAGCTTAAATTAAATGTTTCCTCCTGGGTGCTGAGGATTTAACCCAGGGTCTTGTGCATGCTAGGAAAGTTCTGTACCACAGGGCTAAAACTCCAGCCTTTATTGTTCTACAGAAATGGTGGGAATTTCTCTAGAGAGGCTACTAGTGTCTGCAACAGAACATGAGGGATACACACCTAATTGTATCCTTCAGATACAAATCTATGATTGCAAGTTTTAAATGAAAGTTATTGTTTAAATGTGTGTGATTATCTAGATGCCAGGTATTTTAATACAAATGTTCTTTATTTCAAATTAAGCCCATAACGAAACCACACCGCATTTAGTCATTTAGCCAAGAGTATTTTTGACTACTTATGGCACGGAGATTCTCTGGCTCATTCTTGCATAAACTGTCACCAACTAAACTTGCCTAACACTATCTGGCATGTTGTAGACCTTAATAAAAGGACATGTGGAAGGGATAGCTAAATAAAATTTGATGAATGATTTAGTTTCAAAAAGGATGATTCACCTATTAGGTTTCTCAACAAAGTTTATTTTTAGTGTTCTGTTTCATGATTTTTGTTTTACGAGAAAAACTAATCTACAACCCATTCTGGTTGAGATATCAACTTTTTTTGTTTAGTAAATAGAGAAGAATGATTTCTCAAATTCATTCTTAGACATGTAGTATTTTAAATGAAATGTTATGAAACATCATATCTACATAATATGTCTTTTGAGCAATTTTGAATAATTACTTAAGCCTCTGTAGCTTTTTCAAGCAGTGGAATTAAGCACTGCTTAATTCTGTATTTTAGGTACAGAATTATTAGTAAAATAAAGTTTGACACAGCTTTTTATATTACATAGTTTTGATGAATAAATATAAGGAATATGATTTACAGTATATAAGATGAATGTATTCCTGAAGATGTCCATCCTAATATTAACTGTTTATAGGATTTGTTACTAAACAACTCTACTGATAGTATATTCTTTTAATTGTATTTAGTTTTAAAGCTTATCTATCGGATAATCAGATTCATTTTTCTATTCCTGCTTCAGAATACCTCAGAACGGTTTTCAGGCATCAAAATAGATCATGGGCATCATTCACAATCCTTAGATCATTCCAGTTCTTCTAAATAAAGATCAAAAAAGTCTATAATTTAAAGGACAACAGCAAGTATCTAGGGCTGTGAGCTGTGTTGTTTCTGTTGATATTACTAGACTTTGCTCTTATTGCATGAACGCACCTATAGAAAACATGTAAACCAATAAATATTGCAGTTTTATAAAAAAATAACCTGAGAGACTTGGTCACTCATCCATATTTTGATGACCATAAGGGTATTGTGGTTCTCTTTAATGTTTATAATATATGAAAATCTCATAGAGATTTCTTTAAAATGCACTTTCTAATGTGATGGATCTGAGGTTAGGTGCATCTCTATGTTGCTGTCCTATAGAGGTTGCTTGACCAGTGGAGGAGTAGAGTGAGTTCATAAGGTACCATCACAGCTTACACAGTAACAAGACGAACAGCACATAAGAAAAGGACACGATGCATATTTGCATACATACATACTTTGGAGAGGAGGACCTTTGCAATCATCTGAAAAAATTTAGGTGCACACATTTCTTCTATACAATATATCACTCTCATAATGAGTTTAATCGTACAATTACTAATCTTTAACTTTTCCTAATATCCCATGACTTGAAAATAATACAGCCATCTCTTCATTTTCCTCCTGCGTGCTTTTCTTATTTTACCATACACTTCAATATTATTCCTCAATTTTGTAGAACTGAGGGAACACGATATAGTTTTACATATGCTGTGGAGTCAATCTTTTTCATACTTTATGAGATACGAAATACTTATGGTTTGGATGGCTCTCTCCACACGATCTCACCCTGTGTTCTGCACAACGTTCAGGAGAAGAAGGACCTTCTTACAGAACTGATGAAAGGCAAGTTAAATATTATCCAAGAAGCTGTCCCCTTCTTCTAGGAGAATCACCTGCTGATCATACATACAGTGGCTCATCATAACAAGTAAAAAAAAAAATGTGTCCAGTAGCAGCATCTATTTCATAGAATTCTCATTTATTTGAGTATCACAGCAGATATTTGCCCAAATGTGCTTCAAATAATCTTTCAGTTGGCTATTGTGAGGGGTAATTGAATATATGTCCTATGAAATGGTTACAGAATTTTTATCAGCTCAACAGCTCAAAAGATGAATGAAGCTACTGTGGTCATTTAAAATATGAAAACATGGAAAAAGGAAGATAACTGTATTCTCAGTATTAATATTTATTTTTATAACTCAATAGATCCTTGAATATGCAGACCCTGGCTGTCTTCTTTTCTGGGATGGAAGCATAATATAGGCAACTTCAAAGTGATACATTTAGATTCAATCTGAAATAGGAAGTGAGCATTAGAGGATAAGAATGCATTAGAGAGACTCATAATTGAGACTTTGCCAAATGGACAAGAAAGGATATGCTTCTCTTTGTTGGTTTATAATTGTCGCTCTTCAGGCTCCTCTTTTCAGGTTGCTTTCAAATAAAGATTTCCTTTCTGAAGACTGAGGAGGACATGTATAAATTTCAAAGTATAAACATTCTATTCAATTTCCAAAAAAAATGTTCTAGCTAAAAATAAGTGTAACGATGTAACTATTGTATCAAATAAAATTGATGTTCATTTTTACTTATTATCTAACACCACCTAACACTAAAAGACAATGCTCTATTTTCAGTATGAAAAGATCAACTTCAATTAAGTTGCTATTGAATAAGGTTAGGAGGGAATTAAGGAAACAACTAGGGAGTAATGTGACAGGCACTTAATTAACATAAAGATTTGGGAGTGATGGCATGGACTTTTATTCCTGCTTCTTTGGGAGGCTGAGGTAGGAGCATCCGCTGAACCCACAGTATCAAGATCAGCCTTGGCAACATAGTAAAACTCTGTGCCAGAGAAGAAAATAAAAAAGGGAATATAAGAATACTTTTGTCAATAAATGGAGCCCTACTAATTACTGAAAAAGAGTCAGAGAAGTGTATGCAAAGGAGTCTGTATGATTTGAGCCCTGATATCCTAACAATAGCAAAGACAAATATTTCAGATAGAAAAAAAAATCCTACAAGAAAAGGTGTAGAAGAAATTATAGCACATACAGGTAATAGTATATTTTTTTTAGTATAACTAGAATATAAATGGCAGAGTGTGGAGATTTGGGACAGATAAAACTGGAAAGAGCAGGAAGATCTATGTCTAGAGGTTCTCTGTAAAATCTAGTGAGGTCTTTTGTTAATGAACATGAGTGACACCATATATATATATGAAAGTAACTGATGAAACATTTTAGAAAGGCCATTCACATTTCAAAATGACAATAAAATGAGAACAAAGTATTATCAAAACAGCAAGATTATTTAGGAAGATTTTAAATAAGACAGCCTACGTATGATAGTGGCAAGGAAAAAATGTTTACAGTGAGAATAAAGAGCACTGGACTGAAGAAATAATAGACAAAGAGATAGTAGAATAGATATTGAGTCTGAAGTATGTCAGGATGTTGGGGGATGAGAAATGTGAAAAGTGTCCTTCATTAATTTATTTAAGAAATACCTTTATGCCACCTATGCTGATCAACTTTATGCACTTTGGTAATCATGAGTGATCCAGAAAAATAGAAAAGAAGCTTGATGTAGTGACAGTTATATTTTATCAGGGAACTATAAATACAATAAACTAAGAGATAGAAAAGAGTGATGTATTTAAAAACAATAAATGATATGAAGCAAAGAAGAAATATTTGGTATTGAATTTAAAAGTTATTAGGAGAACAATTGCTCTAAAAATATAGACACCTGCTTCAAAAGGATTGCTTGCAGTAGGGAGAAATGAAAGGCAGTAATGCCTTAAAAATAAGCTGGTCAAACAGTATCTTCTCTTTAGTAAAATATGAGAACAAGAAAGAATATAATGTTTTTGTGTCAAGAGAAGTGATAAAGTAGATAATAAAAATTAATATGTAAAAGAGTGACAAGGAAAAACTGTCAAAACAAGTCCTTGAATCAGTGACAAGGGTTGATATATAGTTCATCAGTCAAAAAATCTGTTATCTCAGATTTAATCATCTAGATTTATCATGTTCTCATTTATTAGTGATGCCATGTAGAAGGAAGAGTGAGTTCAGAAAGGAACACCATGAACTTACTTTTAGATGTGTAAGAGCAATATCCATAAGAAATATGAGTGGTTATGAATAAACTAAAATAGTACATAAGATCCTAATGACATAATTAACAATGTGAAATAGGAAGAAAGGGGCTAGAGTTGTAGGGAAAGTGGGAAGGGTAGGGGAAAGCTAATAAGGGAAAAGAAAAAAATATGAGAAAATGAAAAAATGGAAATGAAATGTTTGTAAAGGGGGAGAGGAGGAGGTGGTGAAGGGAGCTCAGGGACAAGGGGAAAAATTGAGAACCAAGACCTGTCATGTAAAGGTACAAGATCTCAAATGTGAATGTAACTGTACTGTGTAAGTGAAATGTACCCATAAACTCAATGAGGAAAGAAAAAAAAGAAAAGAAATATGCATGGACATGTGACTGCTGATTGTGATACGCCACTTTACTGGAATAACAGATGCTTGGTAGATTTTAAGACAATTCTGAATGTGTCTGTGGGTGGCTGGTATGAAGGTCTGCAAGTGAGTGGGAATAACACAGTATGGCTGTGGGAGGTGGTAGACCGGTAGCCTGGAAGAAATACCTGAAGGAAATGTGCCCATTTTGAACAACTTCGGTCTTCATCCTCTCTTGCCATTGTCTTTGAACATTTTTCTCTAATTTCTTCAGCTTCTTAGTAAAGAAGTCACTCATGAGTTGCTCTCCCAGAAACTTTCCAGGCCTTTGAAAATGGACTGCTGCTAAATTATTGATTCTTGTTCCATGGGTTTTATTTTGTCCTCAACAGTCTCTGGATCCTCCAGCTCTGCAGCATGAAAATGGCCATTGTGGATCCTCCAACTTCTGCTCCTCCACAGGAGCCATTTTGGAATCTCCTACAATGGATCTTGTAAGATTCTCCTATAAAAATAGTATATATTCTTTACTGAGAATATTAATATAAAATATTCTTTATTGAGAAGATTAATGTTAATTATGAATATTGGGCCAGGGATTTAGCTCAGTGGTTCCAGTGCCTGGCCAAGCAAGATCAAGGACCCAAGTTCGGTTCCCAGTAGAAACAAACAAACAAAAAAGATGCATAAAAAAATACTGCAGAAATGTCTAATAAGATAATGGCTGGACATAATTATATGGAGATGAAGGCTCTGTAAATTGATAGCATTTGGCACTTTGTGGTTTGCAGTGGGAAGTTCATTTGAGATTGTGGGGGAAACAAGAAATCTGTTCTACACTGAAGTTATGGATGGCCATATAACACCACTTTGGTAAATGAGAAACAGGAAAAAGTGGCTTGTAGATTTTCATGAAAATATATTTGCACTTTTGAATAAAGGTTAACATTTCAGACTTCATGTGATCCATTCAGAGACGTTGAAATGACAGGTGGAACGCCAAAGACAACAAGGATCAAGAGTAATGAGGTAAAGAATTGAAAGTCCACAGTTGGCATTGTTGTTACTTCACTTAGAGCAACTGCTTCCCACCTGTGGAGTCACTGGTAAGGATGGTGGTGACACTGGAGAAGTGGAACATAAAAGACACAAAGAGTAAAAATAAGAATCAATAAGAGCCTCAGGGAGTCAAGATTTCTTTGAACCAGAGAAAGATATTTAAGTGTGACCTACAGATAAACAATTGGAATTGAAGAGACCTATAATCGTAGCAGAATATGATTTGAAATATTTTTGTGGTGAGATGAAATAGGGCTTGAAACACAAAAGAGGAGCCAATGGAAGTTGAATATGATCAGTATTCTTTGCTTACTCTGGGAGATAGCTGAGATGGATGTATGAACTTGAAGAAAGTTTTACTTTCTTTGAATTTATCACGTACTGTCTAGGAGAATATTTGGAAAACATGTTGGAGTTGGAAAGAAATAGGTTTCCATATCCTCATTTAGAAACTTGTGTGATCTCTTTATTTCACTATTCATTATAAATTTAACATACTTTTCATTTAGCATAATTAAGAAGCACAATCAAAGACATTTAATTCACATGTGTAGGTTCTTTCATCACACTGCTCTTGAATTTAACATTGCTCTTCTTTGACAATGACTAATATGATTATTGACAGATATAAGCAGTCTCACTTAATTCTTGAAAATATGTGCATATCTGTTTCATAATAATAGAGCAATCTTATGATGTATAAGCAATGAATCACTAGAGGGTCACTAGAAATTTAAATATTTATTCATAATTCAATGGGTCAAAAACTTTGTGATAAATTAAGCCTTAGAGAACACATTTATTTCATACTTGCCAATTTTTTAAATGTCATATGTTTTATAAAAGGAGTGTTAAAATGATAAAAATTTACAAAGTGAGCAATTTTAATACTCTGTGATTTTAATTTGTTCACCACATTAGTCATGTACAAGTAAATAATATTCATTCAAATAAAATAAAAATTTATATACTTACTGAGGATTTGAAGTGTGTTAATTAATGGGAAATAAGGTTTTACAAAACACAAGCAAGAAATCCAGTGATTATAACTAAATATAAATAAAGATTCATTGTTATTTATGCAATATGATTTTGTGTACCCCTGCAAGCAATTCTGAATTAATTGGAGAGGGTGGCAAAACATTTTATTAAAACATATTCAGTGATAGATGATAAAAGGTACTAAATATTCTATCATAATATCATAGAAACATTAGAAAAATTTCCATTTAATAGAAGAAAATGAAACTCAGGAAGGCATAAATATTAGGGAAAGATTTAAAATTTAATGAGTGATGACTACCAATCTATGTGCCTCTTTATCTTCCTACTTCTAATAAAATTTAATTCATTTATTCTCATGTTATATTTTATGTAATAAGGTTTTATTCAATCTAGAGTACTTTTTAAAAATATAAACCATTTTCATTACAGTAAATAACTTCATATATATATTGATCAAATTTAATAATTATTTTTCTATATCAGAATTAATTTAATGATTTTAAAGTAAATGGATAGGATACTAAAATTTAGGGTTCAGCAAACTGTAATTTCATCATTGAAAATTATGTTCTATATTTTTAAATATTTATGAATTCCCCCATACGCTCTCATCTTTATATTTTTATAGACATTTTAAATATATTTTAATAGTAGCTGCAATATTGACAAATGTCATCAATGAAATGTTTCTGATGTTATTCACAAATAAAAGTTATGTTTCTCTTTTTGGAAATGGAGAAAATATTGTATAAAATGTCCTGTTTATAATACATACTTTCTGGGTTAAATGGAAATAAAAACGGTTGAAGATGTAGGAAACCAAATTAAAAGAGGCAAGAATTAAAGGGGTTCTATAGTTTAAAATGAGAAAAGAAAACTGGGCAAACCAATTATTTATTCATTATTTTACCTCAGGTTACTCAATTTATGTGGTACACGGACCCCAAAGTAAAGAAAGAAAAGGCATATTCTCAGCTGACTCAATTCAGAGAAAAGTGTGTGTGTGTGTGTACACAAATGTGTATAGAGAGCAATGTGAAACTTTAAGTTGTCTGAGAACATCCCACAAAGATGATTTAGAAGTACAAAGAATTTGTCATTGAAAGAATTGTGCCTCAAAAGTGAAATCTTCATTGTGAAGAAAAATAGTACCAGTTGGAAATATGGAAGGAGGGAAAGAAATGAAGGTGGTGTGGTATAGTAAGTGTAATAGATTGTACTAATTTTTATGAATTTTCCTTCTGTGCATAATTAGATAGATATAATTGTATATGTATTAATTAAAATTTAAATGTATTAAAATACGTGACAATAAGGAAATTCACACATCATTTTACTAGTCGATTTGAAACAAGTGCAAGGTACTATGATAAAACTGTTTTTTGGGGCAATAAACACTGCTACTTACATGTTGGTGGAATTGATTCTGTGTAAATATTTTTTAATGATTTGGCTATTCAAAATAAAAGATAAATAATAGGAAGTAGGGAGAGAGACTTTTTTCAAATGGGAGGAGATGGAGTGGCGGGAAAGGAAGAATTAATGGAATTAATCTAACAGATAGAGGAATTAATGACTGTTTTGTAGTTGTGCCAACTCCACATAAGGAATGTACACATTATGTGTTGAAAACATGCACTACATAAAAACAAAAAATTAAAAAAAATAACTTGGTTACTAAAATAATAAATCAATAGTTCCTTCATCAGAAGATGGCTACAAATTGGAACTAGAAAGGCTATTCAGATGTTTAACAATGTCTACAATCTTTCTAATGTGATTGTCCAGTTTCTGAATACATTTTTAAAATGTGTGTAAGTTACTAAATTTCCTATAAATTTAAGGAAGGAATGGGATTATTTTCACTTTATCATATGCTATATGGGTTTAATAGTGACCCTCCCTTCCAGTTCATATGATGACATTCTAATCTCTAATACTTCTGAATGTGACTTTATTTGGATACAGAATCTTCACAAAGGTATAAATAAAAAAGAAAATGTCAGAGTCACCTCTGATGGTACATAGTTGTATTCTCTGAAATCTGGTAGGCAGAGGATCTTAAGTTTGTACAACTTTTGCGAGTTGGTAAGACATTGCCTTGATTGATTACAACTAAGTTATTTTAAGTTATTTCTTCATTTGTTTATTTATTTATGGTGGGATTTTAGTTCAGTGTGACAGCCCTGAGTTCAATCCCCCATAGCTCAAATGAAGAAAAAAAAAGACATTGAATGGAATCTACTCCCATTTGATTGGCATAATACTAAAAAAAAAGGGGGCTACTTGGATACAAAGAGCAACCATACATTGTTAGAAAACAACTTGAGGCTTAGAAACAATCTAGTTCCCATTATTTATTTTTTTATTTTGCTCCTGTATTTTTAGTTTTTTGGGAAAACAAGGAAAGGAAAATGAGATGAAGAGAATTGAGACTTGTTATGGACATGTGCTAACTCCCCACAAGGAATGCAATCATTATATAATGCAAACACTTACTACTAATAATAATAAAAAGGAAAACCACTTACAAACTAAACAGAAAAGCTGTGAGACATTTTTGTCTTACAGCTCATAGAAGAAATAAAAATGGCAGTAGCTGGAGTCAGTCTTCTGGACTTCTGAGCTAGGAGACCATAGAGTTCTATTTAATGTACCAAATTTGTGATGCTCTATTATAGGAGGTCCATCATGTGAATATACACTTTTGAAAATCAAAAGTACAGCCTTTTAACAATCTCTTTAACATGCTACAGACGTATCTTTGGAATTTAGAATTAGCTATAGCCTTGAAAAATGTTGAGGTGCTTGATAAGAAATCCTAGATTTCCCTGAAGAGACTTTCAGCAGAAATACAGGCTTAAAAATATTCTGGTAATGACTAAGAAAGTAAATAGCAGAGATGCATAGAAAGCTTCTATTTATTAAATAAAATGCAAATCATAAATGAAATTCTACAAATATAAATGCTAAAGTTGTTTTATTGAGGTCTCAGGTGGACATAAGGAACATCTTGTGAGAAAATGGAGGAAATGCTATCTTTTTATGAAGTAGCAGAAAACTCACTGAATTACATGCACACACACACACACACATTATTTATGCAAAAGGAATACCATTCTCTGGAATCGCTACATCACCTATAAACTAAGCGGTTTGCTTAAAACACAAAAAGGCTCAGCTGAGTCTCTAGCTGAGAAACACCCATCCTATGACTACATGGTGTTACCAATCAGTTTTCTACCTGTAAGAATTTATCATAGTTTTTTTTAGAAAGATATGTAAATTATTTCCTCAAATCTTATCAGAAAAATATGGTGGTGAATAACAAAACAATTGAAACAGGAAAGAAGAAAAAATCTTGTAATATATCATTGGTATTGCACAAAAGATTTTAGAGCACTTATAATTGAATGTAAGTTATAACCAAGAAATAAGTGTAAAAATTATTACCACTAGGCTTTTGTGCTCATTAGAAACCCTAGAAAAGTGCATTTAAGAGGGAATCTTGCAAGTGTCTTCATAATTAAAGACTCAATGATAGCTGTAATATCTTCTAGGAAG
Source organism: Fukomys damarensis (assembly GCF_012274545.1). Lineage (NCBI taxonomy): Eukaryota > Metazoa > Chordata > Mammalia > Rodentia > Bathyergidae > Fukomys > Fukomys damarensis. Next base: position 18,248,380 of record NW_022900918.1, read on the forward strand.
ATCCATAGTGAAAGAGGAATTAATAGGTAAATATTTTCAAATAGAAACAATCCTCTACTCTGATTGTGATATTTTATTTGGTCTAATAGTTTAAGAAATTGAAAAATATACTGCAAAATGATATTTATGCATACACATAGATACACATCATAAAAACAGAATTCCTGCCCCCTCTGGCTTCAGTATCATAGGGAAGTGGCCACTTAAGTAAAGGAGGTCCTCACTTCTGTACAAACACCCTCAGAAACACCTGGGGGGGGACTTATCCCAAATGCATTCATGAAGTTAAATTCAGACATAAAATAGCTGTTCATAAAGCTTTTTATAATAAATTATTAGACCTCTCAAAAGTTGGAAAATACATTTTCACCCATTTCACTTTCTGATTAGCTTTCTGATTAACAGATTTAAGTTTGTGATGTACATAATAGGTTATCTAATTAATGTGATTTCAAGATACTATAGAAAGGTGGCCTACCGTGGTGGTGCATGCCTGTAATCCCAGCACTCAGGAGGCTGAGGCAGGAGGATCGCTGCAAGTTTGAGACCAGCCTGGGATACACAGTGAGTTCCAGAGCAGTCTGAACTACATTACGTAGTGAGACCCTGTCTCAAAAAACAAACAAAAAAAGAGATACTACAGAGAGGCCCTTCTGATCTCAAAACAATTCTTTCTCACATGACTTACACTAAATATTATATATTGATCTATTTGGGTAGGTTGATTTCACAATACTATAGAAAGGCCCTTCTGATCTCAAAAGAATTATTTCTCATGTGACTTATACTGAATATTATATATTGATCTATTTGGGTAGGTTTTAGGGCATGGATGATTGTAAAAACTATCTAAAATTAAACACTCTGTACTATGAGTAGCTTACATGCTTAACTAGTATGAAAAAAGATCATATATTAGCCAAATGAATGAAATGTGAAGTCAATGCAAGCCAAGAGGAAACTTACCATAACTTTAGACTCATGAAAATCCTGATATGACTGTTCATATGCAACACCTATTAAAAATTCCTCACTTAAAATCGTGTCTCTAGTCCTTAAGAGAAAGAATAAGCTATACAACTTCACTTCCACAAAACCAGATTGAATTTGAACAAAATGTGAAGCTATTTCATGACAATAAGAAAATGGCTGAAGCACTGAAACTTACTCTAAGTGGATAAAGCTGTGTCTGTTTTTAATGTAAAGGCTCTAACTAGATAAGAGTCTCTGGTGTAGGATGTAGACGTACTAGCAAAAGCTTAGTAACAGTAAGTCTAAATTTAAGTCTAAATTTACCTAGGTACACAGATTCTCATCAGTTCGCATATGGCTGATAAAGTTATATAGATCCTCCAAATGTACCTTGTGAATAAATTCATAAATTTTAGAGCAGATTCTTCATAATGACACAAAAGTATTCGTGAACATATAGCAACATCACAGAGGGTATTTTTTGGGTATGTCTAGTTTGGCCAATCAAGCAGCTTATGTCACTACCTGAAGAGCTGTTCTTTGTTATTTATTTATAAAGTAGGTATTTTAAAGATTTTACTGATCTGCCTTTCTTTGAATGAGATATTGCAATCTCCATTTTTTAAAATCTTTATATATATATATTGACATAAGTTGTTTAATCATAGCATTTACATAAATTTATGTATCTGGAATTGACAAGAAAGGGTACTATTGATCAGTAACAGGTAGGAATATCAGTCTGCTTTCTTTTGGACAAGAATCAGCAAGCTTTATTTAGGTAATCATAATTTTCCAAGTGAATTCATGGGAGGGTTAAAAGCATGAGTATTTCTTCACCAAAGAGTGAATTTCTTTCACTGCTTCCCTTTTATTTTTAGCACATGTCTTTTCTCCTTTGCAACTATACTGTTTCTTTAGAATCAATCCCAGGAGCTCAGAAATTATCACATGCATATACTTTCTTATATTAAAATATACAGTTTCAATAAAATTAGAATCATAATAGACAGATCATAAAAAAAGAATTTAATCTACCAATTACAAAGAAAAAGCAATCCCAGCTCCATATGGATTAAATAAACCGTGACATAAAACTAATACATCTCTGAACAAAATCAATAAAATGCAAGAATTGTAGGCTTTGAGCATGTTTGATCAAATCTTAAGAGGATATTAGGTTTCTTTTTGCATCCTCTTAGAGAGCCTTCTTTCTTTTTATTCTCCAACGTTCACACTGCTTTATTGGAAATAATGCTCCTCCATCCCTGGTCATGACATGGTCATGACAGACTGCAGTTACTTTTCAAATTATTCACTTGCTGTCAATGAGGTCAACACAAAATTTTTCTCAGTTTAAGGAGTTTCTGTGGGGATCATCAAAATTGAAGAACTTGCCAAGTTTTTCTTGTTTCATAATTATACAGCTATAACTTCTGATTTACCTCTTACTTGAGTAGTAAAAACAATGCTGATATTTTCTTTTATTTCTCTTCCAAATAATGGGTCAAATTTTGGTCACTTTTACTCTTATTAGTTACCTGAAAGTGTTAAAATTATTAGTCATTTTTCACATGTGTTGCATATTTCCATTCAGAGTGGCAAAGAAAACTAGAGCAGAAAAAAGAGTTCTCATTTATTTCAAATGAGCACTCCGTGTTTTTATGACCGCCCTACTACATGGCAATGATTTCACAAAGTGCTCCTTCCTTTAAAAGAAATGGCTGTGAAATGTTTATTGAATATTTTGAGTAGATTCCAAATTCTATTCTAATGATAGAGCACACATTAATAGTAGACCACATATTTGACTATGTATCATAGAAATATTTCCAGTAGATATGTTTTTAATCTGATTTAACTCACCAACATGAATCCATTGTGTCTTCAACATATTCTGTTGTAAACTAGAACAAGAAAGAGTAACTTGATATATGTTTGACATAAATATATTAATATTATTTCTTAATATTAAGCAATTGAAATATACTTGGAGCATGGGGCTAGAAAAATTAAGGAAACTCCAGCAATAATTTCTCCTATGATGGCTGAATTTTTAAAAAGTTGAAATCAGAAACATTATCATTAGTCAAGAAAGTAGAAGAGAGATTCCATTAATTTACTTATTGGGGTCATTTTTGTCCATGTACCCACATGCTACTAGTCAAAATAAGGGTGTTGGGTAATTAATGTCAAAATGTATTCACACTGAAACAAAGACAATGAAACAAGTATTTCTGTGATTACAGTGTGCTAATCATATATCATCAGAAATAAAATTTTAGGTAATTCCTTGACGAATGAATGTGTTTCATGAAAAATAATCTGGGGATAGAAAGATAATTATGTTTATATTCATAGAAATTCCTTATTTTAATGCAATTTTAAAGTCTTCAACTTTTTGGTATTTTATATATACATATGTATACATACATAATTATGTATATATACCTACATGTGCACATATATTTACATATGTCTATATATATACTATATGCATGTGCAGTATCCTATATATATATATATATATATATAGACACACACACACACACGCTATACACACAGAGAGAGAGAGAGAGAGAGGGAGAGGAGAGGGAGGGAGAAATCTAGAATAAACTGAATATTATTTTTGACTTTCAAGGTATTCTCAAACATCTCTATTTAAAATCTACATAACCAGATCTGTTTACTACATGCTTGGCATTGTTTCCGGTATTCTAAATTATCATTATTTCAGTTATAGGAGGAAATAAATACATAGCAATAACTCTGTGAGAGTTCAGTAAAATTTTGAAAAATGTAGGGTGTAGGGAAAAATACTTACAAACACATGGAAAATTTCGGCACCCCTGAACTGGGAAGAGTTGGGTCAGTGGACAAAGGGAGTCAGAGGTGGGATACAAAAGATGTGGAACAGAAGGCCTCATGGAAGCTACGACCTTTCATTGACTGGTAAAACTAAATAATGATGTCCTCACAGGGAGTTAACTGAAGAATAAGTGCCTGGCATTATTTTCTTCTCCTCAGAATCTCTAAAGCAAAGACCCGTCACATCAGGCTGTGGGGCAGAGAGCAAGGCAGCAAAGCATGAAGGGCCCTCTGAAGAGGAAGCTCATGAAGTTTTCCCTGGGAGCCAGACACATGCTTTACACATCGCTTTTATAAATCTTGTGAATTTAAGAGCTGTGTTTGTACTAGTTACAGTTACGCAAACTTTTAACATAGTGCCTAGTAAATTGCAGAAGCACAATACATATTTAAAATGAATGTATGTATAAATAGGGAGCAGCCGTAGCTATTTTTAAATTATTTAAGAGTGGAACGTGGAGTACTCTTGTTCTAATTTGCTTCAGAGATTTAAGATTACGACTAGAAGATTGTGCGTAGGAGACTAAACAAAGAAATACATTTTAAAAAACTAAATATTGTATGCTAACTAAATAATGCCTTATTAGTGCAGAGCTGCTTGCCAGTCAGTTTATTTAAGTGGAGATTGGATCTTTCAGAAAGCACGAGGAAGAAGGAATGCAGCACAGTATAGGCGCTTGAGCTGGCTGAGAACTAATATCTCCACCACTTCTAAAAGGATTCAATTATGGGGCCCGCAGGAGACATTTATTTCATTGTAAATATAGAAAGAGCTGCGCTTCTCTTGAGAAACTGTTTGTTGTTAGCCCCTTAGGGACAGTCTAAATCTCTATACAGATCTTTGCTTTGACAGTTAGGAATTTTAAAATCAAATTTGTGGTCCATTTTTGCAAATGTGTAAAGTGCTTTATGACTGTTGAATTTGCATATTCACACTACTTCTAGCTTTATCTTATTTTTCTTTTATGTGCCATGTATCTAATCTATTTTTTAATCTTACAGGTTATTTTCTAACGTATTTATATGCCTTTAGGGAAAAGGAGAGTATAAACAAAGTCTTCTATAATTCTGTTTTTGAAAATTCCTAGTAAATTCAAAGAGAAAAATCTGAGTAACTGACAATTCATTTAAATATTTTTTATAAAACACACACACATACACACACATACACACACACACACACAAGAGGGATGCATTTGCATTACAAATTTGCAATGCGACTTTAGCCTGTTCCAGAAAAATTTCTAAATTTCAAGGAGGAGGATAGAGAATGTCATCCTATAAAAGCAAACTTCTAAATAAACCATTTCAGGTAAATTATCTGATTAACTTTGAAACTAATAAAAATCCCTGATACTTTATATAGTCTCAGAAGATATTTGAGTACAGGAAAATATCAAAGTATTCCTAGGAGTAATTAATTCTGATAGAGGGGAGTTCTGAAACCTGTGTATTGATCAATTCTGTTATGCCATAAAGTTTGTGTTCCTGTGACATGAATGCAAGGAAAAGTGTCTTTTTAGTCAACACATCTAGAGATAGAAGCATTCACTGAAGTTAAAGACAGGGTGTAATTGTAAAATAAAGCCAATACATACATAAGAGAGCTCAAATATAGAATAATGCAGGCTGAATACCTTTAAGCATGTATTAGATTTTTTTCATATTTTCTCCTCACCCCACCCGAACAAAAACAGATATTTGAGATATTCACAAGAAATAGGAAAAAAGCTACTAACTCATTTCAAAGGGAACAACATTTGACAATAAGTGCCAGTTTATTTTTTTTTCCACTATAGAAAACCTCTGTCTTGAAAGTAATTATTAATTTAGGAAATATTGCATGTGTGTATGGATGTGAGTTACTAGTTGAACTAATAGGACATGTAAATAATATTTATGATGATCATAAGATGGAAAATGCACTTCTTTCCTATGGCCAGTTGTGTAGTTCATGGTTGGTTGCTTGTAAAAAAGAACCACAGATTAACAGAAGAAATGCATGTAAAAGATTTAATGTAAACTTTATGTAACAGAAGACCTTAGAAAGAAAATGGAGAAAGGAAACCTTCATATCTTTATGGCTAGATTTGGGGAAATATGGAGGAAATATGGAGAGTTGTGAAGAAGTGTGATTGGACAAAGGTGGTGTGATGGAGTGGTAATAAAGAGGGGGCAACTTGGCAAGAGAATTCATTCAGATACTTCTCTGTGACCTGTATCTTTACAGATAAGGATTTTAGTTTCTCTTAGGTTGAGAGAAGGCATCTCTTGAAGGACATCTTTTGAAGATGGGATAAGAGGGAAATGAAGTGACTTTCTGCTTGCGTAGTTTTCCGAAAGGCCACGATGATGTATTTTAGAGGAGTGTGTTCTGAATCTCATCACTGATCAAATTCAACCTTAAAGAATTTCTCTAGTTTCTCAAATGAAAATAATTTTCATTTATTGGTATTATTTAATCCTTATGAAAATCAATTGAAATAATAGCAAAAATATTTATCTCACCAAAATATAAGCTCGTCAGGTTTTTGTGACCCAATTATGTTACAAAGGTGTTACTTAAGAAAGATGAGAACTAAAAATATTTTCCTGAAAAACCTTGGTGAAAACAGAGATAAATCTATTGCATTGACTTGTCATTTTTAAGAATTACAGTTTGAATGATAATGAGTAGTGACAATTTTAAAAGGTCGGTGTTCTAATTGCATTTAGCTAAGAAAATTACTACATTTGCTAAAAATGATTTTTTAAAAAGCTCACCAGTTCCACTTGGGAAAGTACAAATACTTTTTTGCATTCCTATATTATGCCTTTGATTCACACTTTGACTATTTTCTTGGTAACTTAGGGCATTAATTTTCAGTTGACATGTGCTTTAAAGAAAAAAAATATTTGCAGATCCTCAGGAATATAGCTAAAGCTAAAGTCATGTATTATAAACTTGAAAGCCAAAATTCATAGTCTGCAATCCCCAGCACAACTTTAATAGCATTAAAATGGTTTGATCAAAATTATTGTACAACTGGCACCAGTTACCTGCAGTTACAATCATGAGTAGGTGGATGCCCCATGATGTTTCGATAGAGGCCTTTCCAACAATAGGAAACTCTTGTAGAAATGATTTTGGAATTTAAAAAAATATTTTTATACATTTCATAGGGTAAATATTTCATTATATTTTTTTCTCCCAAGATTTATGAATGAAAGAGACAAAAGTAGAAGTTTTGTGGTTGAGGAAATACTAAGCATTGATAGCTTGGCAATTCACTTTGTCATTGAGAAAAAATGGTTTGGAAACCCAACACCTAGCGTGATGATGATAAATAAATATGTGTAGTTCAGCTAAATGGTAGAAACTTGCATTAACTCTGTTGAATTGATAACTTATTAATGGTGTGTTTACTACAACAATGTAATTGAACCTCTGGCCTATTCTTTCCCTCAAACAAACAAAGACCAAGGCAGAAAGAAAGTGAAACACACACAAGACTGACTACGCTGACAGATAGAATTCACTCAGACAAATTCTGGGGTGATAACTGTTCAAAATTCTTTCCCATAGGTAAATGTAGAAGGGAAGAAATATTTTTTCTAAGATTCATTCCTCTTTGACTGGATATTTTCATAAATTCAAGACGTGTCAGTTTAGAAGATAGGGAGAGGAAAGAGAGGAGGCTGATTAGGCTGATCATATTCTCTGATTAGGAACTAATAGCCATGAAGCTCTGTTCAGAAGACTTTCATCTTTAGCAGGGAATATGTGCATAACACGTATAATTGAATTTTAAGATTTGAGCCCATTAAAACATTTAGAGTGATTAAAGGTTTTGTTTTGTTTTGTTTTGTTTCTTCTTTTGATACAGGGTCTCATTTTGCAGATCAGACTGGCCGTAAATTCACTATGTGGTCTAGGCTGTCCTGGAACGCATGATGTTCCTCCATCCTCAACTTCTTGAGTAATGAGATTGCAGGCATATGCCACCATATCTGGCTAAAATATTTTTTTGAAAAAATGTTTTAATAAGATAACAAACAAATTTAAATCAATATTGCAAAAAAAGTGACAAAGCAGCCTCTAAAAGTATTAAAGCCACCATATTTTTTAAAGTTTTTCCTCCAAAGTCTAATAGTTGATATTTAAAGCCAAATCATATGTTAAAATTTAATTATCTTAAATTTAGAATGTATTAATAACTAAAATACTATTTACCAAAAGTTTCTTTTAGGTTCAAATTAGTAATCTAAACCTTGTAGCCCTGAAGTAATTTATTTGAAATCAAACATGGACTTCTAACAAACCAACCAACCAACCAGCAAACCAACAAAAACAATCTCCAGGAATGAAAGTAAAAATAAAATAAAACTTTAGCCACCTCATTGTTCATCAACAGAAAGAGAACTGATATAAAACTCATACGCATGCGGCTTTTGGCAAAAGGTTTGTTGTGTTATTTTCAAAATAATTCTACTTATGTAACACAATGAAAAAAAATCTGTCAGTACTATGTAACCCATGTATGTTTCACTGTAAAAGCATGGATTATTGTTTCAATATCTTTTAATCCAATTAAATGTCTGAAAATTAAGGAGCATGCTTTATCAGTCAAGTCATTTTTTAAGCCACTGCTACAGACTAAGATTTTATTCTGTTTCTCAAGTGAAGGAACATTGTTCAGCAGTGCATTTAATTGGAAGTTAGATGCCCTAACAGTCCGTCTCCCATCAGAGCAATTTGCATTCCTGACAAATGGTCTGTTGTATTAAAGTAGTCATTGATACAGGAAGTGCTAGTTTAAGAAAAGGATACTGAAAATGAAGAATTACGAAGAACTGTTCACATTTGAAATTTCCATGACTTTGAAAGTTTTAGAACTGCCAGCCCTAGAAGAGGTACTATGCACCAATGACAAAACAGTTTAGTTAGTAAGAATATGTTAAGGAACAGAAATTGCTTAAATTTCTCATAGAGATAAAATTCAAGTCCATGTGTTCGTTAAAGCCCCCGAAAGGAAAAGTCTAAACTTTTTAAATGAATGCCTGACACAAATGTTAATGATTTTTTTTTTTTAAATTGTGAGGAGAAAAGATCTTGATTCTTTAATTTGCTAGAAGAAAAGCTGCTAAAATTCTACTGAGAACTTATAAAAACAGAAATTTCCTTTGATCCTGTAACACATATGCATATAAAGACACACCTATACTTCTGTGTTCAGGCACCTCTCCCTCTCTTGAGGGCTTGTGCTGTATTCCTTTAGGCCTACTACTCTTTGGGCCTATGACTCTTTAGGCCTATGACTGATCAGTTTTGAACATTATTTTTCCATGATGGGAGGCAGCAAACCTACACACTTTTTCTACAGCTAGGAAGGATTTTAGTTCCTCATCTCTGCAACTTAGGGAACTTCTTCAGACTCTGTCTGGTGACTATGCTATGTTGAAGGGAGAAGCTACTGGTAACCAACTGGTACTTTAAAATTCCAACAACCAATTACTTAAAAGTTCCAATAGAATGAAAAATATAGAACAAGATATTCACAATCATAGGAAAACTTAAAATTTCCAAAAAGAGTTTTGTAGAATAACATAGAAAATGGAGAAAAACAAGAATATTACTAAAGGACACATCAGCCTTATTAAGAAGTTCATGATAAGCTTGCAATGAATATCACACAGATTAGAATTTCTGTACCTATTAAAATTATATTTGGTGACAGATAATACACATGATTCATTATGATGCAACCATCAGAATCTATTTTACTCTTCAAACTTTCTGGACAGAATCTATGTTAAGTGGTAAAATAGGTCAATGAATTCAAAAGTGTCCCATTTTGATTACTTGGAGTACTCTTAGACTGAATATAATAACATAGAGTAGAGGATATGAGACTGTAAATGAAATTGTCAACCTCCAGTGATTTCAAATTTTTGATAATTGACCCAAGAACAGAGTTGCTCTCAGTTGAGTGGGAAAAATTCCAGATTGGATAGGGTAGATCAAGATTTTAATTGTAGTTATTAGGCATACCAGATATGCAATTTAGCACACAGATGTCATTTAAAGTTATGATACAGCCATTCGTATCAAGCGAAAATGTTCAAATAGAAAAGAAGACCAATTACTGAACTGTGTGATAATTCACAGTATAAATTCATACAAAAGAAGATAAACCAATAAGCAATTTTTAAAAGGAGTGCTTATTAGATATTCTAAAGGATTAATGTGATTTAGAAAAGAACAAAAAAATAAAGAGGACACATGCAGAATGTAAAGGCAGCAAATAAAATGCAAGAAAATAACTGTAAAACACAAATCTGGTAATAGGTTAATATGAGCATGTAGGAAATTTATACAATTTAGTAACAGCTTAAACCTGATTTAAAATGAACAAAACACTTAAATAGACTTTTCTCCAACTAATACATATAAATGCCTAATGGGCACACTGTAAGATGCTCAATGATCAGTAATCATTACAGAAATGCAAATAAAAACCATAATGAGGTTATCTCATAAGGAGGAGACTATGAAAAGAATAGAAGAACCTCTAGTGTCACGGAAGATGTAGAGAAGTGAGAGCACTTGGGTACTGTTCGGAAGGTAATTGGTACAGAAATCATGAAAAATAATGTGGGGGTGCCTCTAGAGAGAAAGACTGCTATCACTGTTTGATCAGCATTCCATTTAAAGGTATAAGTCCAAAAGATTCAAACTTTAATCCTGAAGAAAAATTTGCACATCCTTCTTCATGGCTGCACAACAGCTGATATGTTTAAAAAAAAAAAAAGCAAAAGTCCATAAACAGATAAATAAGTAAAATAGATAAACAGATAGATAGGTAAGTGGATAAAAGTAAAATTGTGATACACATATACAATGACATTTTGTAAAACCTTTCAAAACTAGGGAATCCTGTCACAAGCTTAAACAAGGACTTAAGCTACGATTACCAAACTGGTTGCAAAAAGATAAATACTGTGTGATGCTATACAGAAGACATAACTGGAGTAATCAAAATCAGAGAAATAGAAAGTAGAAGATAGTTATGAAGCGATGGATGGAGTCAGTATGGAGTTTTAATGTTGCAAAGGGGAAAAGTTTGGAAGATACTCTTCGCAATATGTGATTATATGTAATATCATTGAATATACAATTTTTGGGGGGATACTGGGAATTGAACTCGGGACCTTGTGGCTGCAGAATCACTGAGCTAAATCACCTGCCAAATATTTACTGTTCTGTTTGTTTAGTACCTGCCAAATACTTACTGTTCTGTTTGTTTAGTACGTGGGATTTAACTCCAGCCCTTGCACTTGGCACCAGCTTAGCTAAATTCCTGGCCCTGAACTATGCATTTAGTTGTTTTCAATAATTTAATGTTTTTAATCAAAATATTTAAAATAATTAAATGTGAGCCGGTAATGTTTCTAAGAGATCATGTATGTAATGAAGACTGAGAATTGCCTATTGATTTTAGCAAAGTTATATGTTGTTAATTTTTATGAAGTACAGTTTTGTAGAAGAAAATCCCAAAAGGAAGTTGATCAAACACTTGAATAAATGTGTAGATGTTTCAAAATATATCAAAAGGCAGTTTATTCTATTTAAATGAAAAAAATGTGTCCTCCTCAAATAACAAAGAAAAGTTACATAATTAGAATAATTAAAGGGAGGAGATATAGCTCAGTGGTGTAGTACTTACCTAGCACATGTGAGACACTGAATTTAGTCCAAATACTTAAAAAAAAAAAAGTAAGATGATGATGCTATAACCAATATCACATTGAAAATATTGGGAAAGTTTTTTAAAGGATCATATTAAGTAACACAAGTAAAATCTTTTTTGCTTTGATACCTGGGATCAAACTCAGGAAATCTTTTTTGGGGGGTGGGGTGTTGAGACAGGGTCTCACTATGTAGTTGATACTGACCAGGAACTCACTATGTAGCCCAGGCTGGTCTCGAACTCACAGTTATCCTCCTGTTTCAGCCTCCCTAGTGCTGGGTTTACAGGCATGCACCACCACGCCCAGCTTAACTCAGGACATTTTAAAGCAAGTTTTGAGGTATGATTGAGCTCATCCAGGTAAAAACTCCATCCATTATACAGCAGTGACATTTTGGAGAGTTTGACTTAAGTGAATTAAGAGTGCATGAACAGCGCTGGGGATTTAGCTCAGTGGAACCTCATCTGCCTTGCAAGCATAAAGTCTTGAGTTTTAATTTTTTGTTTTCTCATATTTTTTCTTTTCCCTTATTTCCTTTCCCCTACCCTTTCCCAGTACAAACAAACAAACAAACAACAACAACAACAAAAACAAGAGTGGCTTAATAAAGGACCTCCCCAGCAACTTTGTTTGCTGTTGAGAAAGGAACAAAACAAAACATAAAACATGAAAGAACTGAAAGAACTAAATTTGGAGACAGCAATAATAAATTGCTTAACAGAATACAACATAACAATTTAAATAACATATTCCAGAATACATTTGTAGACCAGAACAATGTATTATAATTTTGCAAACCAACAAATCAGACACATTAAAGCCCAGATACATATTGAAACAGGAGCATGCCCACTCTCAAAACACCTCTACATGATTACGTGGAGGAGTGTACAAACTGAATAAACAGATGAGGAATTGATTGAACGCAAATGAATAAAGCAGTTGACTGAGGTCTAGGGAACTGCTCAGAAAGGCTTTAATCTTAGGGACTAAATTAACTAGAAAAAATAGAAAATAATTTTTAAATGTCCTAGAAATAATAACTCCAAATATATCATGTTCAAATTTCTGGCCTCAAAGCAAGCAGTAAAAAATGTTTGAAGGTTTCAGATAAAAAAGTATATTATCAGGCATAGAGAAAATGTCATTCATGTTCAAATCAACTCTTAATTAAAGATGTATTCTAAAAAATAGACTGCAGAAATATTCATCTTAATGTTTCAAGATGTTTGATGTAAGAGATTTTTCACACTGTGGCTTTAGAATTTCTGATTTTAATTTCTCATTGCACCATTTTTATGTATCAGTATGAAGTGTAGGGAGGTAATGTACTATATTCACGCTAAAACAGGCTAAAGGAATTCACTTCTACTTAGTATGGTTATCATGCAGTTTAAATGCATTTAACTAAATGAAAACTTGGAAAAATTGCTGGGACATAATAACATTGCCACAAATGTTAGCCATTAATCTTATTTACTAAAAATGCAATATAAAAGAACATAATGGCTAAGTTGACTCAAAACAAATCCATTTTGATGAAATCATAAAGCTTATTAATTTTTAAGTTTAGAAGTAATTAAAAACAGATGGGGCTTAAAAAAGATACATATGTAATATTTGTTTTTTATATTGCATATGCTTCCAATATGCAAAAACTAATTTCTACCTAATGAATCAGTCACGTAGGACCCACAGATAGGAACTGCCAAAATATGGTTCACTCACTGATATTCATCAAATTGAGGAATATTATTTCATAAGATTATTTTCTAGATTTCTCTTTATTGTCCAAATCCTTCAACTCAAGTGAAAATGAACATATAGAAGGATGAATGAAATTTCCAATCAAATGATTAATCCATAAATAAAATGCTAGTATGTTCAGTCAACCAATTACAAGTATAGCAAAATCCTTGTGAATATTATAACAACTTTTGATGCAGTCATAAATAATTTACCTGAAAATATCATAACAATATTCCAAAAATGTATGAAAACTTAGTTTTATAAATGAATTTAATCATGGTATTTTGAGGTTCTATAGTAATTATGACTTAGAATCTGATTTAAGTAAATTTCTATTCAACTACAAAGTTGAAAATTACATAAAATGAAATTTTTACAGGTATTGCACTAAATTTCTAATTTATTAAATTATAATTCTGTAAGCCAGTAAAACTATAAACATTTTAATTAAAATTTATTTATAAGAAATTCAATAAAGAAGATAATTATTTAATATTAGCTTTGGTTTTTGTCCCCTTTATTCCACTGTTGAAAATGGTAAAATGAGCTGTTAATGTAATGATATCTAGTTATTTAAAAAATATGATTGCACATTTCCAAAGTAGAAGATGTGTAGTCGCTTTTCAATAACATGCAGATAAGTGTCTGAAAGTCATTTACTACTTTCTTTCAAACATATTCATTTTAGATGTAATTTAGTCACTCCATTTAAATTTTGCATGGCAAATTACATTTTGTGCATAATTCTTTCATTTCTTAGTTTATAAAATGTTGAAACTACATCCAATTAACTTAAGCTCTCCAAAAAAACTATAGCTCATTGTCTTAATATTTTCCTTATCTGAGTCTTATAGAAGAAGCTTAGTAAAAATTTAGCACTCATAAAACCGAAAGACTTTGCATTTCTAGGGAACTGACAACCAGTTGCTGAAAATTATGTTCCATCTGTCACTTCAGCCAATTTCAAGTGTTTCTCTTTTTCAAAAATTCAATGCTATATAATTTAATTTAGGTTGATTTCTTTAGATGATTCTGGAGTTCTTAGTAACTATAATATCTTCTACAAGAAACAAGTAAAAAACTCTCAAAATCATTATCCTTTTACTTTCAACTGATTTCATTAAATATAAATGCTTTTCATTATCTTGACAAATACATTTATTTGAGTAGGAAAAATGTATTGAGGAAAGAAAGCTTCTGCCTAAGAGAGACAGAAGGGGAACTGGAAAATGGGCTGCCCACTCACCCCACTTCTCAAACATACAGCCAAGCCATGTGGTGATGTGGGTACAAAGTGGGACAAAATTATAAGACCCTATGGAAAATTATATGGTGGGCATGAGGTGACCAACCAATAAGATTACAAGTACAGTGACCCAGGTAACATTGATTAAATGGGGGTCAAATGGAGGAGCAAGTCACATACAAGCCTACAAGGATTTTCAGTAAGGGTAGGGTCAGGGATATTTCCTGGAAAGGCTGGGTTAAGACCTTGGCCCCCCACCCAGGTGATTGATACTATTCAGAGTATAAATCACTACTTATCCCCAGGGGAACCACAAAGGTCTAGTAGTTTCTCTCCTTTTACAATTCTGGGCTTCAGTGAATGTGTCTTGATTGTCCTCCCTGTTGGCTCCGTGCTGTGTTGGCTCCTTCAGGGTGGCCCTGTCTAACCATCTACAAGATATCTAATTAATTTACCTATCTGCAATACTCCCCCCTCTGAAGAAGTACCTCTAACTGCTGTGAGGGGGCAAAGGGTGAAGACAGCTCTGCCTGCTTCCTGCTGAAGAGGTCTTAGTTGTGATCAGCAATTACAGATACTCTACAGAGGATTTATCTAAAGGCATTTGGTAGATGCCTGTATTATTATCTTGATATTTGTATAGCTTTTAAGTCTGGAGGACACAAATCCAAAGAAACAGTTAAGAATGCGTGGGCCAAATTATAAGGTCAGCAGGATTGCTAGGAATATAGTCCAAAAAGAGGATAAGGAGAAGGTCTAGGGGACTTCAGAATCCAACACAGAAGAAATATTATATAGTTCAGCAGTTATGAGGTGTTTGCAAGGTTGATCTGGTGGATCCCAGTAAAAGAAGTCTAGCACAATTGTCCTTGGTTCCATTTGTATGACTACATGGAGTTTGGCAGCCTCTAGACAAGAATAAACAAAACTTTTAAGAAATAACAGTAAGTATAATCTAAGCATGAGCACATTAAAATGAAAGTGTAGGTTGGTCAGAAAGTCACAATTAGATACTAAAATAGTGAGAAATTATAAGCTGTTGGCTCTTTTCATTGATAGAGGTTATCAATAAATCTGATACTTTGCCATAAGTCTCTCTCTAGTTTGAGCTGTCAGATAAGAGACAATTTCAAGAACAAATTTCACTAAGAAATATAAAATTCTAATTTAGTTCTTATAGATTTTACCATAGTTTCTTCCTAATGATCCATAACCAAGGTCAGCTACTTTTTAATCATTTAATTAGAAAAAATCAAAATTGGGCAATTCAATTTGCTGGGAAGGACTTCAGACTTAGAAGTAGTAGACATGAGTACAGATACTGACTCTGATTTAATAGACCTCTAACTTTGTGTAAATTATATAACTTCCTGTTTCCTTTTTCTTCCTGTGTGTGATAAATAAGTGATAATTTCAGCTTGTATTTGTTCAGTCACTATGGATCTCCAGGCATGTGCCAGTAAGTCTTCCAGGATCTGAAGACATAGCATTACAAAGAATAAAATCATTGTATTAAAAATCATAAATCATTTTGGGGGCTAAATATGAAAAGAGACAAATATTTTAACAATGAAATGTAAGTTAATATCATAAATTAGATTCCATATCTGATAATATTATTTGGAAAACTACATAAAATAACATTAATTAAATTTGTTTCCCAAAATTTTGTGTGTGCTAAGATAAATCATAAAGGAAAGGCATGTAAAATCTTTCTGATGGTGTTCTTGTACTACACCTGGCTTGCTTCTAATAGGAAAGGAAACCAGGATTTGAATACTAGGTAAATGATGATATTTGCTTTATTTCCTTTATACTGAGGACTCACAATGCATTTCTTAACCAAAAGAAAATAGAGGCAATGGTTTTGAGCAGAAAACAGCACATTATGTAAGTCACCACTATGACTATTTTTATCAAAAATTGACTTTCTTTTTTATATAATTAGTCACATTGTTGAAATGATGGATAAATAGATAGTAGCATATGGTGTTGCTTGAAGTATATGATATGACTCTATCAATTGTGTCTCTATTGTACTGTGTTTGTGGATTTTACTCACATTTTTCTCCTATTACCTGTTTCTCTTCTTTTAGGTAACACATTCATTAATTTTCTGGACATTTCCAGAAATGCTTTGAAGATTTGTCAATATGTATATCTTTATCAGTGAGATGTAAGATGATGTACTTCTGATTATTCTTTCAAACTATACCTAAAAGTTAAGAGGATACCCTTTTTAAATTAGTGTTCTTTTGTACTTACTGAAATGTACCTGCATCAGAAGGGAAGCGAGAAGCTATCTTGGTTGTTGCTCTTAAAGGAGAAAGGAACGGCAGATTGGATCCTAACATCATGGGTCTCCGTAACGTGACAACTCCCGTGAATTACTTTAATAGAGGAAAGTGGTGGATCTTTTTATACAGTGTTCTAATATTTTATAACAATATTCGAACAAATTCCAGTTGACATATAAATAATCTTGCTATCTCTTTTTTTTTCATTGCCTTGTAATTTTAGGGTTGGTAGATTTGCTTTCACTTCTATTTTCCTCATTATTAGTAAAACTTTAAATTTGCTTTCTCACTGTCTTATTGTCATATTTTTTCCAGAAACACAGCTATCTTATACTGTGTATAAATTATAACAGTGTTTTCCTGGTCTTTTTTCCCTCTTCCTTGACAATCAAACCTATGTTCTCCAGCGTGGAAGGCCAGTGCTTTATCCTTGATCTACATTGCTAACCATTACAGATGTATAGTAGACAAAATTCTATAGAGTAATCTCAAAGAATTCAAACATTGAGCACATTTTAAAATATATCTGTAATTTAGGACTTCAGTCGGATAATTAGATAATTAATGAATGCCTTAATTTTATAAGAAAGACAGAGGGCAATACTTTAAAATGGGCAAAATAATTTATATACATATATATATATATTATATATATGTAGTATACACAAATATATATTTATATAGTCACACATAGTTGCATATGTGCATATATATATATATGCAAGTGTGTTAGAAAACTGAAAGATTTGTGTAAAGAAATTATAAACAATACAGAATATAAAAATTTTAGAAATATGAAATAGAAAAAAAAATATTGATTTTTTCCATGAGTTTCCAAAAGAAAACTAGAAAAGAAGTGAATTTTTATGAGAAAATGTCATATATTTGGAGAGCTGTATCATTTTTTGATACTGTACGAATTTTAGAATTGTTTTTTCTATTTCACAAACAGTGCTATCGGTATTTTATTGGTATTACATTATATCTATTTTTTTGTGATACGGCTATCTGGAAGATATTAGTTCTGCCTATCCAAGGAGAGGTGATATGTTTCCATTTGATGACCTCTTCAATAATTTTTACTCGGTAGTATAGTTTCTATTATAAAAGTCCTTTAACATTCTTGGTTAGGTTTCTTCCTAAATATTTAACATTTCTTAACAATAATGAGAATGAAAAGGTTTTCCTAATTTATTTTTCTCTGCTTTCACTATATTTAAAAACTATACCACTTCACTGAATTTTTTTTTCTGATTTCTTCAGGTGCTTTGCAAGATATTTTAATCATTAATTAAGTTTATGGTACAATTTAGATCTGCATAATGATCACATTTTTTATATGCAATTTGTACCTGTGCATGTATATGAATCTTGACTCATATTTTCCCATTCCCCGCCTCTTCCTTCCCCTTCCTATTTACAAGACTTTTCTTCAGTTTTATCTTGCTTTTCTCAGTGTATCTTTTTTCTTTCTCCCCCAACTGTGCCACTTCCAACTTAAAAATTTTCTTCATATTTTGTAATATCTGTTATCCATTTTGCTCCTTATTTACACTTTCAGTTTTTCACACCAGAGAAATAATGCACTATTTACACACATGAGTCCAACCTATTTCACTTAAGAGTATGGTTTCTAGGTGTATCCATTTAACTATAAATGTCTAAAGTTTATCCTTCTTTATGACAGGATAGTATTTCATTGTCTAAAAAAGGTTTCTGAAAAGGAGTATTTTTCTATTTTTTATTCATTAAATTTATTGCTAAATTTTACATATACAATATGCTGACATTAATTATTGGGAATTTGTACCTTTATATATCTTAGCTCTTATTTTTATTCCATCTCACTGCCCCTTGGGGTTGCCTTGATTTTGAGTTTTATTTACATGTCTTCTCATTTCAACAAATGCAGCCTGCTGTGCCTTAGTTGAGGTAACTCCTTTCTTGCCCAGTGGGCTTCAATTCTCAGCAGGCCTCCTTCAGAGAGGCCATCTCTCTGCTACTCACCACTGTGCCAATTCCTGGATTCAGAATGACGGCCTTCTGGATCCCTGTGCTGCACTGTTTTCAGGCAGAGTTCTGGCTGGGACTTGCATACATTTAGGATGGTATCTGGGCATGTCTTTCACTGGGGCGTACCCACCTGCATACCTGTTGTCTGGGAGGGCATTTGGCTGGGTGCTGTGCACCCAAGTCACTGGTATCTGGTAGGGGCTCTGGCTGGGACCTGGGCCCCTGTGCCTCTGTTGTCAATTCCGGCTTCTGGCTGGGGTCTGTACACACTTACCAATGGTATCTGGGCCTATACACCTCTTTATCCATTCATCAGTTGATGGGGATTTGGGTTTTTTCCAAGATTGAGTTGCTGCAAATTGTGCTGCTATGAACATGGGTATGCATATATCATTGCGGTATGATGCTTTCAATTCTTTTTTGTTGTTCTATTTTTGTTTGTTGCTTTTGGTATGTCTTCAGTGTTTTTATTTGATAGCCTAACATCTGCTCTCAGGTAATGGAAACTGAGATCAATCTGGGTAGGAGTTCAGCTGCTTAATGTTTGTTGTAGTTACAGATGTGAGCAGCATTATTATATCTTAGTGTCCACTTAAAAAATCTTCCTTCTTGAATCTGGGGTTAACTACATAGGTAGAATTACATGGACTTGCTCAGTTTGGAATACTGAAAAGACTCATTGAATATCAGCTGATGTACAGACATTAAGTTTTGCTCAGGTTTATTCTTTTTTGATTTGTATTCAAAAATATGTCTCCCTGTTCAAGTTTTGCATTTTTTGTCTGGGATGTATGAACATACACTGATTAGGCCACATTTCATTGTATCTATTTATGTTTCATTTCTTTGTACAGAAGATGAAATGTAATGATGGGAAAAAAACTTATATCAGAGTTTGAGGTTTCAGTTTTCTGAAAAGGAGTATTTATATCTACCTGGAATATTAGAATATAGTAAGTTTTATGGCTATAATCCTGAATCTGTTTCCTCTCCAAAATCTCTCTCTCTCTCTCTCTCTTCCTTTTCTTTTGTCTATTTTTTTCCTGTTGGATCAATTGTCAGGATACCTGTGATATGAAAGTTATGGTACTGAACTAATTGAATCAAGAGGAATAAGAGATGCTTATTTAAATTAGCTCAGTTTGATTGTGGATGTGGAAGACACACCCTAGGGAGGACTGTCACCAGAATGATGGAAAAGGGAAATGAAGGACAGCTCACTTCTGTTTCTTCTGAGGTGCTCCAGTCTTTCCCTTCCCCTTGCACATCATCTCCTGGCTTCTCGAACAGACCCTGTGGCCTTAGGATACAGATTCACATGGGACGCTGCAGGGAGTCTCAGGCCTAAGACTGCTTCAATGTCCTGTGCACAGTCCCTCTGTATTCTTCCACACCTGACTTCGCGGGTGGCCGCTGTAAGCCAATTTTGTAAATTCTTATATATTTTCATATCTTGTATTAAATCTATTTCTCTAGTGAGCACTGACTGATACATAATGTGTAAGTTGCAACTGTCTGACACACATGAAGTACTCTGACAAATCAATGTCAAGAGGACTTTAAAATTCTAACACTTTTTCCAGTCCTCCATGTGTCTGTCCCATACTCTCATTGTTTTGAGTGCCTCATATTCTTTTTAACTGAAGTTTCCTGGAGTTACTTAATATTTTTTAACATTTAGAAATTTCCATTTCTTTATTATGTATTTGGCATAGAGGTTAAAATATAGGTAGACTTTTTCAAAAGTTCTAATAATGTTAGATATTATTTTCAGAGGTCGTGTATTTACTAAATAATATTGCAGATGCACTTAATATGGTAGAACGTAAAAGAATAAGTTTCATTCCAGAGTGGAGTAATGAAAATTATTGTAAATTGTACACTAATTAATAAGTGTTTCTCTCATGATTTAAGGGGTTGGTGGAACCAGAATAAAAATAAGGTATGAGAAGTGAAAAAGCTAAATGACAAGGAATAATACAACAGTTTCTTAAATTATGGACCATATATGAGGGAATTTTTGTAAATAGCTGCCTTTTAAACTTTATTCTTTTTATTCCTCAGATTGCATCTCTAAGCACATTTGTAATTGCATCTCATTTCTTCAGTAATCCCCGTTAAAACCTACCCAGGTATCACAAAATCTACAGTGAGCATTAATCCTTTCTTAATACTCAATCTTCTCATGTTGTATTTCTTTCTCCTTGTTTCATACTCTTTTTAAAATTTTTGAAAGTATATGGTTGCAGTACATAAGGAACACAATGTGGGAAGTTGGTACATGTACATAACGTATCTTAATTCTTTGTTCATGTTCTTTTCGTCTCCCTAACCCATCCCTTGGTCACCATTCCTTTTCCAAAAGTTCTATTTACCTTTTTTTCTATATCTATCTTTTCTACAAGCTTTTTAGCTCAGTAGGGAAACATTGTTTTATTTCATTTCATTTAATACTTGCAACACCTAAGATTACATTATCACTCTCCTTCCCTTTAGAAAAAAAAATTATTGTCTTCTTAAATGTTTTGCTGTGCGTAAGTGGCAGAGCAATGATTAGAAGTGACTCTCCTTAACTCGTACTATTTCTGTTCTTGCAGCTCTCTGTTTCAGGATGGGGGTCATGTGTTGCTCATATTTTTATTGGGCAAACTTCCTGGCATGAGGAGCCTCAAATATAGTCAGAGTTCATTAAATGCTTGTTCAATTTAACTGACTCAGCTGTTTTCCATTCCTCTCCCTACCTCAGTGCTTAAAGAAGAGTTGCATTTCCTAAGAGTGTCCATTCGGTATTCCTGTAAAAAGCAGCTATTGCCATTCCTCTAGGAAGACATGACTAATGACTTCAATTTTATGACTAACAGCAGTGGAACACTAGTGACCAAGAGGATAATACAGAGCAGAAATTTGAAAAAGGTTAGCAGCCTAGAAAGCTAATTTTCTCTTCTTCTATTTTAGCATTATTCTCTGAGACAGAAAAAAAAAAAGTGGTTTTCTTCTTTCTAGGTACCAGCAACATATTGGAACTCCTATGAGCCCGGTGTACTGTCAAACACTGGTTTTTATTTACAGAAATGCTATAGGTTTTCAAGGTTAAAAATGTTCCATAGGCATACATACAATACAAATATTGTTTGATCATTATTATTAATCCTGTTACTATAAGTGCATTATCATAATATAATGAGTCACTTGATAGAGTAAAAATTAAGCAAATAGGAAGGAACTTAATAACTATAGCTATAAGCATTTATTAAAGCAGCAGTTGCTGATAACTGAATAACGCTCATTTTAAGTGTTTAAGTAGTTTTATGATGTGTCAATTTGCAAGGACAATTACAATGAACATTATATTATTTTCAATTCTCATTGCAATATATAAATTAATTGTTCTTTCCTATGTCAAAACATTTGTAACAAAAATTATGCTATTTATTATCAACAATTTAAAAATGACCTTGATGGGCTAAATTGTGGAAAACTACAGTAAGCTATTATGAAAATTAATTTTAAAGAAAAGTATGCATGTCCACTCTGGTATAATATTTTAAACTCTTTTTTTAAAGAGCCTGTATGACTTGAGTGAATAGGCCCTGTATCACTCAAAAGAAATATGTATAATCCAATGCCATTTTTATTATTTGCAATATTGATTTTTTCGTAAAATTTAAAATTAGAAGAAATAATATAAAGGAAAACCTATGGAATTATTTGTAAAACAGTAAGGATTAGTGTATGGTAAAGATCTCTTTTTATGAGAAGATTACTCATGAGGTGGTATTTTCATTCATAATTGAAGATGATATATAATTTTTTGTGCAAGAAAAATTATTGCTGTATAGTAAATCCAAAATAATATATCAAGATGCGCTTATGCACCTCTAAGTTTCTCTCTTTCCACTGATTACTAGAGAATGTGCTTATTTTGAAAACAGACAATGATCCCTCAGGCACATTGTTGAACAAATCTCATTTCCCTAGTAAATGGTTCTCAAATACTTGAAAATTTAGCATATAAAATAGTCATGGGTTTTGGTGAAGATGCTTGATACTTAATTAAAAGGTCTGTGGTAATTTTAAAATGGACATTTTTTTAAAGGTTGATTTCATCAGTAAGAGTGTCTAACACTCCAAAGCAGGATGAGAGCAATTATCTTTTTTACAATATGTGTGAATCTGGCAAGCTAACCTGTATGAAATTTATCATCACTTACATTTGCACAATTTTATAAATTGCTTACCTTTTTTGGTTAAGGCCATCAGAGCTGATTTACAAAGTAAATTTTCTCTTTCAGAAAACAAAGCAATCCATTGTGAGCATTAAACATGTAGCTTTAATGTCCATGTTTGACCACCGTGATAGGAGTGAAATGTGAAAGCGAATGTGGAATAGCAAAACTTTGATATGATGCAGTGATTTTGGAGAATCATTACTGAGAAATCAGTGGAAGTGCCAAAGATTTAGTCCAAGTATTAGGATCTTAATATTGCAGATCAAATTTTATTATTTCTAGCTAGAGAAACACATTTCATACTGTTTTCAATTTTACTTAACCTTAAAACAAATAAAAAAGAAACTTCAAAACATAAATTTGATGCTATATGTAGGGTAGATGTGGGGCCTAATGCAATTTGTGTACTTTACTCATAAGTATGAGCTATAGATGCACCAATGATTCAAATACTCGCATAAACCTTACTATCTATGTGTCTTTGGCCAAAGTGAAAACACGCTTAGTAGTTCTGTTTCCTAGTCTTTTGCACAACTATTATAATATCCACTTAAGGGTTTATAATTTCAGTGGCTTTTCTATGTAAGACACTTAGAGTGATCTAGCCCTCATCTTGAACATTCAGCATGTATGACTTATTTTCATGAATGTTTTATTCATAGTTAAGAAACTCCAAAACCAGAGGTTGGTGTCATGTTCTATTTACAGCCCTGAAATAATATTCTTGATTTCAGCAAGGTTATACATCCAGGCCTCTTATTTTATTCTTTCTCACTGACCTATTACATCACACTCAGGATATCATTAGGCTTAAACTTATAAAAATGTAAATATTTGAACATTTCTCACCCTTACAAACAGCAGATTAGAGGCCAGAGGAAAACCCCTGGTAGGCCCACCCCTTCAGACCAGCATGCTTGAGGATCCCAGCCAGCTGGGGCCAACACAGAGGTGTTCATGCCTTCAGCGACCACACCCCAATGAACAAGAGAAAGAGGGCCTCTCTCAGGATCTGAGATGTAAATTGAAGCCCACTGGACAAGTGAAGAAAATCTGTGATACAGGCACACCACACCACCATAGTTGGTAAGTTGGAGGGACCAGCATCTCCCATCGTAACCTGATCTAACATCAGGGAAAAGATAGCTGAAACGTGCAGTAGAACCTTGCAGAGTTCAACTGAGCAGGAGATCAAAGATCTCAACTTGGGCCTTGCAACCAAAAATCAGCTTGAACCTCAGGGGCAGCTGCCAGTTTGCTGAGACAAATTAACAGATCTGCACACTACTGGCTATGCTATCTACTATGTCAACAGAGGCATGACCTGAAGGAGGTCCTCTATTTCTATTTGTATTTTTTATTTTCAAAGTAATATTTTTCTCTTATCAATGATCATTTAAATTTTTTATCTTTCTTTTCTCAAATTTTTGTCCTTTCTATCTTTTTTCTTATCTTCTTTTCTTTCTCTCTCCACTTTTGATCTCCATTACTCTCCTTTTATATTTCTATTCCTATCCCAATAATTTAATTTCTTTTCCTTTTATCTTTTTGCTTCTCTTAATGGCCATTAGGTTTTAAAAGAGTGATTACAGTCTTTAGCTTCCCTATTGCTGTTAGTTTGTTCTGTTCTTGGGTATATTTTATTCTGTATTCTTCTCTTCACTTCAACATCTCCCTAGTGTTTGTGTGATTTTCCTGTGTCCTCTGACATCACTTCTAACCTTTCTCTATCCTATCTATCTATCCTTCCCTCCCCTACTTCTTCTAAATACACATCCTGACGGGTAAAGTTGCTATGTTGAAGAGTTTATTCACTATAAACATATTTTTGGCTGGTCTTCAATTTTGATTTAATTCACACAGTTAAAGGAAATAGATTAATAACTACCACATATTGTCATTTTCTAATCTGTGCTTGGTGCTATCCTGTCGCTGATTATATCACATGGGCGAAGTTGTTGTGACGAATCTTACCAGTTGTCTTTGCTGGTATAATGAAAATGAAATTGCCTGAGAGACAACAGAGACCTAAAGAACAGCTATATCTGGAAGATGGAAATATTAAACCAGGAATTAAACTAAGGACAGTACCAATGACAAAAATAGAAAAGAGAAGACATTTAAACAAGTCACAAACACAGAATTCCACCTAATGAAAGGTAAACTCTGGGGGAAATGAGGTGGAAATGTCTGACAGTAAACCATTGGACACCCAGAACTGGATAAACGAGGCACTAGAAATATTCGAAACACAAATAATTTCCCAGATAACTACAGAGATGGGAAGAAGAATAAAAGACATGATTAGCAACTCAAGAATAGAATCAGATTTAAAAAAAATAGATGAACTCAGGTCCATAATGGAAACCATGGATGCCTAGCATAGGAAATAAATAGAAAACTTGAATGCCCAATATAAGGAAGAAATGGAATTGATGGAACAGATTCCAAGAGATATCCAGGACATTAAAGACTCCATAGAAACCATTCACAGGATGAAGGAATGTGCAGATAGAATTTCAGATATAGAAGAAAGGATTGTGGTCAGTGACTTTGAACAGAGAGATATCTATAAAACAGTAAGGAACCATGAGAAATCAGTTGAAAACTCTTAGATGATGCAAAAGAAATATAAGACTGACAGGATCCATGAAGTAATAGAATAAAGTACAAATGACATTAAAAAACTGTTCAGAGAATTAATGACAGAAAACTTCCCAAACAGAAAGAAAGAATTTGACATATAGATAAGTGAGGCATGTAAGACTCCAACTAGCCACTATTTAAAAAAAAAAATCTACACCTAGATATATAATAATCAAGATCCTGGAAACCCAACAGAAGGACAAAATACAACAAGCAGTTAGAGAAGAGAAATAATCACATGCAAAGGAAAGCCCATCAGAATCACAGCAGCCTTTTCAACACAAACTCTCAAGTCAAGGAAAGCCTGGACTTTTCTCAAGTCCTAAAAGAAAACAACTTCTAGTGCACATGTGAATCTACAATTATCTCAGGATAATAAGTTTAATTGAAAAGGAATAATAATATAAAAAACCTCCAACTTAGACTGATGTATCCTGTAAAACTATCTTTCTAAATAGACAAGGAAATAAGATACTTCCATGACAAAGAACACCTGAAAAATTTCATGAACACCAAACACTTCTAAAAAGTATACTTGAAAAAGAAAATGAAGGGCACAACTCCATAATGGTCAACAGAGCAAATATACAAGGCAAGGCAAGAAATTAAAAGGAGAGAGGGAAAAACAAAAGAATAAAAAACCAAGAGAAAATAACATGGCAATGAAAAGCCAATACATAAGTTATATCCATCAATGTTAATGGCCTCAATTCACCCATCAAAAGTGACAGGCTGGCAAACTCAATGAGAAAAAAAAAAAAAAAAAAAGTAATTCAAATTGAATCACTCTAACCTGTTGTTCCTCCCCTTTAAGTTTATTGGTACATTTAAAGCAAGCAATTCAGTTACATTTGTCATTGGGATGTTGCACATTTACATGCTATGTCTTGGTTCTTATTTTTACCCATACCCCTGCCCTCGCTTCACCGCCTTCACCTTTCCCTATTTACAAAGACATTGTTTCCATTTTTTCCTTTTTCTCATGTTAATTCCATTGGTCTCTTTTTCCCCCTACCCCTCCCCTTTCTCCTTCCCCATTTACACCTCTTCTTCCTAATTCACATTATCTATTATACCTTTTAGTTTATTTACACTTTCAGTTTCTCACACTAGAGAATCTACTTGGTATTTACGCATATGTGTCCTATTTATTTCACTTAAGAGTAGTGGCTGAATATGCATCCATCTAACTATAAATGTCTGTAGTTTCTCATTATTTATGGCTGAGTAGTACTCCATTTTATAAACCATCCACAGTTTCTTTATCCAGTCTCCTATTGATGGACAATTGGGCTGCTTTCAAATTTTAGCTATCACTTTTGTCTTTCCTGAATCTTTTCTATTCCCTGAATGTTTCTGTTGATAGCATCACACATACCTTTAGAAAATGAAGACTTATATTTTAACTTATGATGTCATTAGGTAAACAATTGAAAGTTTTATTTTCCTTAGATAGAGGTTATGTTTTTCAATGAAACTGGAATATTGAGTAGCACCACAAATATAAGAAGTGTATAGCACCTATTAGACTCTACCAATAGCCTAGCTCTCGCTATTTATGATATGGTGTTCTATAACATATATTCAAATTATTTCAATTAACTTATCACTATTTAAATTTAACAGAGTACATTTCTGTAGCTTACCACAAAGAAACCAAGTCAAATTACTGTAATACTCAGATGTTTATCATCTGATAATACAAACTGATCATGATTTCCTGCATTCATTATAAAAACCCTGCAAAACATTGGAATAGATGGTATATATCTTAACTTAATAAAGGCTATCTATGAAAAACCAACAGCCAATATTACATTAAATGGCCAAAAACTGAAAACCTTCATGTTAAAATCAGGAACAAGAAAAGGATGCCCACTATCACCACTCCTCTTCAGTATAGTTCTGGAAACATTAGCCACAGCAATTAGACAAGAGAAAGAAATTAAAACAATAAAGATAAGGAAAGGAAAAAGTTAAACTGTCATTATTTGCCAATGATATGATACTCTACATTGAAGATGCAAAAAATCCCACCAAAAGACTTCTAGACTTAATTGACACTTTTAGCTGAGTACCTGGATACAAGGTCAACATTCAAAAATCAATAGCCTTCTTGTACACAGATAACAGACTCAATGAGAGAGAGATTAGGGAAACAATTCCTTTCACAATAGCCTCCAAAACAATGAAGTATCTAGAAATCAATCTAACAAAAGAAGCAAAAAAGACCTCTACACTGAAAACTACAGCACTCTGAAAAAAGAGATCAAAGAGAATATAAGAAAATGGAAAGATATCCCCTGCTCCTGGGTAGGAAGAATCAGCATAGTGAAAATGGCCATACCACCAAAACTGCTATACAGATTCAATGTAATGCCAATTGAAATTCCAACAGTATATTTCACAGAACTAGAAAAAAGAATCCAAAAATTCATTTGGAACCATAAGAGACCTAGAATAGCAAAAGCCATCCTAGGCGACAGAGACATGCAGAAGGTATAACAGTTCCCAATTTGAAACTATACTACAAAGCCACTGTGATAAAAACAGCATGGTACTGGCAAAGAAACAGACCCAAGGATCAGTGGAACAGACTTGGAAGATACAAAAACAACTCCAGATGTACTCAGCTACCTCATATTTGACAAAGGAGCTCACCATCCTCACTAGAGGCAAGATAGTCTCTAATATCTCTACTCCTTAAGCACTGAAAATGAACTCTGAGTAAGTAGTCTAAGCAAGCTAACTAATACAGTAGTTAAGAACGCACATTTAAGTCACATTGCTTGATTTTGAATTATAGATCACTTACCAGATTTATGAGCCTACCTTCATTCTCAGTGACTCCATTTTTTTAAATTTTTAGTGAAAATAAAATAGTATTTCTTTTATATAGCTATTCCAAGGGATCAGTGTGCTAATAGAATTGAAATTTCCAATGCTGACCCTTAAAAATTGTATGTGCTTCACGACTACTTTTTAAAAAGATGATAGCACATTATATATTGTTGAGAGTGTTTCTGTTACTTGTTTTAATCGGGTCAAATAATAAATATGTATAACTCATATATAGAAAAGTATTAACCATTCAAAGTAGTAAAGATCTATCCCAGGAATTCTTCATTCCTAGAGTTCAGCACTAATGCCCTATATAACTATTTGAACATTGCCCAATGTAACCAATATCTATGAAAAAATCTGTGCAATATGAATAAGAATCTTAATTTCCCCATAGTGTTTTTAGGAAGAGCTTGATAATTATGTAATTAGAATAGTGAAAATTTTTGAAACACACACATACGTTTTCCTTAGAATTTTCAATAGTATTAATGGGAGAGAATGCAAAAACATATTTTAATTAGTCCTTGGAAATGTTGTACTTCTATCTCTTTGGAACCAAAGTGCATATATATTTCATATTTCTTAATCACAGTTTTCATAAGAAAACAAAATCATACATTTAATGCAAAAATTTCAAAGTAGTAACAGAATTTTAATGTCAAGTGATACACATAATCTTTTAAAAGAAATCTTTACTGTATATGTGTTTATAAGGAAGATAGGTGAAACAACATAAAGAAATATGTGTTAGCCAATTGCCCAACACATATTTCTTTATATTAGGTTTCACCTACCTTCCATGTATACATATACACAGTAAAGATTTCTTTTATCAGGTTATGTGTATCACTTGACATTAAAATTCTGTTACTACTTTGAAATATAATCCTGTAGTATGCTAAAAAATTAGAGGCCCTTTGAGGGGTCTTTCTTTTTTTGTGTTTTCTTTGGTGGTACCAACAATTGCACTCAGGGCCTCATGCATACTACATAGGTCCTGAATACTGAGCTGCAGCCTTGGCCCTATGTTGAAAATTTGAACCAAAATTTATATAAATTTTGTGGCTTAAAATTGATTCCCTTCAATATGATACATTCTGTTACTTTATGTTCATGTAACTTTATTTAGTAAACTAGATAATTCACCATTGAAGGGGCTGTGTGTGTGTGTGTGTGTGTGTGTGTGTGTGTGTGTGTTTAAAATTGCTGGCAAGGGATTTAGCTCAGTGGTTCTGCCACCTGCCTCGCAAGAGCAAGAACCCAGGTTTGATCCCTGGAGCCAAAAAAAAAATTTTTTTTCTGGCAAGGCATGCAGTTCATATTTACAAATGAAAGTAGAAAGAGGCAAACAATTCCAGAGCTGAAGTAAATCTTAAGTGGTAGATAAGAACAGAGGAATTAATACATTTTACAGTTTCCCTCAAGAGGAGAGAAAATTTAGTGTTTTGTCACAACATGAAGAGTCCATAGGCTATAACCTAGGTATGTATTTGGTTTCAATTTGCAGGAACAAGGTTAAAAGTAATGGAATCTATAAAAGATAAACTTGAAATTTAAATGAATGGAATCTGAATCTGATTTTTGTAGCTTGCCCCCAGTCTAAGAGTCCTCGGGATTCTGAGAAGCTAGACAAACCTTCCAGCAATGTCAGGTGACTCAAGAGACAAAGGTAGGATTCAGGAAACTGTATTTTATCCATGACCAAAAGAACCAACATCAGATGAAAAATCTCATTTTAAACTGCTATAAAATGTGTGTAAAATATATTTTAAAAATCTGTTTAGTTGTCTCAGATAAAAACTAAAACTTCCTAACTTAATATTATAAAATATTCTTAAAATCCCAGAGAAAATTATAGAGACCACAGCGATCCCCAAAGCCTACTGTACATTTTCCATCATGCTTTTTCCAGTGTGCACTTTAGTAACTAGATACCAAATACTAGAAAGTATAACTAAATAATCTATACTCATGCTGGTCTGAGAAGGTAGAGTTTAAAATTCAGAAGTGGCTATGTTGCAGCATGCCCGGCAATAACAGAAACTTTCACATGAGAAGCCAAAAAATGTTACAAAAAGTATTTTCTAGACACAAGAAAAATACAATAGAATCCAGTCTTAAATCACAAAACCCATGCTCAAATGTATCAAAATGATTTTCCAAAGTTTTATCATCTCAGGAGAACTAGAGCATGAATAACTCTTAGACATCACTTTGCAATATTACCTACCAATAGCTCTTACTGGAAGGACAAAATGTCACAAGTGCTGTGAGGACGTTGCGAAAAATGAAAGCATGTTCACTATTTCTCTTAGTACAAATCAGTACAGCCATATGGACAACAATTCAAAAATTACTCAAACAATTAGAAAAACAACTACCACATGAACCAGCAGCCCCACTGCTGGGTTACAACCATTTATGTTAGTTAAATAAACCAGTCACTGGAAAACAAGTACATAAAGACACTAAACATAAAATCTTTTATATTTTGATCTCACAGAAGATGAGAGTAGAGAAATGGTTAGCAGAGGTAGGAAAGAGGAGAGTGCAGGAAGAAATGGGGAAAATTTGATCAATGAATTAAGTTGCAGTTAGAAAGAAGTGCTGTGATGCTATTGTGCAGTATGTAATTATAGGTAATAGTAATACTTGTATATTTCAAAATTAAGAAGAAAGAGTTTTAATGATTTTAATCATATACAAAGATAAATATTTGAGGGGATAGATATGTTTAACCTGATTTAAACATTATACTGTATAAGTGTTTCCTTAATTACACCATTCCAATAATATGTACAATTTTATCTATTAGTTAAATGTTAGAAGTAACCATATTCTGTGGGAATTAAAAAAAAATAAAAAGAGAAAGGAAATAAAATGCAGAAAAATGAGATACATATTACATGTTCCAAATAAGTTTAAGTCAGAATATAACTGGAATCTCAGAAAGAACACAAAATGTAGCTCAAAGATGTTATTTTATTAAAACAAATGTAGAAATATGAAAAATTAAAGCAATGCCTTTAGTTTCCACACTGTGAAATTTAAATGAATAATTCTGAGAAAATGACATAAGAAGTGTGATAAAACCAAGGGAATGGAAAAATAGAAGAAAAATAACACCAACTACCTTTACAACAAAAATGCTGCAAGTCAGAGAAAAATTAAAGATCCTTTTAAAGTACTGATACAAACATTGTAACAGGGCCAGTGATTTGGCTCAGTGGTTCTATCGTCTGCCTCACAAGCACAAGGTCCTGGTTTGATCTCTGGTACCAAAAATTAAAAAAAACAAAAACAAAATTTGACCCCTAAAAGTTTGTAGCCAAATAAAAAGCCTATTAAAATAAAATAATGACATTTTACCCAAGCTGAAAATAATAGATACTAGTTCTATAAGAAATGCATTACAAAAATAAAATACATTTCTTCAGAAAGAAAGAAAATCATATCACAGATAGCATAGTAATTTAGGAAGGCACATAGAGCAAGTTCTAAAAAGTCATACTAAATGAATACTATTTCCTTCAAAAATAATATTTATTAACATCTTTTACATTCAGAATTTATGTGCCCAACAGAAGTATCATGAAGAAAGGAAGGTCTTATTTGACTAATGTACATTGAAAGGGCCCTGCCATATGGAAAAATAAACACATCTCTAATTACACAGAGGATTTTTACAAAGTCCTTATGAGAAATTACAAAATGTGGGAATTTGTAACTCCTAAAATTTTATAAATTAAATGAATATGTACCTAATATGAAACTAAAAGGAGATATCCATGAATGAAAATTTTGGAGTAACCTATATTCATAAGAAAAACAAAACTAAAATAAGAGTTGGGTCAAATACAATTGTAGACAAACACTTTATTAATAAGTTCAAAAATTATGAATAAAGTAAATTGTCCAGTTGATAGAAATTTTTGTAAAAGGAAAGAAACATCAGAATAAAATTATTAAGATACTCTGAAGAGACATGAAGTATAAGGCACCAAAATATTAATGTAGAAAAGATACAAAATCTGATATATTCTACCTGGCTATGTGTTTAAACATTTACCCACCAAATACAGTTGATGGCAGATATGTTGAAGACTTGTGCTGCCCCTGTCCTTCATCTCATGATTAAATCAATTAATAAACAATCACCTGGTACATACTGTGTTAATGCACACCCATCCTCTAATCCTGGCTGTGTCCTTAGTGTCATATTTTAAGTAGGATTTGCACTACTGAAGATAATGAAATAGTTGTAAACTGTCTCATTTTCACCTATTATTGCTTCATCACCGACTAAGCCTCATCATAGACTTTCTTAACTTTTTTTTTCAAACACTTCACTCACTTATATTCAGCTATTATGGAGAACAATCTGAACTGCTCTCTCTATAGTATACCAGGTATCGAACTTGGGCCCTTGCACTTGCGAAGCAGGCGGCACAATCGCTGAGCTAAATCCCCAGCCCCTGATTGCTCTGTCTAATCCAATGTTCCTTGGGCTACAACACTACTGTGTAGCAACATCTTAGGATATCATGAGTTGGTAACAGGATATAGAGAAATAATCAAATGAATAATAAAATAAGGACCTTCTAAATTTGAAAATACAGAGAAATTCAAATTTACCACTTTCTCTGACTTTCATCATGCCATTAGGATTATTATCTTTCTAAGTAATTAATTTTATTGGCACATTTACAGTATACAATGTGATGACATTCATCATTAGAAATTTGCACCTTTGCATAATCCATCATGGTTCTTATTTATTCCCCATTTCCCGGCCCTCACTTCAACTCCTCCCTATCTACAAAGACATTTTTTTCTTTTTCTCATAGTAATTCAATTCCCATCTTTCTTTTTCTGTACCACTCTCATTTTCCATTCTGCTTTGCACCTTTTTTTCCTATTTCTCATTATCTATTATATCTTTAGTCCTTATTTACACTTTCAGTTTCTCACACTAGAAAAACTATTCAGTATTCGCACATATATACCCTATTTATTTCACTTAAGAGTAGTGGCTAAATATGCACCCATTTAGGTGTAAATGTCTCTAGCTCTCATTCTTTATGGCTGAGTAGTATTCCATTTTATAAACAAACCACATTTTCTTTATCCAGTCTCCTGTTAATGGGCAATTGGCCTGCTTGCAAGTTTCAGCTATCATGAATTGTGCTGCTATGAACATGGGTGTACATATATCACTGTGGTATGATTCTTTTCATTCTTTGGGAAAGGTATCCAGCAGGAGGATAACAGGGTCAAATGAAACATCTAATCCTAGTTATTTGAGGCATCTCCATACTGATTTCCACAGTGGTTGCACCAGTCTACACTCCCACCAGCAGCGGAGCAGGGTTCCTCTTTCCCCACAGTTCCACCAGCATTTGTCACTGGCTGATTTCAGAATAACAGCCATTCTTTCTGGGGTGAGATAAAATCTCAGTGTTGCTTTCATTTACATCTTCAAATGACCAGTGATGTTGAATATTTTTCATATATATATTTGCTATTTATACTTCTTTCTGAAATATCTGCTCATTTCAGATGACCATTTTTGGACTGGGTATTTAAATTTGGGAGGTCTGATTTTTTTAAAGTTCTTTATATATTCTAGATAGTAGACCTTTGTCTGAGGAAGAGCTGGTGAAAATTTTGTCCCACATAATGGGTTGTCTATTCACACTATTGGTTGTTTCTTTTGCAGTCCAGAAGCTTTTAATAAGAAGAGATCCCACTTGTTGATAGTTTGTACTAGTTCAAGGGCAAATGAGGTTTTGTTCATAAAATATTTTCCTTAACCAATGTCTTCAAGAATTCCTCCTAACATCTTTTCCAGCCATTTTGTGCTTTTTAAAAATCTTTTCTCTCTCTTTCTTTCTTTCTTTCTTTCTTTCTTTCTTTCTTTCTTTCTTTCTTTCTTTTCTTTCTTGGTACCAGGGATTGAACTCAGGACCTTGTACTTTTGAGGCAGGCAATGGAATCACTGAGCTAAATCCCTGGCACCCATTTTAGTGTTTTTGTTTTAATATTTAGACATTTAATCCATTTTAATTTTAGTTTAGTGCATGGTAAGAGATATAGATCTAGTTTTAAACTTTGGCAAGTTGAGACCCAGGTTTTCCAGCACCATTTATCACAGAGGCTCTCTTCCCTCCAGTGAGGGTCTTTGGCTCCTTTGTTGAAAATGATGTGGCTAAGTGTATCTGGAGTTGTTTCTGCATCTACTAATCTGTTCCACTGGTCCTCAGGTCTGTTTCTTTGTATCACCATGTTATTTTTATCACGGTAGCTTTGTAGCATAATTTCAAGTCAGGGAATGTGATACCCCCTGCCTTATTTTTATTTCCTAGAATTGCTTTTGCTATTCTAGGTCTCTTGTTCCAAATAAATTTTTGGACTTTTTTCTCAAGGTCTGTGAAGTATGCTACTGGGATTTCAATTGGGATTGCATTGAATCTATATAGCAGTTTTGGAAGTATGGCCATTTTCACCATGTTGATTCTTCCTACCCAGGAACAAGGAATGTCTTTCCATTTTCTGATGACCTCTTCAATGTCTGTTTTCTGTGTTGTAGTCTTTGATTTGTTTTGTTAGGTGGACTCCTGGGTATTTTTAAGTTTTTGGATGCTATTGTGAAAGGGATTATTTGTCCCACTTTTCTCTCAGTAAGTCTGTTTTTCATGTACAGGAAAGTCATTCACTTTTGTGTGTTTAATTTATATCCAGCTACTCTACTAAATCTCTCAATTAAGTCTGGAAGACTAATGAAGTTCTTGGGTTCTTCTAAATGGAGCATCATGTCATCTGCAAATAATGACACTTCGACTACTTCATTCTCTATCTTTAATCAATTTATTTCTTACTCTTGTTTAATTGCTGTGGATAATGTTTCCAAAACTATATTGAACAGGTGTAATGATGCTAGACATCCTTGCCTTTTTTCTGATTTTATTGTGAAGGATTTCAGTATTTGACCATTTAGTATGATATTGGCTATTGGTTTCTCATAGATGGCTTTTATCAGATTGAGGTAGAGACCATCTGTTCCAGTTTTTTGGAGGGTTTTTATTATAAATGTGTGTTGGATTTTATCCAATGCTTTCTCTGCATCTACTGAGATGATCATATGGTCTTTGTCCTTGGCTGTATTAATATAGTGTATTACGTTTATTGATTTGCAAATGTTGAATCACCTCTGCATCACTGGGCTGAATCCCACGTGGTCAGTTTATATGACCTTCTTGATCTCCTGCATTCTATTTGTGAGTATCTTATTAAAGATTTTTGCATCTGTGTTAATTAGTGAAATTGGCCTATAGCTTTTTCTTTCTTTCTTTTTTTTTTTTTTTTTTTTTTTTTTTTTTTTTTTTTTTTTGGTTGGGTCTATCTCTGCTTTGGGAATCAAGGTGAAGCTTGCTTCAAGGAATGAATGTGGAATAATTGCTTCCTTTTCAATTTCATTGAAGTCTTAACAGGACCAGCAGTAGTTCCTCCCTAAAAGTCTTTTAGAATTTAGCAGTGAAGCCATCAAGACCCAGAATTTTCTTAGTTTGTTTTTGTTTATGTTTTCAATTTCATTGATATTGAGTTGTTTAGAATTTTTCGGTCATTTCCATTCAACTTTGGCAATTCATATGTATGTAGGAATCTGTCCATTTCTTCTGTATTTTCCATCTTACTGGAGTATAGGTTTTCAAAGTGGGAATTGATGATCCTTTTTATTTCTTCTGGGTCCATTACAATTTCACCATTTTCATTACTAATTGCATAGATTTGGGCCTTTTCTTTCCTTTTTTGATAAGGTTGACTAGGGGTTGTCAATTTTATTTATTCTTTTGAAGAACAAACTCTTGGTTTAATGATTTTTTGTATTGTTCTCTTAGTCTCCATTGCATTAATTTTTGCTTTGATTTTTACAATTTCCTTTCTTCTATGAGGTTTGGGTTTGCCCTGCTCTTCTTTTTCTAGAAGCTTGAGATTCTGCATCTGGCTGTGTAATTGAGCTCATTCTGTCTTCCTAGTATGAGTCTTCCCTGCTATGAGTTTCCCGCATAACACTGCTTTCATTGTTCCCCAGAGATTCCTATATGTTGTATTGACATTTTCATTTAATTGTAGGAATATCAGATTTCTTTAATTTCCTCTTTGACACATTGGTTATTCAGAAGTTTAATGTCCTATTTCTATATGTTTATGAAATTCTTGTGGTTTCTTATGCTACTGACCTCCAATTTCACCACATTAGGGCCTGATAATATCCTTTGTACTTACTTAGACACATTCTATGAGAATGTGGTCTATTTTGAAGATCAATCCATGTGCTTCCAAAAAGAATGTGTGTTCTGATTTTCTCAGGTGGAAAACTCTGTAAACATATATTAAGTTCATTTGTTCAAGAGTTTGAAGGAGTTCTACTCTTTATTTATTTTTTTCTTTGATTGATCTATCTACTTATGACTGTGGAATATTGAGGTCTCCTACTACTATTGTACTTATGTAGTATTTCATGTCCATTAGTTTCGTATTATATAGTTGAGTGCACTTTTGTTTGTTCCATATATATTTGATTCTCTCTTCCAAGGGATCGTTCCATTTTCAAGGATGTAGTATCCTTCTTTATTTCTCTTAATCAGTGTTGGTTTGAAATCCACTTGATCTGCAAAGAGGATAGCTACTCCTGCTTTTTGGGGGAGGTTTCTGTCACATGGAATATTGTTTTCCACCCTGTAGCTTTCAGTCTATGAGTTTCTTTTTGAATTAAGATTGTTTCCTATATGCAGCATATTGCTGAGTCTTGCTTCTTGACCCATTCTACCACTCTATTTCTTTGGATTGGTGATTTGATACCATTTACACT
Source organism: Fukomys damarensis (assembly GCF_012274545.1). Taxonomy (NCBI): domain Eukaryota; kingdom Metazoa; phylum Chordata; class Mammalia; order Rodentia; family Bathyergidae; genus Fukomys; species Fukomys damarensis. The sequence goes on from NW_022900918.1 coordinate 18,285,847, forward strand.
GATGCTATAACTCACATGCATTGACTTATCATTGTCATGACATTTTTTGTTTTTTAATTCTCCCCCTTTGCATTTAATTTCTTTTCTTGCCTGGTGGATTCATTCTACTGAATTTACTGGGGTTGAGATCCTCATTATCTTTTCCTAGGATATTGTTCAAAATTTTTGGAGTCCTGGTTTGGTGTTCATGAATTTCCTTAGGTGCTCTTTGTCATGAAAGTATCTTATTTCTCCATCAATTTTGAAAGATAACTTTGCAGGGTTCATCAGTCTGGGTTGGAGGTTGTTTTCCTTCAGGGCTTGAAGTACATTGCTCCATGCTGTTCTTGTCCAGTGGGTTTGTGTTGAGAATTCTGCTGTGATTCTGATGGGCTTTCCTTTGTATGTAATTTTTTCTTTTTTCTAACTGCTCATAGAATTTTGTTCTTCTGTTGGCTTTCTGGAATATTTATTATATACCTATGTTCAGATTTTTTTTTTTTTAAATCATGGCTAGTTGGAGTCCTAGAAGCCTCACTTATCCTTATGTCAAGTTCTTTTCCCCTGTTTGGGAAGTTTTCTGTCATTACTTTGGTGAAGTTGTTTTTTTTTTTTTTTTTTTTTTTACATTATTTGCTCTCTCTCCTGTTTCTTTGTTGACTCCAATCAGTCTTACGTTATTCTTCTTTGAATTTTCTAGCAGCTGCTGGATATATCTCTCATGGTCCCTTACTGTTTTTTGAGAGATTTTTCTTTTCCTGGTCCCTAATTACTATCCTATCTTCTATATTTGAAATTCTGTCCTCACATTGGCTTATTCTGCTATGTAATCTTTCAGTGGAGTTTTTAATTTCTTGGAAATGCATTTGCATCTGTTTTATGGATTACATTTGTTTGCTAGGTTGGGATTCCATTATGTTCCTCAGCTCCTCTATTTTTTTATGTGTCAACTCAAGATTTATTAATCATTTCTTGTTCTGTGGGCACAATCTGTGCTGTTTTCTGAGAAATTATTTCTGATTTCAATTTCTTCAATCTTCTTTTTTTATTTTCCAGTTCAGGAAGTGCAGGTGGCTCAGTATCAGATTATTCTGTCTCATTTTTCTCCATGGTTACCCTAGGTTATCTGGAAGTCTGGTTTTATAAATTATATTGTATATGCATAATACCTTTGCAAATCATAAAATTTATTTGCTATAAAATATAAATATTAAAAACTGTAGTAATTAATATATTGATAATTTTTGTGTTTGACTCTTTATATTTAGAAATAATTTTAAAAAACGTATTTCTTCATCACTTCAACTTTTCCCTTTAGTGCTTTGAAATAAAATAGTAGTATCTACTCAAGGGTAGCTTTTTAGCTTTATTGAGGAATAATTGATATAACAATGTACATTTATTTTATATATTATGATGATTTTGAATATTTGTATCCATGATATCACTACAATTAAGGTACTCAATATATTTGTCATGGACCAGATTTTTCTTGCCTTCTATTGTTTGCATGCTGTTTTAATTTGACATAATGTTTTCCTTGATCAGATCATCTATCATGAGATATAGCCTCAACATATTCTAAACTGTTCTAAATTTTGTTATTAAACACATATTCTATTTTATATAGAAAATCTATAGTACTTACTAATCTACCATAATGGAACTTTCTATTCATAGAAAGACAAACATTTTCTTTGGTAAAGGTTTGGGGAAATTAGACCTTTTATACACTTTTATTTGTGGAAATGTAAAATGATGTATCCATTATGGAGGTTCCTCAAAAAGATTAAAACTAGGACTAATACATAGTCCAACAATCCTATGCACGGGATAATTGAAATGAGAATCTTTAAGAAATGCTTACAATCTCATGTCTATTGTACAATTATACAACAGATTATAAACATCAAATTTATAGCCCCAGACTATTTTTGCATGGAAGGAAAACATAGTTCTTCTAATCATAATTACTAAAAGACAAATTAAAGAATTATGGCCCAGGATCTGTTTTGTTTCACAAAGATGAAGAAGGAAGAAAGTTATAAGTACTCTTTCTTCTCCCTCTGAAACCCATTATATGGATAACTACCTGTGCTTGCTGTATCTGGTCACCTACTCTGCTCTTCCTAAACCTAACTGTACTGGAACTAGAAATGTGTCATCTCTAATATGTGATCTATAATAAGTGCAGTACCTTTTTTACCTGGGAGTATTCAGCACATAATGTTCTGTCTTCTCCATTGGGTCTTTTATTTGGCAAGATGTTTTTCGCATCACAAAAGCACCCAATTTGCTTCATAAATGTCACCATTTATTTGAATGCATTTTTTTTTCTTTGCCTCTGTTAAAAAGCTGATTCCTGACAACTTACTTCTTTCCTATCCTTTTATCTATTGCTATGTGTAGGTGTTGTCACATTTTGAATTCGGTTTGTAAGAGTTATTTTTCTAATCATAGGTGTTGTTTTGAATATTACCCTAGAAAATGTTTTGTATTTTGAAATCAGAATCTTTTCTTTCCTATATAATTCATAGCTTAGGTTCCTGGAATTGTCCGTTCTTCTTACACTGTAAGTCAGATATTTTTACAATGGAATGACTTTTAAAGAATAATTATGTTTGAAGGATTTTAACCAAATTCCTATGCCACTGAGTAGAACCAGACCAGAACTAATAGGAACTGGATCACATAGCAGAAGGGGAGTAGAAAGCAAGTAAGTAAAAAAGCTTCATCTATATTTAGAGCCACTCTTCTTATGCCTGAGCTGCACTTCCTGTCTGATCAATGGCATCACATTCTCATAAGAGAATGAACTGTACTGTGAGCTGCACATGGGAGGAATGTAGGTTGCATGCTCCTTATGAGAATCTCATGCCTGATAATCTGAGGTGGAGCTGAGGTGGTGATGTTAGGCAATGAGAAGGTGCAAACCCAGATTAAACAGAAACTTTAGCCCAGAAGCTAAGCCCAACTATAATGAGTAGAAAACAATAATAGAAAGCATCTTTGAAAAGAGGGTAAGACTCAGTTATGAGTCATGAGAGGAGCCTAAGACTGCCATGAAGAGCAAAGCTCCATTTTTAAGAAAACACCCAAGTCCTATTTAAATTACAGGCTATTTGCAATGAATGATTCATATTCTCCAAGTCCGCATTGTATAACATGGTAAGTGGTGACCAGCTATAAAACAAAGATATGAAACTTTCAAAATTGCTTCTCCACATATAGAGGAATCAATAATCCTCAGTTATTAGACAAAGCATTGGAGTTTTTAAAAGAAATGTATGTGAACATAAAGAACAGAAGCATTTATTGAAGGCCACAACTTCATCAAAAGTTTGTACTAATTCCCCAAAATGAAGTAACTATCATATATTACAAACATACACCAACAAAAAATTCCAGACAGTGGTTTTCTACTGTACCTCAAAATGAGAAAATGATAATTAAAATGGGGAGTGTCTTTAGGAAAATAATAAATTTTAAGAAATCCAGGATAATTTTCAAAATTTGAACAAAATAAAACTGATCTGAAAATATTCATTTATTTGTAAGTTTTTCCTATGAAAATTGAAATGTTACTAATAATTTGTTACCTATTGTTTTTCAGAACAATTTCTTTTTCTGAGTTATAAATATACTTTTGTATTTTCAAATATTTTCCTCTTTTTCACTTAATTTTCAGGTAACTGTGTATATCTTATAATATTGACTTTCATTAAATGATGTTATGTGTCTAAAAGAAATAAAAAATCACTGACAATCCCTACTTATTCTGTACTAATGACTTATAACCTCACCTGCTTCAAAGTACAATAATATATTAGTATGACAATTAGCCTGAATTAACACTTGTCCTCTGCAGGTTTTATAATTCTGCTGCTGCTCAATGGAATTTTTCTGCTGATTTCTTCATACTGAAAATAGTAAATAAAAGATTTTATATGTATTTTTCCATATTCTTATGGTATCTTGAATGTAAGATAATTAGCAGAGGTATTATAAACTTTCTTGCAATTTCTATCAAAATCAGAATGTAAACCAGTGGACTTCCTAAATTAATTCAAAAGTTTCTACATCAAAATTCATGTTATATTCTAAAGAAAACAACATATTCTATTATTTTCGTAATCCACAGAAATTACAAAGTGAAATAAAGAAGAACGTTGTAAATTTGTTCTATAAGCTCAAGTCCAGATTTAAAAATGATTAATAACAGAACTTATTAAAAGTATTCTAATTCTTCCTGATTGGTGAATCCTTTATATTTTCCCAATTAATGGATATATACAAATAAGGACGAAGAGAATGGCTGAAAAGTTCACCGATTTCAAGTTAAAGTAACGGAGACTTGTATTTGCTGAAAAAGGTTTTCACTAAAGTTAATGGATTTAAAAGCAGAAAATTAAGTAAAAAATGATTCTATGTGCCTGTAAGGATGGCATTAAGTTAAAATCATATATATTAATTTATATATCATTTAATAGAAGCATTTCTAGTAAATGCAAATTGAAATGATGTTTTGATAAAATATATCACATTCAGACTTTGTATCTCACTCTATTTCTGACAATCAAATTTCTATGGCTTTAATTCAAAGCCTTCAGATTCTCTAAGATTTCCAAGCAATTTTGTAAGAAATATAGAAAACAAGTAAAAATGAATATTTCTTTTAAATTATAATCACTTTTTCTTTTTGTGGATATGTTTGTGATCCTGACAAATGTTGAAAGCTAGGAGTGGAGCCCTGAAAGAGCATCCAAAAACAGACTCATTAAAAATAATGTCATTAAAAAAAATAGTGTCATGGATTAAGAATGTGTTAGATAATTAAAAATTAACACTATATATAAATTTTTATCCTAATTTCATAGCTTCTATTAACATAATGTTTCAGATTTATCCTCTTCAGAAAATTTCAAGCCAAAGTTTAAAATCTGTAATACATGATTTACATTTTCTGTAAACATGTATATTTTAGCAAATAGATTAATTTATGAGTCCTTAATGATAGCACTTAACACCATATATAATTTATTTGAATTTATATTCCAATTCTTAACAATTTTTTAAAACAGAACATGCATTACGTAAATCATTTGGTTTCTATATTTTTATTTAACAAGCTCATCATAGTAAATGATTTATTTACTTCTTCCACATGAAATAACTTGCTTTGGAAATATAAACCATAGTAAAATCTAGTAAGTTGAGCACATCACAGCAAATACATCATCTATAATCAATCAATTAATATCAATGAATAACTTAATTTATACCAACTTTGGTTAATTCAAAAGAATGATAATGTGACAAAATGACAAATCTAGTAAATTCTTAAAATATAAACTTACCTGTATAATCAGTGATCCCAATATGGATTATTATTTTTTTTGAAGTCCTGTAATCAGAGGACCATCTTTGCCCATCGTTGCTCCATAAATGTGAACTAGGTTAACCCTCCATTGAGACATTTCTTGAGATGGTTCATATTCATTTAGCTGTTTTCCCTCTGGATCACACAATCGCACAACATATTTTTCTATCATTTTTTTTCTTTTATTGAGTTTATTGGTACATTTATTGGTATACAGTATAGTTACATTCATCATTGGGATCTTGTACCTTTACATGACAGGTCTTGGTTCTCATTTTTTCCCCTTATCCCTGCCTTCCTTTCACCCCCTCCTCCCTTCCCTATTTACAAATACTTTATCCTATAAGTTTTTAATAAGTAGGTTTGTGCTTTAGGGTCCATTACAGAAAAATAACCTAAAGTGAATCCATATGTTCCTTTCCCTATAAAATCAGCCCAAGAAAATGGTACTTATGCTATTTAATGTATTATAATTTGTACTCCTATATTACATCTTATGAGAGGTGATTATATTTCAAAAGTATAAAATAACTGAACTTTTCTGTTTAAATCACTCTCCTCCCATTCCCTGTTTGGATTCATACCACTCATGATTTAAGCCCACCACTGCATTGTGCTTTTCAAGATCAACCATCATGAGAGGGAAAAATTAAGGATTCTGAAGTATGCATGTGTAGGTAGGGGGCCCCTATGTGCATATATCTAAAGTATTCCTTGAGAGCAGCCCATTGTTATGGAGTACAGTCTGTGGTGGGTTTACTTGAAAATGGATACTTTTAGTAAGCACAGCGATTACTAAAATTCTGAGATCTAATCCTAACACTATTGATCATTCCTAATACACACACATCACCACAATTTCAATAACCACTAAGTATTAGCAGGACTCTTACAACTGAAAGCACTACAAACCTTGGGTCAAATTTTAAGAAATATATAAAGCCCTACAAACCTTGGGTTGAATTTTAAGAAATATTTAAGAGGTTTAAAGAAAACAGAAGATGCAGAATCAGAGCTACTAAGATAAATTTTTATTCTCTATCCTTTAGCTGTAGAAAATATTAAACACATCTTAATCCCAACCCAGGCACATTAAATCTCTCTCTACAGGACTACTTACTTCTTGCCAAATACAACAATTCAAACTTTGAAAAAAAATAACTTGCAGCAACTATATAAATGATCAAACAATCTGCTGATATTGCAGAAATTCTGAAATCATACCAGGAATTTAAAATATTTATGATTGCTATACTGACAATCTGCAAGAATATAAAAACATTTTAAGCAGAGGAATGAAAATTCAAAAAAACATTTTAAAGGAAACTCAAGATGGAAAATCCAGGGAGAGGGCTAGAAAATAATATGTGCTACGTGTATTACTGTAAAAATGTAATAATAAAATAAAATTAAGAAAAGGACTGCTAGAAATCAAAAACATGATAAAAGAAAAGGATACCATTGATGAATTCATTGCCATATGAGAAAAAAATCAGTAAGAGAAAAGATATGTCTACAGTAAAATATAAAACAAAATTCAGTGAGAAAATTAAAATAAAATTACATAAGACCATATCCAAGGATTGTGTGGTTGCCAGATGAGAAGAGTGCAATGACAAAGACAAAACATTTGCTACAATAATGGCCCAGATTTCCTCAAATTTGATGACACTAAAAAAGACATCCAAAAAGCCAGAGAACACTAAGCAGGAAAAATGCCAGAAAAAAAAAAAGAAAAAAGAAAAAAAAAATCTGTACACAGTCACATCATGTTTAAACTCCAGAAAATCAAAGTCCAAGAAATACCACGGTAGGCCAGGGGATGGCAGGGGGGGGTGTCTATAGAAGAACATGATGAGCATTAGCTTTCCAAATAGAACAATTTTAAAAATTGTTAAAAAATAAATTTAAGGACATATCTTTGTCAGTAGACATACTCTAAAAATGTTAAAGCTGGAAGTATAGTTCGGGCAGTTTTAAAGTGCTTGGCTAGCACCAAAATGGTCCTAGATTCATTCCCTGGCATGCCAAGGAGGGATGGAGAGAAAAGTCTTTAAGAAGCCGGAACAATATAGTCAACAATAAGGCCTACACAAAAGTATGAGTGAGAGAAGAAATATATAAAGCTTAAAAAACTATTCTTCCTCAATTTACTTAAATTTTTTTCCCAAAGAATTACTAGTAATGTAGCTCAGTGCAATACAAAGGCCCTGGCTTCAATCTCCAGTGCTGAAAAACTAAAGTTAGCTAAAAAGCCTAAATATAAAATGTGAAAATATTCAATTCTAGAAGACAAATGGAAAATCCCATTTACTCTGGTCTTGTGGTGATTTGTTAGATATAACAGCCCAAACATAATTCACGGAAAGAAAAAAAAACATTGTGAAAGACATCATTGTGACTAGAAATGATGAGCAAGAGGCATGAAGAAAATATTGATGGAATGTATATTTGAGAAAGAACTGTATCCAAAGTAAAGAAATAACTCCAAAGGTCAGTGATGTAGCGCAGCAGCACCATGCCTGCCTGGCAAGTGCAAGGTCATGACTTTGAAACCAGGTATCAAAACATAGAAATAAAATAAATAAAAAAGCCCTCAAAAAACTTAACAGAGAAAATATTAAAATTCAATTAAAAGTGGGCAAAGAGCTCAGGATTATATGGGTCATTCATAAAAAAAGTTATAATTCAAAGATTATAAAAAGATGTTGAACATTATATGTCATTAGCTATTGCAAAATAAAACAATCAAATACTGTTACATATCTACCTGAATAGTTAAAAGAAAAAATGTTGACAAGATCAAATATTGGAGATGACAGAATATCAGGCACTTTAATAATTTGATCATAGGAATGCAGAATAGTGCTTTACTTTGGAAGGTAGCATGGAAATTTCTTACAAAAATGAACATAATCTTGCTGCATGGTGGTTGTGGTATCTCTAGGTATACCCCATGAGCTGAATTTTATATTCACTATAACAATTTTATACACATATATGTATAATAGGTTTATTCTTTATTGCCAAAAATTGAAAGCAACACAGATGTCTAGTACATGATTAGAACAATTTTGGTCCACCTATAAAATAGAATATTATTTAGTGATAAAAACAAATTCCCAACTGAGTCATAAGAAGATATGATGGAGCCTTAAATTCATACTGTGAAGTGAAAAAAAAAAGTCTGGAAAAAGTGTGGCTTATGAGTCTAAATAGGTAACATTTTGGAGAAGGCAAAAATACAGACAAATCATAGTGACTAATGGTTATCAGAGGCTTGTAGAGAAAAAGAAAACGAGATAAGAGAGAGAAAGTAGAGGGGAGATGAAAGAAGGGAGAGATGAAAAGAAGAGAGGTAAATTATAGAAATCATAGATGACTTTAGGATAGTGAAATCCTAGTAGCAAATACATCATGATATGATTAATCAAAATCAATACAACTATACAGAACCAATAATGGGCCTAGTATAAACTATATACAGTAATTATTGTAATGTATAAAGATTGATTCTTCAAAAGTTATAAATCTATCACACTATTACTGCAAGATGTTTATCATAAGGGAAAATAATATATTTTAAGTACCTTAGGGATATTCTTAGAAACTTTCTGCTCAGTTCTTCATTAGTCTAAACACATATTAAAAATCATCTTCTAATTTAATAAAATAAATAAAACACACAAAGGCCGTCCCAGTATATGTTCTTATGTAATAAGTAAATATCTTTAATTTATGTATCCAAACAGAACTTTTGACCTTTTCTGTAAAATTTATTCTCCTACAAACCACCCTGTTGTTTTAGTAGTAACAAACTTCTTCCTAGGATACAGGCTCCAAATTTTTTTGTCCTTTTTTGCTGTGTCTTTTCTTTCACACTCTGTATCGAGCCCATCAGGGAATCCTCTTGGCTCAACTCTACAGTAATTTATTTAGAGCAAATCTCCCCACCTCATTATGACCATTGTGACTAAATTCCCTGCTGTTTGCCACTTGATGTGGTATATAATGGCCTTCTTATAACCTTCCTCATACTATTCCTAGTCCTTATTCCCAAGACACACCATTTAATGTTTTGGCAGATCTTGTTCACTCCAATTCTCATCCCATTCAGATTAAAGGCTATAAGGACCTATATAATTCGGTCCTAGTTGTCTTTTTTGATTCATTGTTTTTTCATACTTTATTTTCATCCATTTGTTCCAGTTATATAAGTTTTATTCCCTTATCGTTCCAAGCTCTGTATTGGTTCTTTCTTTTGTACAGAATTGTTTTTATACAGAATTACTTTTTCTTAGAGAATCCCGTGCTATGCATCCCCACTGCCATCACTATTTTACTATAGTTAAAAATACTTCTCATCCCACTATCTTGTTTATTTTTTCATTGTAACTTGTATTATTTTCTGAATGCTGTGTCCATGTGCACTCTTACCATTTGTTTGTCACTGTATCCATGGCTTCTCCTTGTCTTGTTTTGATAGTAAACAGGAGGATTCCTTCCTGGAGGAAGATTTTAATGTGTTTTGTTTATTGTTTGTTTTGTTTTGGTTACTTTTTACCATTTCATTCTAAGTGCTTTCATAATGACTAATAACATGTCATTAATCTGTAAGCTTTGAAGAATAAATGTCTGAACCCTCAAGTAAGAATAGAAGTTGACATGTCTTTTACTGTTGCATATACACAAACACACACAAGGTAATGAGGCAAACAGGTCTCCTGCTAGTGGCAGATGTCAGAGATGTAAATAAGGATCCCTCTGAGTGAGGCTAATTTGCCACATAAAAGCACATATTCATTAATTACTTCTCGTTAGTATTTACATATGTCATTTAGTTATATTTTATAAATGTATTTTGTTCTTTAAAATAGTATATATGAAAATATTGAAAATACTCCAGTGTATTATACATGTGTAGATTTATAGCTTTGGAAATGAAAATGGGTTCAGAAAAGCAGCATGTATTCATTCATCTATTAGTACACAATATTGGAATGCTAATGCGGTCAGTCTATTTACACCTTATACTGTAGAACATTACTAATTATGCTTTATATCTACTGGTAATGTGATAAATACCTATCTCTATCAGAATAGCAAAAGCCATGTGACCCCCCTGGAGGAAAGATAGCCTCTTTAATAAATGGTGTTGGAAAAACTGGATTTCAACCTGCCACAGATTAAAACTAGACCCTTATCTTTCACCACACTCTAAACTAAAATCCAAGTAGATTAAAGATCTAAATATTGAAAAAGAAACCGTAAACTTGCTGGAAGATAAGTTAGGCAGAACTCTGGAAGACATTAGCATAGGAAAAGACTTTATGAACAAATATTCAGTAGCACGGGAACTAGCAGAAAAAATCAGCAACTGGGATCTCATCTTATTAAAAAGCTTCTGTACTGCAAAAGAAGCCATCAACAGAACTAAGAGACAACCTACAATGTGTGGAAAAAAAAATTACCAGCTGCTTCTCAGATAAAGGGCTCTTATCTAGAATATATGAAGAAGTCAAAACAATCAGCCCCCCCAAATATAAAGACCTCATTCAAAAATGTGCATCTGAAATGAACAGACATTTCTCAGACAAAGAAGTAAAAGCAGCAAGTAAATATATGAAAAAAAAATGTTCCACATCTCTGATTTGGAATTATTTTAAGGAGGCAAATATCCATAGTAAAAATACTTATAGAAATTTAGTTACAAATATATTTATTTAAAAGCAAAATGAGTTAGGTTTATAAAATGAGGTTTCCTTTATATCATCCTATATTTAACTGCGAGGGGATATAAAAATAGCTGATTTGTAAAATGAATATCGAATCTTGATTTTTTTTATTCTGAATCATCTTAAACATTTCACAAGTGCTTAACATGTTCACAATCATAGGAAGCACCACATATAAATATATACTCAATCAAGCCCAAGACATAATCACTCTAAATTTAGATTACATATTTTTGAGTGAGTATATATTAAGCAAAGTATCAACAATTTTATTTCAGCAAAAAATAGCTACATTAATAAGTATGAGATATATGTAGATTTTGAATACCGCTTTTTTTAGAAGTATGAAACTACTCAATCTAAGCTGAATTCAAATAAAATAGTCATGACAGGTCATATACTTGATGTAATTCTTTGTAAATGAGTGAATTTTTTTATGCCTATCATGAACTATATTTCAACTCTTTGTGGTAAAGATAGTCATCATTAAAGTCTTGGGAGTTCCATTGGGCTATAAAGTAAAATCAATTTCTTTTAGTAAAATAACTGCATTTAACTCCAAAGAAGACAACGAGGTTATCCAGCTACACAGGATGGATATTACATACTCAATGTTAGAGTGTTCGGGAACATCGTTTCATTTTTGATTGATTGTCATATTGGAGGCTCTTTGCACCTCTCTCAATGCACACTGAAGGCAACATTTAGATAAATTACAGTGCCAAGTTCTTACCATGGAAAGGTAGCAATGTTTTTTTTAGTGAAATGTTCTCTGACTGGAAGTTAAAAGATGACATTGCGGTGGAATTAGCACTGTTAGAAGTCAGTCGCTTAGGAAGCCAAGCAGAAACTAATGACATCATTACAGGAAATAGACAAAGAATTATCAACAATAGAAATATTTATTATAGACATTTTAAAATTGGGGATTGGAATTTAATTTTGAACAGCATTCAAGGTAAATGTCTTCACGGCTCACTCATAACTATTTAGATGGTTTATAAACTAGAACATTTGTGACAGAATAGGGCTTCCAATAAAGACTGGATGTTTAAATCTCCAGATTTTAAAATTAATTTTAAAATTAAGAAGTAAGTTCCCCAAGGTCACATAAATAACTATTAGTATTTACAAGCCAGCCATGACTTAGTTAACATTTGGGAGTTCTAGACTGTTAAGATAAAACTTTTCTGTGAATTTTATTCTTTTTCAATTTTGTGTGAATATGTTTGATTTAATGAAAGGAAAATAAGATATTCAATTCTAAATTATTAGAATATCTTATCCTGAGATTTAAATTTAATATTGACTGTAGTGTTTCAATTTTCTAATGTGTGCCCTTCATTTGTAAGGATAAGGAGATATACTGTACTATGCATAGAAACATTGTAAGCATTAAATATCATGTAAAAGGTAATGTTCAACAAAAATCAGGTGCTGTAATGTCATTATTTTTCCCTGTCTGAATCAGGTTGATGCTCTGAAAGTGTGTGAACCAATGTGTAAATCATATACTCATCCGCATTCTTTTATGTCCTAAGTTGTCTTAGAAGATCATGTGTCAGTGTTAAAAAAAAATTCAAGGTTCCCGTTCAGTTACATCACACTTTGTTTGCAATAATTTTATCATGTGTCAATTCTACCATGATGTTTTCTAAAGTAGAATCTTTTTTTTTTAATGTAAAAGAATATGCTGGAAATACTACTTCATGTGGTAAAATTAAATAACTTTTATATATTGAACAGATTGTCATTCTGCAACATGCCACTTATTAACTGTATGGACAACTTTATATTACTACTCCAAATTCTATTTTTATAATAATAATAATAATAATAATAATAATAATAATAATAATAGGAAGGAAAGGAAAAAAAGGAAAGGAAAATAAAATAAAGCCCACTAGTGACATCATAGGGTGGAGACAGAGTGACCAGGGCATTAAAACATGAATAATAACTGAACCCACTAATATAAGTGTTTAAAACAGATGTGGGTCATTTAGAGTTGATAGACATATTCAACTATAAAAGTAGCATTGTTTAGTAAGAGATTTATGACTAAATTTAATACACTGAACTTTCTCTCCATACCTACTCATATTATGTGTGATGCTTTAGGAAGAACTAATTGTTCAAAGATACTTCAAGCTTGCTCCTCAAAAAACACAGAAAAAGTTCTCTTTTTGATGCAATTCTATTCTATTTAAGAAGTAAAATGATAACATTAATTTTGTATTGTGGAATTGATCTTTCAAGATAACAATACCTGGTCTTTCTATATAGCTACATAACTAATTAATAATATTTGAGTTTTATTCTAAAATTCAAAGTAGCTTATTGTTAATTAAATGTTTTTTGATTTATTGCTATTACAAATAAATATTTTGAAATCTTTTATTATATTTCAAAAAACCAATTGCATGAACATATATATCTAGTTAATTTCTTGAACACATAATATGTAACAATATTCTAATGTATCCATTTGGAACTATTGAGCACTGAATAAAGCAATTAGGATTTCTAATCTCATATAATGTTAATTCAGAAAGAAATAAATTAAAAATATATATGATTAACATAATTATGAATCACATATTCTAAATCCTTAAAAAATGATCTAGGCCATTTAGATTTTAAGAAGATGTTTTCATGGGAAATGCACTTACATTGAAATGTAAAATGAGTATGTGTTAGAGTTGGGGATGGGAAAGTGTGGCAAAAGCCTGGAATCTAAGAAAAAACAGAAATTACAGAATTTGCTGGAAAATGTGCTGCAGTACATATTGCGTAAAAAATGAAAGATGAGAGGCAATGCAGGAAAAGATAACTGATTATTAAAGGGATTTAAGCAAATACATACATTGGGCACTCTCCAAAAATAAGAGAATAAATGGCACAATTTAAAGAAGAATGTTTCATGATGTACATCCTTGTCTAGAGAATTTACTTATTTTTCCAAAAAGGAAAGATTAATAACAAATGAAAGGGTTGGAGGCTGTTGTACTATTCCAGTAAATGAAGATATATTTAGCTTGAAGGTTATATATGGAATTATCATATATGAAAATTATGATGCAGAATGTATGACAATATGTAAATTAATGGAGAATACAGATTGAGAGAGGGTGGAAGGGAAGAAGGTCAGCAATGGGGAGGGGAATATAGATTGAGTGTAACTCTATGACTAAAACACCAGAAGGCATAAGATTATAGATAGTAATTTATGTGCTTGGGGTTTTAATTTTTTATCAGTATATGCTTGGATCAAAGGATTCCATTTCTTTTGGGGAGTTGGTACAAGTATGTAATTCATTTTATTTCCTTATCTTTATCTGCTTACCTTGCTCTCTTTTCCCGTTCTATCTTTCAATCCATATTCTATTTGAACAAAATACATACAGTAAGCATTCTACCTCCCTACTTCCTATTATGTATCTTTCATCATCGTGTTCTTTATATTTAGGGTTTTTTTATTTAAGAGAAACCTTGGGGGATATAAACATTTATGTCTGATTTATTTCATTAACTGTTATGGTCTCAAGGTGCAGCCAGTTTCCTGCAAATGATTCAAGTTTATTCTTCTTTAGCAGGATAATGATGCATTGTGGATAAATACCACATATTTTAAATCCAACCATTTATGGATTAAATTCAAATATCAATACAGTTAAAATTATGCTATCTAGTTTTCTAATTATGGGAAAATAACACTCATTCTTTGTAGTTATTGCATATATCTTCAAGATCCTTAATGAAAAATTGGACTAATATTTAATTAAAAGTGTCAAACAATATATAAGTAAGCACTGATGATGATAGAAAACATTTCTCTGTTGTATCGCTGTGGTATCTCAAAATGCGGTGTTATCACACACATAAAAGGATACAGCATCTGAGAAACAAGTTATAAACACCAGGCTATTCGGATGCCTAAAACAGCACTGTGGAAATTTCTGACAAGAGTGTAGGAGGAGGAAACAAAAGAAAAACAAATGAGAAAGAAAGCTGAGAGTGAAAGAATTATGAAATAGTAGAAGTAAGAAATATATGTGGGGGTGTGAAAATATAGGTATGGCGTCAAGTCTTTGACCCTAATCCTCAGTTCTTCTGCAATTAAATGAAGGGAAGCATTCCATTTTACTCATAGAAAAAGAGGATTGGACCCATTGACATCAAAGTACTTATCTAATTTGAATTTCTTTGTTCCTAACTTCAATGCCCGTGAGACTATTGTCTAGCATCATAGTAAAGAAAATACGAAAAGATAACAAATATCAAAAACTACTTCAGCATTGTTTCTGAAAAGGTTTTGAAAAATGTATATTCATCCTACTAATACCAAAAGGAAAATTGACTTCAAAGAATCTTTAAGAAATTAAATTACATAACTCTTGCCTATTGGGGGGGATATTAAAAGGAATTGTCAAAATAATGACTAGTAACAATGGCTTAACTATAAAAATGACATTATTGCTATTACATTATGCGCTTAAGGCAAAATATAGATTTTAAATTTATAAAGCACATTGTAGAGATGCATTTTAAATCACTGATTCATATAAGAAAATTCTTTCAACAACT
Source organism: Fukomys damarensis (assembly GCF_012274545.1). Lineage (NCBI taxonomy): Eukaryota > Metazoa > Chordata > Mammalia > Rodentia > Bathyergidae > Fukomys > Fukomys damarensis. The sequence continues at coordinate 18,301,528 of NW_022900918.1, forward strand.
GAAATTTGTAACTTAATAAAAATCCCCTTCTTTCTCTAAAACAGGACATTTTAAAAGAGCTGGACTTGAATATAATCCAGTTATTTCAGCACAATTGACATCATCGCATCTTTATCAGAAAATTTGCAAAATAAACACTAGCTGAATAAATCAATGTGTTGTGAACAGAGAATTCATAATTTTATTTACAATATTATTAAGACTATGTGAATTATAACAAATATAATTTTTAGACATGACTATCAGTACTTCTATTTGTAAATATAGGTGTATATGCATTTAATGTATATGACTCATGACTTAATATATAAGAAAGATATTACTGTAATTTAAAACAAAAATCCTTGACTCAGTAGGGTAAAGTAATTTCTTTCTATCACAATTTAGAATACTTTGAAATACAGAGATGCCAGTGAAGAAACTTATGAATCAATCTGATAAGGTCATTAATTTATTCTTATCAGTAAAATATTTCTCTTTTTCCACATTCCCCTATTCTTAGACATCTTTCTTCACATTCTCTTTTTTACTCTTTCCCATCTTTATTTTATATCTCCACTAAACATATAAGCTAAAATAAACTTCTCCTTTTGGTTATAGATGGCCAATCTTTTTCCTCAGCCATGGCAAAGTGACTAGAATCACCATTATTTGTAGTTACTGCCCTGTGCAGTAGCACACTAAAGAGTGGTACTCTTAACTGTGATTTCTTTGCTATTTTGAATAATGTTGCAATAAACCTGGAAGTATAGTATCTCTTAGACCTATTCATATTTCCTTCAGAATTTGTCTTGTTTTATAAAAGAATTCAACTTTTTTCTAAGTTAATATTTGATCATTTGTAAGAAAAAAATAAACACAAAGGCTTTTAATTATTTCAAGTCTCTAACTCTGATGAAATGGTAGGCAAATCCTTATTAAATTTCTACCTAAAATTAAATGGAATCTAATTATAGAAAAAATTGATGGGAAATGCACATTGTTCTCAAGTGACATAGAATCATACTGGGAAATAATTAGAGCGGGTATGTAATAAAGCCTGCTCACACCAATGCATTAACACTGTTATGAGAAGTCCACAAGGAAAGAAAAATAGACATTTTTGATGATAGTTTCCCATATCTGAGAAAAGCACAAAAAGAGGAGAAATTCAAAGCAGTAAAACTAGAAGATGAGACAAAATGATGTGATCCATGTAAATATATATGTAAGAGAACTACTCTAAAGGATTGAAAAAATAACTATCTTTGAACTGAATTTATTGTTTGGAGTAGGACAAGGACATAGAAAATGTACAATTTGTAACTTCAACAAAGATTAAAAAGAATGTCTTTACCTGAGAAAGGAGAGTTAGCTTTCAGGATGGAGGCCATTTCATGAACATTTTTTCATATATTTACTTGCTGCTTTTACTTCTTTGTCTATGAAATGTCTGTTCATTTCTGATGACCATTTTTGAATCAAGTCCTTATATTTGGAAGGGCTGATTGTTGTGAGTTCTTTATATAGTCTAGATAATATACCTTTGTCTGAGGAGCAGCTGGTGAAAATTTTTTCCCACATTTTAAGTTGTCTCTTAGTTCTGTTGAATTTTTTTTTTTTTTTGCAAAGCAGAAGCTTTTTAATAAGATGAGATCCCAGTTCTTGATTCTTTCTGCTAGTTCCCGTGCTACTGAGCATTTGATCATAAAGTCTTTTCCTATGCCAATGTCTTCAAGAGTTCTGCCTAACTTATGTTCCAGCAAGTTTAGTGTTTCTGTTTTAATATTTAGATCTTTCATCCACTTGGATTTTAATTTACTGCACGGTGAAAGATAATGGTCCTGTTTTAATCTGTGGCAGGTTGAGATCCAGTTTTTCCAGCACCATTTATTGAAGAGGCTATCTTTCCTCCATTGAGAATGGTTAGCTTCTTTGTCATAGATGTGGTAGCTGACTACATCTGGTTTTGTTTTTGTGTCTTCCAATCTGTTCCACTGATCCTCAGGTCTGTTTCTTTGCCAGGACCATGCTGTTTTTATCACAGTGTCTTTGTAGTATACTTTCAAAATGGGAATAGTTATACTTGCTGCCATGTGTCTGTTGCCTAGGATGGCTTTTGCTATTCTAGGTCTCTTATGGTTCCAAATGAATTTTTGGATTCTTTTTTCTAGTTCTGTAAAATATACTGTTGGAATTTCAATTGGCTTTGCATTCAATCTATACAGCAGTTTTGGTAGTATGGCCATTTTCACTATGTTGATTCTTCCTACCCAGGAGCAGGGGATATATTTCCATTTTTTTATATCCTCTTTGATTTCCTTTTTCAGAGTGCTGTAATTTTCAGCGTAGAGGTCTTTTGTTTCTTGTGCTAGTTTGATTCCTAGATACTTCATTGTTTTGGATGCTATTGTGAAAGGAATTGTTTCCCTAATATCTCTCTCAGTGATTCTGTTATTTGTGTACAAGAAGCCTGCTGATTTTTGGGTGTTCACCTTGTATCCAGCTACTCTGCTAAAAGTGTCAATTAAGTCAAGAAGTCTTTTGGTGGAGTTTTTTGATTCTTCAATGTAGAGTATCATATCATCAGCAAATAATGATAGTTGAACTTCTTCCTTTCCTAGTTCTATTGTTTTAATTTGTTTATCTTGTCTAATTGGTATGGCTAATGTTTGCAGAACTATATCAAAGAGGAGTGGTGATAGTGGGCATCCTTGTCTTTTTCCTGATTTTAGCATGAAAGTTTTCAGTTTTTGGCCCTTTAATATGATTTTGGCTGTTGGTTTTTCATAGATAGCCTTTATTAAATTGAGATATAGACCATCTATTCCAATTTTTTGCAGGTTTTTTTTTTATCATGAATGGGTGTTGAATTTTGTCAAATGCTTTTCCTGCATCTATTGAGAGTATCGTATGGTTTTTGTCCTTGACTTTGTTAATATAGTGTATTACATTTATTGACTTATGTATGTTGAACCATCCTTGCATCCCTGGAATAAATTGGGTATCTTTCCAAAGAACTAAAAGAATCATATCACAATGATGTGTGTGTACCCATGTTTATAACAGCAAAGTTTGTAATAGCTAAAACCTAGAAACAGCCCTTTTACCCATCATTTGGAAACTGGATTAAGAAGATCTGTTTTTTCTATAAAATGGAATACTATTTAGCCATAAGTAATGAGAAATGAGAGTCATTCACAGGAAAATGGATACATATTGAGGGTATACTACTAAGTGAAATAAATAAGTCACACATGTATAAATACTGAATAGTTTTTCTGGTGTGTAAAATTATAATGGTACGTAAGATCCTAATGATATAATTGACAATGTGAAATAGGAAGAAAAGGGATAAAGGTGTAAAGGAAGTGGGAAGGGTAGGGGAAAGGTAATAAGGGAAAAGAAAAAAATGATAAAATGAAAAAAACTGGAAATAAGGTATTTATAAAATAAGGAAAGGAGAAGGAGGTGAAGGGAGGACAGGGACAAGGGGAAAAAATGAGAACTAAGACCTGTCATGTAAAGGTACAAGATCCCAACAATGAATGTAACTGTACTGTATCCCTAAAATGTACCATTAAATTCAATTATTTAAAAAACAAACAAACAAACAAAAAACCCCAAAATACAGAGCTCTTATTAAGTTTATAATTAACATGATAATGTGTTGGTTGAAACATATCACATCAACTTCTCAAACATATTTCATAAAGGAATTTATTTTATTCTATTATTCACAGATTTTTAGTATTTTTCCTGAAGTGTTCTTTTTAATTTATACCTAGATATTATATTTCATGCCATACATTAAATAACACGCAAATATTCTTTTGTGATCATAGCTTTGCTCAGTTTTCTGTTTCCAAGCTACAGTTTGGAATGATGAAATGTAGATCCCTTTCTGCTAATACATATGACAATGCTAAAATGCATGTATACTTAGCCTATATATTATAATTAGTATTCATTCTAATATTTGTTTTCCTAAGTACACTACTCAGTCATTAGTCTGTATCCAAGAAAATTATTTTCTTAAATTATTTTATATACTCTGTAGCTAAATTTCTGGTATGTCAGCACAATCTCAAAGTTTTTCTGTTACTGCTTTCTTGACATCGGAGTTGAGTGGAGTGTGACAGGAAGAGTTGAGAAGAATCTGTGAGGATTGTTACCTGTACAAAATCAAAAAGGAAATAACTCTACTGGAAATCTGCCTCAGGCACTTTCTTTTTCTCTTTTCATATTTACATTCCATAGTCAGCTGCCTCCCAGGTAGAAAATGGCATGGTGGAAGGGCCTGCTTGGAGGAAAACTGCTCACCTCGTGGTAACCAGAAAGAAGAGGGAGAAGGAAGGGACCAGAAAGAAAATAGACCCTTTCACCACAACCCTGGTTGCCTACCTCTTCTGACCAGGCCCTAGGAAAACAGCTCTGAGCCCACAGATAAATACAGTCACTCACATTTCAATCACTTTCAAAAGCCCTGCTTCTGAGACCAAGGAAGGTTACAGACCCAAACACAGGAGCTCACTTTGCTTTTCTGAGATTTATTTCTATCTCCATGTTTGGTACTAGATACATTTTCCTCCAGGTATTTCTTGTGGCACACAAGTGATTCAGATGGTGTGTGTGTGTGTGTGTGTGTGTGTGTGTGTGTACACACATTTGATGTTTATGTGTTGTGTACTTTATCTGATAATTCCATAATTTTTCCAGGTCTTTTTTGTGGATTCTTGATCCTCTCTGGATTTTGAGATGAACCACTGGTTGAGCACAAAGTTTTGAGTTTTATCTGTGCCAATATAAAAGAAAGAAGTCCTCTAGAGAGGAACTTTTGCTGACTTTGTAGGTATCTGCCTTACTAATGAACAAGAGTAACATTTTAAAATATCTCTGCCTCCAGAATTAACACTTGAGAAGATCGTGCTCACAAGGGTAGAAAGCTCAAATTAGCTATGTGGTTGTAATTTTTCTGTTTTGTTTTATTTTGCTTTCACCTAATTTCCTACTTGGTGTTTTAAGTAGATGATGTCTAATGGTATCTAAACTGTTTAAGTAATATTTAGTTAATAGGGAAGGGTGGAGGGGGTGAAGGGAGGGCAAGGGTATGGGGAAAAATAAGAACCAAGATACATCATGTAAAAGTACGTGATCACGGTGATGAATGTAACTGCACTGTATACCTAAAATGTACCAGTAAATTTAATGGGGAAAAAAGAAGAATTTAGTTTCTGGACTTCGCAGCTTTCAGGTTTTTTTCTTGATTACCATATAGGAAGAAAGGGCCTTACTTATAGCAAATACACACACACACACACACACACACACACAAACGGTGTACTCAAGTTTTCAGAGATTTCCAGTTATCAAGAGGACAAATCAACAGCAGCTTCTGAGAAGCATATCTTTCCAGATTTTAGTTGTAGTGATAGATTTGTTATCCTTTCTTTTATTTTGCTCAATGAAATAAGGAGGTATTTTCCTATATTTATTATTTTCTATGCAAGAGATATTCCAGCACTGTCTTCTTTACTTTTAGTTTTCTACCTTTGGAATGTTTTTCAATTAGTTAAAATATTGTGAGATAATGAAACAAAATATGTAAGTGTATTGATTTTATTGATCTTTTCTTTGGAAGATGTTTCCCATGGGTCTAATATGTTTAATTTTCACCAAAATATGGCATTTGAAATCTTTCTTGCTGTTACTGTAATTTCCTCTTATTTCAAACATCAAATACATCATATGTTTTTATTGTCCAATCATTTAAAGAGTTTATATGAATTGTGATTTTAAAGATTATTATTTGTACAATTTTACACCAGTTATATCTGATTGCATATTTACCATTGCATGGTAAATGAATTTATGAAAAAGTATTGATGTATTTTACAAATTCAGAACACTCAGAACATCATTCAGACATATGAGATTGAGAAGATCAGTGGGAAAAATGAATATCCTGTTCTATCCAAAGTGACTTTAACTTTACCTCACTAATTCATATATTGTATCTGTATGTTTTTTATGTTCTTCTTCACTCCGATTTAACTGCCTTCTATTTTAATCTTCAATATTCTGGAGAAAATTTAAATGCTATATTATAATTCAATATGCAGGAAGCTATAAAGGAAAGGACATCAAATTTTACTATCTTTAAGTATAATATGCTTTGACATTTTTACTAGGTATATATTTAAGATTGTATTTTTAATGTTTTTAAATAATTATGAAGTACTAGTTTTAACACAAGATAGAAATGATTACATACAGCTATTTGGACTTTTTCTAATCCTTTTCATTTTAAGTCAATTAGAAAAAATCTTCAATTTTGCATATATAAAAACCATTGTTAAGAAAAAAGTATATAATTTTTGCATTTAGATACGCAAAGAAATGACATCTTTTGTTTGTCCTTAAAATAATTATTAGATATGATTATGTGTGAAATAAAATATTTAAACATGAAAGAATAAATAAAAATACCAAAATAGTGGGGAATTCCATTCAGTAATGATATTGGGGATATTATTTAGCTCATGTGATTCTATATTATCTATTAAGTGCAGTAACCTCTGTCAATTAGATGATGGAGGCACAGTCATGTTAAACAAAATAATAAATGATATAAATTAAATATGTTCCATGACGCAGGTTAAAAAATAAAGTATCAGCAGAACATTGTTGTATAACACTTCCTTAAATGCAAGAACAATCATAAGTTTTGTTTTTTTATTCACATAACTTTTGCCATTCCATTTTGTAATACAAAAGAAATAGAATCTTACCTGGTATTACTACCTGTGTGCTGCTTGAATCATATCAGAAACTCTCCTCTTTGAGATTAATCATTTTTTAATATTCTCTACTGTATATAATGTATACATGTAGCCATATTTTTATATTGATGGAATATAGTCATGTTTATTTTCTTTGACTTGACTTCTGTAAACATGGTTATGACTTATTCTTTTTCTTAGACACATACCTGTCCCTGAAATACATACTATTTTGTATCTGAAACTTGAAGAGAGTTTTTTTTTTTAACTTACATTTTGAAAAGATTCAGTACATAGTAAGTTGGTATCAGTGCACAGAAACCACAGTGTAGAAAGGACAGACAGAGGAAAACTATTGAAATCATGGGAGCCAGGATTCAGAGAGAGAAGGGAGGAGCCAGGGATAGATACACCCTTAAAGGTGGGTGATGCCTCATATTATTCATCTATGCTCACTAGAGAACAACTACTAATGGCACGTCAGTCATAGTAGCCCCTAATCTATTCACATTCTAAAAATCTCCCTTAAGGCACAGGGGTTTTCTACATCGAAACTGCAATATTCTTCTTAGTGAATATAGCTTTTGTACACACATTATGAATACATTTCCTAGTCTTCATGAATATTCGAATTGTTATTTGCTACAAATATTCTAATAATTATTTTCTGTACAAAATGTACAATGATTTGTAAATCCTGCGTGCCAAAGATTGAAATTGCTGAATTACGACTCATCAATTAAGATAACATCAAATCATTTTACAAAGAAAAATAAACTATGATGATTAATATTTAAACAGAGTAAATGAAATTAACTGTTGTTCCAATTTCTCAACAAGAATTGTAAATATCGAAATTCTTGAGAGTTACTCACATTAATACTAGAGGTGTGAACTACTAATAATGTAATATATTATTTGTACTTAACCTGATTGTAATATGGTTGGCATTTTTTATAGACTTCATCTTATTTCCATACATATTTCTTTTTGTTCACTTTAACTTTATCTATTTGTATTTAGTGTTTATTATACTTGAGCTTATTTAAATTCTAGAAAAATACCCTTTCTTACATGGTTGGAAAAATCTAGTTAAAGTGTTTTGAAATATTCCTTTTGAAATTAAAAATTTAGTTATGAACGCAAAAATTAGATATTAACATGTTTATTATATAAAATTGATAATTTTATAATTTCCAATATTGAGATATCACCTAAGTTGTCCTACAATTTTACTTGAGGTTATTAATTTTTCCCTTTAAAATTTTGTCATTTAATATAATTATCCTTTATTTTATATAGTATTATTAGTGATATTAAATATCTTTGTTTATGCACAGCCTACTTTTCCAGAAATATTTTCCTAAGAAATGTGAATTGCTAGCTCTGGCATTATAAAGTTTAATAATGAATGAATTTGATTTTCATATTGTTTTCTATGCCCATTAATATCTTTTTCAGGTCATGTTATCTTAATTACTATATCTTTATTAAAAACTACATCATTTTGTTTAATATATTATTGAATACACTATCTTTGAAAAATTGAAATCCCTCTGTTATAAAAAATTACTATCGGGTTGTATGTTATGATTCATTTACATATTTCTTAATATATTTCAATGAAGTTATGTATGTCACACACAAAATATGTTTCAAATCATCATTACATTTTATCTAATTATCTTATTCGTATTAAATAGCATAAAAGTGATCATTAACTTCAATGCACATATTTTACCCTATAATGTCTTTTACAAATTAAAGAAATAGACAAAAAAACCCTAAAAGCAGACTGAAAGAAAAAAAAATCTTACTCTAGAAAATCTCTGCTTTACATGACAGCTTATCATTTATTTGAAATCATGGATTCCACCAGAAATTTGCACAGTATTTTTCCAGTGGTGGAAGAAAACAGTTTTCATTATAAAATTCTATATACAGCAAAACTATGCTTCAGGGCAGGAAGGAAAATAGGCTATTCTTAAAAAAAGAAAAACTAAGATTCTTATGGTAGCTGACATATTCCCCAAATAGTTGGAAATGACAGAAACAGAAAAGTATATATAAATACATGGATGAAACATTAGCAGAAAGAGAAAAAATGATATTTATAATAATCTCTTTTTTATGCATATTGTAGAATTTGTAGGTAATTAGAATAAAATTATATTGGCATCTGATTTTCAAGGCTATTATTCAAGTGAGGTAAGATTTTCATAATTAACACATGTTCAAAACAGAAAAATGTCAGTGCCATATTGATTTTATATATGTATTGTAAAATTCAGAGCCACTATGAAAATGTAAAAAAGAAATATGTATGCTGAAATCAACTAATGGTAAGACAATAAAAAGGAAAAAGAATGAGAATTAGTGGAAGTAGATAAAATAATAAAATGACAAACATAAATTCTTAATATACCAATAATCACATTGAATATAAATGCTATAAACACATGAATAACAGGCAATGTGGACAGAGTAGATAAAAAAAAGTTACTCAAGTATATTGCCTTAGCAACATGTATAATCATTTATTGCAGAGAAATTCTTATTTTTAGCAAAGTCTTTCGGTATAGTCTTAGTGTTTTGATCAGGGCTAGTTGGAGTTCTACATGCCTTTCTTATCTGTATGTCAAAATATCCCCGCCCCCTTGGAAAGTTTTCTGCCATTACTTCTGTGAACATTTTTTTATGTTCTTTGTGCAATCTACTGTTTCTTCATTAACTTTAATCAGTCTTATGTTCTTCTTTGTATCATCTAACAGCTGCTGAATTGATTTCTCATGGTTCCTTGCTATTTTTAAGAAGTCTTTCTTTACCTGGCCATTAATCATAATCCTGTTGTCTATATCTGATATTCTGTTCTCACTTTGGCTCATTCTTTTGTGTAAATTGTCAATGGTTTTTAATCGGTTTGCATCTGTTTTATGGACTCCATTTGTTTCCTATGCTGGGAGTTCATCATGTTCCTCAGCTCCTTAATTTTTTTATCTGTGTCTGCTCTAGAGTTATTAATCATGTCTTGCACTATGGACACAATCTCTGTTGTTATCTGATAATTTTTTTTCTGTTTTATTTTTTCTCTTTCATTGCTAGTTCAAGAAGTCCAAGTGGTTGAGTTTTAGATTGTTCCATCTCATTTCCCCTTGGTGCTGCTTTTGGTGATCTGGAAGTCTGGTTATGAGTTTTGTTTAATTTCAACCAATGCAGTCAGCTGTGCCTTTTTTTGAGGTGACTCTTTGCTGTCCCAGTGAGCTTCAATGCTCCACCAACCTCAGAGAGGCCTTCCACTTCTCAACACTACACCAATTTCTGGATTCAGTATGATGGCCTTTGGGTTGCCACACTGTGCTGTTGTCTGAGCAGAATTCTGGCTGGTGCCTCCTGTCCGCACTTACCAATGGTCTAGGAAGATGACTCCGGAACTATTAGGTCCTCAAAGAAGTCAGCATTACCTGAGGAGGATGATTATAGTGCTTCTAAAAATTTCTTGAGTTCATTCTTACCTTCAATTGTTATTGTTTTGTGGAATATATTTAGGTTTTTTTCTCTTTTGTATAGAACACAAGAATTACTGGAAAATGTTAGATTTTTTTTTTTTTTTTTTAAACGGGGGATTGAACTCAGGTAATTGCGCTTGCAAGTCAGGCCACCGAACCACTGAGCTAAATCCCTGGCCCTGGAAAATGTTAGAGTTATGATAAGGCACATTTATTTTTAAAAGTCTAGTGACTTGTCTGAAACTTTATGAGAAAGATAATTTATATAGTTTTATAATTACAATGTCTGGCATTCTCTCCTGATCCAATATATGGCTCTATTATCTACATAGACTCTTATGAACAGGAATGGGAGATATTTTTGCTTCATTACTGTCCTGAAATTATTTTTTTAATCCAAAAATGAACTTTATTGATTTTAAATCCAACATACATCTTGATTGTCTGCGTTTCTCTCTGTTTATCCACCCTCCACACTGATTCATCTAACCTGCTTTAACCTCTTACCCAGATAACATTAGTCATCTAAATTAGTTTCCTTCTCCATTCTTGTCCCATTTGACTTATTTCTCACTAAACACAGTCGTATTTGCAGAATACAAATCATAGTTTTGTAGAACTCTTCTTAACCATATTACTGGCTTCATATTTTTCTTGGAATCTTGACAAGTTTTACCACAATACAATGGTTCAAGGCTTATTTTTTTCTTCAAGTCCTTCACATGTGAACAAAGCTGACATGAATAACTGACTAATGAGTCTATTTTACATGTTTACTGTCACATCACCTACAAACCAGCATCTAAGTTTCAACTACTACTATGTCTGAATATCTATTAAATAAATTATATATTATAGAGAAATTAATTGCTCATAGTTCTTATTGTATTTGAAACATTCTAAGCAAATATTATACTGACTATTCCATTATTTATCAAAAAGATTACTATCTTTGATCTGCGAATATTTTTGGCTTGTTTTCCCTCCAACACTTCTGTACATAAGTTCTCAGTATTTGTATTGTATTTCATTATTTTTGCTATTATTGAAATAATAGAAATTCTAGGATACATTTGCATATTTTCATTACTACTGTTGTTTTGTTGTTGTCATTAGTCTTATTTTAAACATATCTGTAAAGTAGTTCTCCAACACAGGCACATGTATAAGAACCATTTAGGTTCTATTAGCAGTACATCCAGGATCCCAATTGAGAAATAATTTAATTGATCAGAAGTGTGGTTTGAGTATATTTATTGTTACACTGATGTATATAATACTTATAATGCATGATATAAAGTGTATAATTGACTTGCAGTTTAAATATTATTGTTGTCTAAATGCTAAAACTAATATGTATCCCATTTCATTAAATTTTAACACCCTGCTGGAAATCTCAGCTTCAGGAACACAATCCAGAAGACATCTATATAATTCTCCTGAACACACATATACTAGGCTTAGTTTATGTGTGTCTTCTTTCTCATACTGGTTGAAATGAGGGCTCATTAATAAATCAGTTTTTATTACAGCAGACAAGGAAATGCCTCAGAGAGAATCAATCTTAGAGCCCCAGAGTCAATGACTGGAACATTTTAAACTGATTTTCTAAGTATATAAACTTTAAGATTGGATTTTTCTTCTCCAGTCCAAGATAATTTGTGAAGTCATTGAAAAGTAATGTTTTAACTATTTTTTCTTCTTTCAAAATTCTTGATTGTAGTTTAATTGGAAGATTTGTTTTAACAGTTTTAAAAATACCAATCAAGTCCAACAGCTATAATTCACTAACAACACAGGATGAGGGTAAATTTGAAGTTGCACCTGGTGTACAAATAATTGACTAATCAATTTAACTCTCTTTAAATGTTGAAGTACGTCAGAGACAAGCACCAGTATTTCCACAATTTCCTATGGCTCTATCTAAAAACTAGGAAAAACAACTATCTTAATACTTGGCAACCAAAATGTCTCCCAAAAGGCTCTCTTTTTGGAAAGCTTGAGCATCAATTGGTGGGATTTTTTTTTCTTATTGAGTTTATTGGCACATTTTAGGTATACAGGACAGTTATATTCATCACTGGGATCTTGTACCTTTACATGGCAGGTCTTGGTTCTCATTTTCCCCTTGTCCTTGCCCTCCCTTCACCCTCTCCTCCTTTCCTTATTTTACAAATACCTTATTTCCATTTTTTCATTTTATCATTTTTTTACCTTATTACCTTTCCCCTACCCTTACCATTTCCTCTACACCTTTAGCCCTTTTTCTCCTATTTCACATTGTCAATTATATCATTAGGATCTTATGTACCATTATAGAGAGAAACTATTCTGTATTTATATATGTGTGACATTTATTTCACTTAGGAGTATGTCCTCAATATGTATCCATTTTCCTGTGAATAACTCTAATTTCTCATTCCTTATGGCTGAATAGCATTCCATTTTATAGAAAAACCACATCTTTTTATCCATTCTCCAACTGATGGGCAAATGGGTTCTTTCCAAGTTTTAGCTTTTGCAAACTGTGCTGCTATAAACATAGGTGTACATATATAATTGTGATATGATTCTTTTAATTATTTTGGAAAGATACCCAGCAGAGGGATGGCTGGGTCAAATGGAACCTGTAATCCCAGCTCTTTGAGGTATCTCCATATTGATTTCCATAGTGGCTTCACCAGTCTGCACTCCCTCAATTGGTGGAATTTTGGGAAGTGACTGAATCGTGAAAGTTCTAATTTTATCAAATGTGTTAATCCATTGATAGGTTTGTAAATTGATGGAAATTGGTAATTTACACGTGAAATTTAGTTGAATGGAGTGAATAATGAGGGCATGATCTTGGGGAATATGTCTTTTCCCTTGTATTTTCTTTTGCAGTTCTTTTGATTTTTGCTCCTTGACTGACATGAGGTGAGCAAGTTTATTCCACATATATTTCTTTCATGTTCCACATCATTACAGGCCCAGAAAACAAAAGATCTAAGTAACTATGGACTGACCCTTTGAATCCTGCTGGTGAAAATAATTTTTGTTTATGAAAGAAAAAAGAAATAATAAATAAATACAAACCCTAAATGGTGTCATAATGGTGATTCAGTCAAAGCATAATATTCTTATATAGTTTTTACTTTAGAGGATGAAGAAAAGATGTGAAATACATAAATAAATACAATAACTCCAAACAATTATGGAACACTATAGGGGATTTAATGTGTCTCTAATTACTAGACCATAACATTTTAATTAAGATTCTAATTTGAAAATATGGTTATGTAATCACAAGGGTCTTTAATTTTTCTTATTGCAATTTCCATTAATTAACCTATAGGAATATTTAAGATTCTTCTAGTAAATGAGTTCAATAATTTGAAGAAAAAAAATACTATCACTGGAATCATAGGTTAACATAAAATTGCTATCAAAATTACTAATGTAGAAATTAATTAAAATTGAAAAATAACGTATTAATCTACCATTCAGAATACTATATTGAATATAAAAGTTATTTACCTAATCAAAATGAAAGTAATGGCTTAATTTTTCTTTTTCATTCTTACATAAATCTCTCTTGATTTTTCTTACTTTATGCTATAAAAAATTATTTTATGTTTTAAAATATCCATTTTTATTATTTGGACAGCTCAGATATAGGAAAAATGTGGAAGGATCTTTCCATGTTTGTCAAACTCAAATCAATTACATGTTCACTCTACATTTGTTTATAGATAAAGCCTATGTCAATTTAATACAATAATCAATATTTTACAATGTTTCATTGTCAACTTTTAAAATTTTTTCCTACATTTGGAGAGGAACAGATTAAAACTCACAGTTTCATGCATATTAAAGTTGATTATTAACTGAAATCCCCAGAATTTGTGTAATAGATTTTGACCTCTTTATTGAATTTCCTCTTTAACAAGTAATTTAGGAAGCTAAAGGGGAGTACTGTGGAGTAAAACATAAAAAATTCAACCATAAAATGATAGATATATTGGCTAAAATATTAGTGTGTACATATTCAAGAATATATTAGAATATATTACAATATTTTGTGTATAACCTAACACATTATAAGATCATTTGCAGTATATTCATGTAGCCTTCTTAGCAATTAAAAAAGTGGATAGATTAATATTTTTGAAAAATATGAAGCATTTAAATAATAAAGTATTTGGAATGAGTATAAACAAAAAGATTTTGCTTATAAATTCTAGATATGAACATAATATGATAATTAGAACTTTTTTACAAATATATTTTTCTGTCACTATCTGGAGTTGAAGTTACTGGTAATGTAAGAACATCAGACATACTTTAAGTGGGAAGGGTAGGGGAAAGGTAATAAGGGAAAACAAAAAATATGAGAAAATGAAAAATAGAAATAAAGTGTTTTTTTTTTAAGTGGGGAGGAAAGGAGGGGGTGAAGGGAGAGCAGGGACAAGGGGAAAAAATGAGAACCAAGACCTGTCCTGTAAAGGTACAAGATCCCAATAATTAGTGTAACTACACTGTATACCTAAAATGTTCCAATAAAATCAATGAGAAAAAAAATAAAATTATCTTTCTCTAAAATATAGTGCATTCCAGGTGCCAAACAAAATTCCTGACAATTGGAATTTCACAGTGCTTAAGCAGTCTATACAACGATGTACTGTGGCATATACTGTGTTAATAAACAGTACCACTCACAGGCAAGAAAATCTCAGGAGGTTTGTGAATCCACAAAAATTTAATTAAAAGACAAAATAATTGTAGCTTAATTACTGTGGCTCTTAGGTTAGTATAATTAGTATTTTTTTAACAAAAGGTGAGTTGCAGACTACAAGATGGACAGGTAGGAATGGAGAAGTGAAGGAATGAAATAAAAATTTCAAGCATATTGCATTTTGAGAAAAGACACTGACAGTCTCTGTGTAGTACATATTTAAAGAGTCAGAACATTTCTGGAATTTTATGTTCATACATGAGTAATACCAAAATTAAAAGTGAGATACACACACATATCAGACAGGTAAACTTGAAATTCATATTGCACCTCTACTGTTTCCTTGAAACATTCTCTGATTCTCAGAAGATGGGACTCTTTTCCTGTATATTCCTTCTATTCCTACAATGCATTATTTCAAGTTCCCTCTTGACTCACATACTCCATCAATTCTTTCAGTTAATACCGATTGAGAAATCTATTGATTTTTTACTTGCATCACATTCTAAGTTCTAAAGTAGAAACAATAAAAAAATAGAGATATAATAGCTTGCCTTATGAACTTTCTTCTTGCTTCAGCTGGTACATAAAGGTTATTAATTTAGAGATAAATTGGAGCAAGTTTTTAACATGACTCCATCTTTCACGTATGAGATGCGATTATGTATCTTCTAACAGGATGCACTTTTTCCTGTCCTCTGTGTAACAGTCATGTCAATGATCCTGAAAGCTTAGCTAGACTCAATTGCTTCTTTGCATCTGCTGATTCATAAAACTCTAAAAGTCTGGTTTCCATCTTAAGGAAATTCTGTCTGGTTTAATAATTAAATTCAGAATTCAAGTATGTGGTGATATACCCTTAGGATAAAAGAATGGGCAAATTAACTCTTACAATTAAAAGACCAAACTGACTCTTACAAGTAAGAAACCCTCCTCACTTCTGATTACCATTTACAAAGATATCTTCAGAAGCATGGCTGCTTTTTCTGACCAAAAAAAAAAAAAAAAAAGCAAAATACCAGAAATATGCTATTTGTTCCTTGCATGTTTTGTAAATAACATGTAACCAGATGTCTACCATGTAAGGTCACCTTCATAAACATCTAGAATCATCAAAAAGACAATGCACATCTTGGCAGATTTGGCTCAGTACATGGTAAAAGAAGTTGAACCTCATTGATAAGGACTGAAATTCCCCATGGCTCTGTGTTTGTTCCAAAGAAGGTCAGTGACCCTCACTATCCCTCTGTTTTTTCTGTCTGAGCTCAATGGTAGCTCCCACTCTTATAATTTTCCTCTCATTTCTTACTGCATTTTACAATATCCATATTAGTTCTTTTATATTTTATTCTATTCTATACAAATAGGAGGCAATAGACCATTTTCTCAGAGCTTAAAAATAGTAAGAACATAATATAAAATGAATTAACTTTGCACAATAAAATTTTTATTTTACATTTAGCAATATGTTATTTCATAATGCATGTGTGTGTGTGTGTGTGTGTGTCCACTTGTATTAGGCAAACTTCCCTAATTAGATTTTATTTAGAATTGTGATTAATGGTACTTTGGAAGATACTGTATTATGCATTTTTCTGGCATTTTATTGTGGGGCTGCTGCTGTTGTTCTTTGTTTAGGGACAGGAGACACATTACTGGGTTATTATCATGTATTCTTAGGACAGGCCAAACTTACTGATTTCTACATGTATATTGACAATGAAATATATTTAAACAGATAATCTTTTATAAGTTTCTTATGAATATTTATAAATTTACTTCTCTATCATTTTCTAAGGTTAAAAGTGATTAGTGTGGAAAATTTAGACTCAAATTAATTTTTCTGAAACTAAAATTCAATTACAAATGGGGAATGCAAGCTCAATAATAAATGATAAAATATGTCATAATTACATATTGGTGTTTCATATGGTGAATAATGGTTAATCAATTCATGAGTTAATATTTCCTTTTATTCTTATTTGTTCATATATGATTTTTTTAAAAAAACAGTATTTTGCAAGGGATTCCCAGAAAAAACTCACTTTGAATGGAACTCAGCAAGTTATACTCAGAACCCTAACAAATTTCTACATATCCA
Source organism: Fukomys damarensis (assembly GCF_012274545.1). NCBI lineage: Eukaryota > Metazoa > Chordata > Mammalia > Rodentia > Bathyergidae > Fukomys > Fukomys damarensis. The sequence goes on from NW_022900918.1 coordinate 18,318,610, forward strand.
TCACATTTTTGCTTTTTTCTGTAACACATTTTCTCTTTTATGTTCTCCCTTTCCTTTCTTACTTTGATAGAAAATTTCTCTATACTGCTTTCTCCATCTATGATGTTTTTGACATGAGCTCATTCAATTTATTTTTTAATTAATTTATTTTATTGGTACATTTAAGGTACACAATGTAATGACATTCATCATTGGAAATTTTCACCTTTATATAATCTATCTTGTTCTTATATTTTCCCGATTCCCCTGCCCTCCCTTCAGCCTCTACCCCTCCCTATCTACAAAGACTTTTGTTTCCTTTTATTTTCTTTCTCTCATTTTAATTACATCTCCATCTTTCTTTTCCCCATCCCTCCCATTTTCTCTTCTCCTTTGCAACTTTTCTTCTTATTTCATATTATCTTTATACCTTTTAGTCCTTATTTACACTTCCATTTTCTCACACTAGAAAAACTATTTGGTATTTACACATATGTCCTATATATTTACTTAAGAGTATCAACTCAATGTGCATCCATTTAGCTATAAATAGCTCTAGTTTCTCATTTTCTTTGTATGACTGAGTAGTACTCCGTTTTATAAACAAACCACAATTTCTTTGTCCAGCCTCCTGTTGTTGGGCAATTGGGCAATTTAGCTATCACAAATTGTGCTGCTATGCACATGGGTGCACATATATCTCTATGGTATGATTTTTAAAATTCTTTGGGAAAGATGTCCAGCAGAGGGATAGCAGAGTCAAATGAAACTTTCAATCCATTTTTTTTTTAGGTATTTCCATACTTATTTCCACAGTGGTTGCACCAGTCTACACTCCCAACAGTAGTGGAGAAGGTTTCCTCTTTCTCCACAGCCCCTCCAGCATTTGTTATTCGTTGATTTCATGATAGCAGCCATTCTTTACCGGGTGAGGTAAAATCTCAGTGTTGTTTTCATTTCCATCTCTCAAATGACTAGTGAGGTTGATCATTTTTTCATATGCTTATTTGCTATTTCTTCTTCTTTGAGAAATGTTGGTTCACTTCAGATGCCCATCAGAGGTCTGATTTTTTAAAAGTTCTTTATATATTCTTTTTTTGGGGGGATACTGGGGATCGAACTCAGGTCCTTGTGCTTGTGAGGCCGGTGGCAGAACCACTGAGCTAAATCCCCTATATATTCTTGATAGTAGACCTTTGTCTGAGGAAGACCTGGTGAAAATTTTTGCCCACATAGAGGGTTGTCTCTTCACACTATTGGTTATTTCTCTTGCTGTACAGAAGCTTTTTATTTTTATTTATTTATTTTTTTACTTTCAATTAATATATTATATTGTTTTTTTTTTTTTCTGGTACTAGGCGTCAAACAGGACCTTGTGCTTGCCAGGAGGGTGTGGTGCCACTGAGCTACATCCCTGGGTTAGAAAATGACACATTTTAAATATTTTTTTCCTCATTGAGTTTATTGGTGCATTTTAGGGATACAGTACAGATATATTCATCATTGGGATCTTGTACCTTTACATGACAAGTCTTGGTTCTCATTTTTCCCCCTTATCCCTGCCCTCCCTTCAACCCCTCCTCCCTTCCCTATCTACAAATACTTTCCATTTTTTTCATTTTCTCATTTTTTAAAAAAAATTCCCTTATTAACTTTCCCCTACCCTTCCCACTTCCCCTACACCTTTTAGCCCTTTTATTCCTATTTCACACTGTCTATTGTATCATTAGGATTTTAAGTACCATTATAGTTTTTCACACTAGAGAAACTATTCGGTATTTATACATGTGTGGCTTATTTTTTCACTAAGGAGTATATCCTCCCCATGTGTGCATTTTCCTGTGAATGTCTCTAATTTCTCATTCTTTTTTTTTTATTGAGGTTATTGGTACATTTTAGGTATGCAGTACAATTATGTTCATTATTGGGATCTTGTACCTTTACATGACGGTCTTGGTTTTCATTTTTCCTCCTTATGCTTGCCATCCCTTCACCCCCCTCCCCTCCCTATTTACACTTTATTTACATTTTGCCATTTTCTCGAATTTTTTTCTTTTCCCATATTACCTTTCCCCTACCCTTCCTATCTCTCTACACCTTTAGCCCTTTTCTTCCTTTTTCACATGGTTAATTATATCATTAGAATCTTATGTACTATTATAGTTTTTCACACCAGAGAAACTTTTCAGTATTTACCCATGTGTGACTTATATATTTCACTTAGGAGTATATCCTCGATATCTATCCATTTTCCTATGAATGAATCTGATTTCTCATTCTTTGTGGCTGAGTAGTACTCCATTTTATAGAAAAACCACATCTTCTTTATCCAGTCTCCAACTGATGGGCTAATGGGCTATTTCCAACTTTGAGCTATTACAAACTGTGCCGCTATAAACATTGGTGTGCAGATATCACTGTGATGTGATTCCTTTAATTGTTTTGGAAAGCTACCCAGCAGAGGGATGGCTGGATCATATGGAACCTCTAATCCCAGATCATTGAGGTTTCTCCATATTGATTTCCATTGTGGTTGCACCAGGCTGCATTCCCACCAACAATGGAGAATATTTCCTTTCTCCCCACAACCAAAACTTTGATATAGTTCTGGAAACATTAGCGACAGCAATTAGATAAGAGAAAGAAATTAAAGCAATAAAGATAAGAAAGGAAGAAGTTAAACTGTTGTTATTTGCTGGCAATTTGACACTCTACATTGAAGACCCAAAAAACTCCACCAAAAGACTTTCAGAATTTATTAACATTTTTATTAGAGTAGCTGGATACAAGGTCAACACCCAAAAATCAATAGCCTTCTTCTACACAAATAACAGATTCACCAAGAGAGAAATTAGGGAAACAGTTCTTTTCACAATAGCATCCAAAAAAAAAAAAAAATGAAGTATTTAGGAATCAATCTAACAAAAGAAGCAAAAGACCTCTACAATGAAAACTACAGCACCTCAAAAAAGAGATCAAAGAGGATATAAGAAAATGGAAAGATATCCCATGCTCCTGGCTAGGAAGAATCTACATAGTGAAAATGGCCATACTACCAAAACTGCTATACAGATTCAATGCAATTCTGCTTGTAATTCCAACAGTATATTTCACAAAACTAGAAAAAATAATCCAAAAATTCATTTGGATCCATAAGAGACCTAGAATAGCAAAAGCCATCCTAGGCTACAGACACATGGCAGCAGGTATAACTATTCCCAATTTGAAACTATACTACAAAGCCACTGTGATAACATCAGCATGGCACTGGCAAAGAAACAGAACTGAGGATCAGTAGAAGAGATTGGAAGATGCAAAAACAACTCCCGATATACTCAGCTACCTCATCATTGACAAAGGAGGTTACCATCCCCCTGGAGGAAAGATATTCTCTTTAATAAACAGTTTTGGAATAACTGGATTTCAACCTGCCAAAGATTAAAACTAGACCCTTATCTTTCACCATGCACTAAAGTAAAATCTAAGTGGATTAAAGATCTAAATGTTAAAAGGGAAACACTAAACTTGCTGGAACATAAGTTAGGCAGAACTCTTGAAGATATTGGCATAGGTAAAGGCTCTATGAACAAATCCTCAGTAGCAAGCGAATTACCAGAAAGAATCAAGAACTGGGATCTCATCTTATTAAAAAGCTTCTGCACTACAAAAGAAACCATCAACAGAACTAAGAGACAGCATACAATGTGGGAAAAATTTTTACTAGCTGCTCCCCAGACAAAGGACTATTATCCAGAATATATAAAGAACTCAAAACAATCAGCACCCCCAAAATATAAGGACCTGATTCAAAAATGGGCATCGGAAATGACATTTCTCAAATAAAGAAGTAAAAGCAGCTAGTAAATATATGGGAAAATGTTCCACATCACTGGTCATTCAGGAGATGCAGATGAAAACAACACTGAGATTTCATCTAACCCCACAAAGAATGGCTGCTATCAAGAAATCAAACAATAACAAATGTTGTTGGGGTTGTGGGGAGAAAGGAATCCTTCTTTGTTAGTGGGAGTGCAGACTGGTGCAACCACTATGGAAATCAATATGGAGATACCTCAAAGAGCTGGAACTACCGATTCTATTTGACAAAGCCATACCTCGGCTGGGTATCTTTCCAAAAGAATTAAAAGAATCATACCACAATGAAGTATGTACACCTATGTTTATAGCAGCAGTTTATAATAGCTAAAACTTGGAAACAGCCCATTTGCCCATCAGTTTGAGACTGGATATAGAAGATGTGGTTTGTCTATAAAATGGAATACTACTCAGCCTTAAAGAGTGAGAAATTAGATTCATTCACAGGAAAATGGTTACATAATGAGGATATACTTCTAAGTGAAATAAATAAGTCACACATGTGTAAATACCAATAGTTTCTCTGGTGTGAATAAATTATAATAGTGCAACAGATCCTAATGAGATAATTGACAACGTGAAATAGGAAGAAAAGAGCTAAAGGTGTAGGGAAAGTGGTAAGGGTAGGGGAAAGGCAACAAGGGAAAGGAAAAAAATATGAAAAAATGGAAATAAAGTGTTTGTAAATGGGAATGGGAGGAGGGTACAAAGGGAGGGCAGGGAAGGGAAAAATGAGAACCAAGACCTGTCATGTAAAGGTACAAGGTCCAAAAAATGAATGCAACTGTACTGTCTACCTAAACTGTAGCAATAAACTCAATAACAAAAAAAAAACAAAACATGTCAAATTGTATATAGGTAAAATTCAACAGGTGATCCATATCATGTGATCCTCCTCCTTCTTCTGCTTAATTGTACATCCTATAATCCTGGAAAGCCAACTGCGCTTCACTGGACTGCCTCGGTGCATCACACGCTGCGTCCTCCAGTGTGGCTGTCCCTGCTCCTTGACACTGCTCTCCATTCACCTTGATCTCTTTCATATAATTTGTTGGTTTTGTTTGTTTGTTGTTTTGGTACTGTAAGTATGTGCCAAAATAAATGAAACTATGATTAAATTTATAAATTTTATGTAGGATTTATACTGTTACAATAACTACTTATATAACTACGCCTATATTTTTGTTCAGCTTAATTTAGTAGAAAAATCAAAAAATTAGAAATTTTCATATCAATATCTATGCCTTTATATGCTAGAAGTATATGCGATAATATAATTGGAAGCAAAGAAATATGTACTTTTAAAATAAGTAAAAAATATCTATTGATAGAAGCCTTTTCTCATTATACATATTCTCATATGCAACACATGATTATTACCATTCTGAATGATGAAAGAAATGTATGACAACTGTAAATGGTATTTGTATTTCAGTATACCCTAAAATTTATGAGAATATTTGTACTACATACAAAATTAAAATAATCAAGTAATTAAAAAGTTACACATTTCTTTTGCAGATGAACATAGAGCCAGATTTACTTATATTCAAAATAGTTATTAATTATGAGAAGTAATTGAAAAATGCCTAAGTGTGACTCAGAGTGACTTTGGCTAACTACTATTTGCTCAGCAAGACCACAAATAATATGTACAAAAAAATGCAGATGTTCTGATTTTTTTTGCTAGCTCATTCTATTAAACCATTTATTCACATTTTTATTATAAATTAAGAAATTGAATTACCAAATAATATCCTGAGTCAGACTGTTCTATAGTTTGTAAATTAAGTGTTCACCAAGCTCGAAGTGGTAAAAACTAGCTTCCAAAGGAGGTGCTATTGGTAGGTGGTGGACCTTTAAGTGATACATCATAAAGTGAGGTTTTCAAGTAGGTGTCCACTGTAGATGTGCCCTAGAAAGAAAGAGTTGGAACTCAGCCCTTTAATCTTTCTTTTCAGTTAATAGTAATGAGATGAAGGGTTTTGTTGTGTCGTGAGCCTTCACTAGTATGCCCTCCACTACCACAGGTCTAAGGGAACAGTGTCAATCAATTATGGAACTCAAATTCTAAAGCAATGAATAATAAGAAACCTGTTCTCAGTATAGACTGAAATTATCTCAGATTTGTTACAGCAGTAGGGGGCTGAATAATATAGATGGTTGCATCTAGAAGTAATTCAGGGGCATATGGTAGAAAGAAGTTACCTAAACTTAAAAAAATACAGGATTATTGTCCACTGGTTTATTGTCTTTACTCTTCTCAACTTAAATCAAAACACATTCAAATGAGGCAAATCAAATGATCAACAGTAAAAACAAGCTAAATTGATGGGGAAGGGAGGAGGGGGTGAAGGGAGGGCAGAGGTAAGGGGAAAAAATGAGAAAATCCAGACTTGCCATGTAGAGGTACAAGATCCCAACAATGAATGTAACTGTACTGTATCCCTAAAATGTACCAATAAACTCAATTAAAGCTGAAAAAAAATAAACAATAAAAAAACCAAGCTAAATATACTCATCATTATCACAGAGGAAAATGGGGTAAAGATGAGTAGAAATTGAAAGGAAAGATTTCAGTACTTTGTAAAGTAAGGAAGGAAATTATTTCATGGACAAAAGATAGCTCACCGAGTGAATAAAAACAATACATGAAAACTTGCCCCATTGATTTTACTAGGGAAAGTTTTCCAAGGGATTGTATTCAATTAAATAAATGTGGTAGGCAAAATAATATCCACCACCAACAATGATACCCTAATCCTGAAACAAGTACCCAAGTCTTTTTGCATGTCAAGGGTGAACTAATGTTGAAGATGGAAATGGACCTGTTATTCAGTCCACCTTGAAGAGGGCTGACCTGGATTACTGTAGTAGGCCCAGTAAAGTAACAGAGCCTTTTAAGGAAACCAGAGTGAGCAAAAAATTAAGAGAGAAGATGTCTTAATGGAAACACGGGTGACAGTAATACAATGCAGTTTTGAAGAGGTAATTGCAACAACAACAACAAATATAGGCAGCCACTATTACATTCCCAAGGTAAAGATGGAAACTATATGAAATAAATCAACAAAGAAACATGAGAAACAAAGCACACCATTGAAAAAAATGGACCTAAGGAGCATCTACAATGTTTCATCCAACAATAGAATGCACAGTTTTAAGCTCTACCTAGATTTTTTTTCTAAAATATACCACATCATAGGACTAACAACATGCTTAAACAAATACAAATGAATTAAAATAATCTCCTGTATATCTCTGAATCATAGAAAAATGAAACTAAAACTCAACAACAACAGCAAAAATACAGAAATTATACAAACCCCTCGACATGAATTAATAAATGATCCAGCCAAGTGGCTCCTTGGCAGTGTGACCTGAAAAGGTGCCTCTCCCTCCTTGACTGTCTCTTAGCTCTCGGTTTCCTAGATTCCATTGTATGAACAGGTTTTCCTCTGCTGTGCCTTTCCACCATGCTGTTTTGCCATGGAACCATGGCATAAAATGTCTTTGTGAGCCAAAATAAACCTTTTGTACTCTAATTTAAAGATGTCTTGTATTTCATTCCAGTACTATAAAGGCAACTCAGATATTTCTCAAAAGAAAAAAAAAATAGAAAAAAACAAAAAGTGTGTGAAAAAGTTCCAATTTTTGGCCATTAGGGAAATGCAAATCCAAAGAATTTTAAGATGTCCTGTTACTTCAAGGAAAAAAAAAAAAACAGCTCTAAAGAAGAATTAATTCTGGTAAGGTAATGGGGGAAAAGAAAACTTCTCTATAATTGTCATGAATATAAATCATTGTAACCACTGTGGAAATCAATACGGAGATATCTCAAAAACCTAAAGATAGAAATTACATTTTATCACCTGTTCCTCTTCCTAGTATCTTTCCAAAACAACTGAGGAGGCCAGGCATGTGTCTCATGCCTGTAATCCCAGCACTCAGGAGGCTGAGGCAGGAGGATTGCTGTGAGTTCAAGACCAACCTGGGCTACATACTGCATTCCAGGTCAGTCTCAAATACATAGTCAGACCCTGTCTCAAAAAAAAAAAAAAAAAAAAAAAAAAAAAGGAATTAAGGACATCATATCAATCAGGATTACAACACCACAACTTTTAATACAGTAGTTAGATCACTCATGAGGGTGATTTGTTCATTCACAGACTGTGTTCGTCTGTGGAACACACTTTGAAGAATATGTTTAATTTATACAGAATAGGGTATGACTTGGGCATAAAAAATGATAAATTTGAGCCCTTTGTGGAAAAATGGATGCATCTTTAGATGATAATGCTAAGTTAAATAAGCCTAGCACATAAAGGTAAATATTACATGGTTTCTCTGATATGAGAAACACAAAGTATAAATAATTTTAAGAAAAAATAATCACAAATGATAGGAAACAGGGAGAAAGACTCTGAGGAGGCAGGAAGGGGGTCTGAGGATGGAAAGGAGATGGGAGAGTGGAACATAAAGGGAAAATTAAAAAGATCAAGATGTGACATATACATGTACCAAGTCCCCATAATGAATGAACTGACTACCTATTGCAAACCTGCACTAATTTTTGTTTTGTTTTGTTTTGTTTTTTGAGACAGGGTCTCACTATGTAGTTGAGACTGTCCTGGAACTCACTATACAGCCCAGGCTGGTCTTGAACTCACAATGATCCTCCTGCCTCAGCCTCCTGAGTGTGGGGATTACAGGCGTGCACCACCATGCATGGCTAACTAATAAAATATTTTTAAAAAGAAAGCTAAAGCTTTCAGAAAAGAACTCAGACCTTCCAGATCTTAATTTCATCATTGTAAGACTTATTTTAAATTCTTGAGTTCTGAATGTTAAGAAAATTTTTGCTTGTTTTAGGCCTCTGAATATGTAGTAACTGCTTATGTAGCTATAGAGAAGTAATGGAATATTTTTGTTTTTGATTGTATCATTTTCCGCTATAAATTGCAAAATCTGTTTTAAAATTCAAATGAAAAACACACTTCTTTCATTCTTCAAGAAGACTATTCTCACAATTCTCTCCATTGTATCAGTTTTTGTAGATCTATATAATATTGTGCGCTAGCTAACATTTCTTTAACAACCGACTTTATATAATTAATGTCCACAGACAAAAGGTTTATTTTCCCTCATGGTTTCAGAAGTTTCAGACCAATGCTTACTTTATAAAAGAATTTAAATTTCCCTTTGTGGCTGTGGTGAGACCATTCTTCCTGGATGGCACATGTTGTTGACGAAGCTGCTGTACCTCACAGTGCTGGGAAGCTGAGAAGGACACCAAAAGGAGCTAGGGTTTCAACGAACCCTTCAAAAGCACACTCCCAAAGAGCAAACTTCCAGCCACCATGCCCTACCTTCCAAAGATCCCAACAGCACCCAATAGCACTAAATGAAGTACATAGGTGTTTGGGCAGCACTTCTTCATAACACAACATCTTGCTAATTGAATGCACTTCTACTTTTCAGAGCAAGACATTCTTATATATGTATTTCAAGCTTTTCTCTTAAATGAAAAATTCTCATACTGTGAATACTTCTTATTGTTTTATTACTTCATGCCTTTGCACTGTGAATGTACCCTATAGTCATTCCTCACCCCAAAACTTTTATCTACTTTTTTATTATATGCAATGCTATACATAAATAAAACATGTTTCTAGTAAGTATTGTTAATGTATCACAATTCTCTAAACCATTCTTTTTAAACACATTAGTTTTTCAGCATTCAGAGCAAACTGACTTTACTGAGCCAGGCGAAAAAGGAAAAATCTATTTTTGTAATAAAACCAGGGTGCCCACCTCAGTCAGCATTTGCTCTCATTCCTTCATATCAGTCCATGAGAAAACATGGATTTATTCATCCATCAATTGACTTCAATGAAATTGTACATCTTCTCTTTTCAGCCAGCACTGGCCCACAAATTCCCTGGTTTTAATCAGATTAGCAAGCAGTGGTGTTCTGTTTAATAATTACAGATATCAGATTTGAGCCCACCAGGAAAAGAGTACAGTTATATAGTTGAGGGCATTTTGCTCACAAGTAGTTCACTGTGGGTGATCTGAGCATCATTATTTTTATTTGATAATCAATGTTCTCTTGCAAGAAATTGCATATCTATTAGAGGTGAAGGAAGCTATTTCAGGAAGCCAAGACACAGTTCTATGCTTGATAACAAGAGTCAGCATATTGAAAAATTAAAATATCTTGAGTCAAGGCATATGTGAGGAATTTTGACAGAGAAAAAGCATATTTCTAAAACTAGGTTTTTGTGGAAGCAACAATGCAGTATAAATATTAGTAACCATGCTGTTTTGATTTTGTCTGTTTTGCTTTTAGTAAAAGATAACTTGCACAAATGGTCTTTAAAACATCCTGGCTGCTGTTGATACGTGAGTGATACACATTTATTTTGAGAGTGAAATGGAAAAGAGAACTAAAGGAAAGTGTATTTTAACTTACTTTTATTTTGTTGTCTTTCATTATGCCATTTATAATAGTTTCAGTCAAACAGCTCTTTAATACAACTCATGTTTTACCGAGTTTAATGTTCAACAAATTTGTCCTCCAATTGTAATAAAAAAAAATAAAGTGAAATAGATTTAGCAAGGAGAAATTAGCTCCAACACATGATCTGGTAAACCCAGTTCTAGTGCCACACTTAGTTCTAAATATTCCCAATTAAAGGAAGAAATCCTGAGGTGTATGATGACTGCAGAAACCCTTGTCTGAAGATGTCCCCTGATGTTTACCTCCTCTTCTAGTCTATTGCCACACTGAAATAACATAGCCCCGAGGCTCATTTTAATTCATAGAGAATAGCAGATGAAATATAGCCAATTTTGAGACTAAATTTTAACAAGCCTTGAAAAGCTTCTACTTTTCTGCTCTTGGGAGTTGGGAGATGATAAATGTAAATGAAATCTATCTTCTTTACTGTAGATATAAATGGTTAAAATGTAAGGAAAATCCAACTGAAAGAAAACGCCCATGAGACTCCATGCAAAGAAATTCAGCCATCTCGACATTAAAAGTTATGAATTTATCTTTACTTTCTAGTCTTTGCTGCCTTAGAGCCAGATGAATAAATGAAGTCATCTGAATAAATGAGGACATTCCAGTCTTATAGGCCCTCTGATTAGAACTACAAGAAAGACCCTGAGTGAGACCAACATTATGATCCACTTGTAAGTCAGTCTCTTTCTCTTTTGCTCTTTCTCTCCCCATCCTTGTTTTTCTCTATACCCCTCTCTTCATCCCTCTCACATTTTCTTTCCCTCAACTCCGTTCCTTAATGTTCATAGTCTCAGGCTCTTTGCTCTTGCTCTTTTCTCTGCCAATAATAACAATTCTTAAAATTACTGGCTGCTAAGTAAGTGTCATGTTTGAGATTTATATTTTTAATTTATTAATACACAAGACAATTTATAAGGTATACTCATTTGGAGAAATTAAGGCAGAGAAAATTGAGAAATTTCCTGTGATATTAGAGACAACATGGTACAGGAAAGGAGCAACATTTGATCACAAGTGGTCCAGAGTTTCTACATCTAAGCAACTTCTAATGTTCTTCTGCCAAATATTTATGGAGTTACTACTAACTTTTCTTCATATACGTGCTACAATATCAACTCTTCATAGGGATTGTTTTCCTAGCCCTATGTAAAATTGGAATATCTGTTTTGTCTTTACTCAAAGCAACTTTGCATGTGTATGTGTGTGTGTGTGTGTGTGTGTGTTTGTGTGTGTGTGTTCATATTACATTTCTTTTCCAATGAAAATGTGAGAAGTAGAGAGTTTTTGTTGGCTACTCACTCCTCAGCCTTAATAGACAAAATAGTACCTGATGAATAATAATCATTGTCATTAGTTATCAAATAAAAACATAATAGAAGACAAAATTTTAATATACTTTGCAATATGACAGCATTTTGAGCATAATATATTTCTCTATTTTTCTTCCATTACCACTGCAAATTGTTACTTAAATATTAATTCACATTTACTTATTAAGCATACACATTTATCTTTTGTGGCTCAAGTTATTCATCCTCTGATTATAGGATATATTTCTTCTACCCAATAACTTGTGTATCATACATGATGAACAAACAAGTCATTTTTTAAATGTGTGACATTCTTTAATGAACAATGAATTCTAGATATGTATTGCAAGCTATTTAATTTCTGGTTAGTAACATTTGCTAATATGTCTACCATCCATGTATTTATTCTATAAAAAAATACTGATATTAATGTCTATATGAGCTTGCATATAAGACCTGTCAGGTTGCATTAACTTGTAGTGACAAAGCATGATTTGTAGCTCAAATCAAAAGTAGGTGTTAGAAAAACTGCATGTAATATCCCCAACAAGATTTGCAGAAATATGTCATAATGAGCGTATTTATATCTCTACATTGAAAACTTAAGTGTATACAAAGACAGATTTTTTAAAGATAGTAAGTAGCCTTAGGGTAGTTCACAAATTGTCATGCTTTAGTGTCAAATGAGCCATCATGAAGCTCACTTCCCAGAGCTTTTGTGAATTAGACAAAAAATTAAATAAGTTTATACAATGCCAATTTGTACAAGCTATAAATACAGACAGATGATCAATTGCGTTGATTTTTACTGATTGCATATTGAGATTATGCACACAGAATTTTTATTAAATTTATTATTAATTAAAACTTATCTAATTTATTAAATCAAAATAATTTATACTGCAGTGTAGTGACTAATGTAAAGATATAATCAATTCTACATGTTTTTGTGGATAGTAAAACTTGCCACAATTTTTTGATGAGAAAGGGAGCTCTGCAGCCTGATATTTTCACAATTATCTCTCATTTACTATGTGTATATATGTGTGGAAAAATGTCATACAACATATTTGGAAGACTTATAAAGATTTGTAAGCCCTCGAGTTTAATTAACCTTATAAGTCTGAAAATGAACTAAGCCTCATATATGTCGTGATGAAAACACTCTTCTTAGAAATCTCTCAGCTCTTGGGAATGGTGCAATTATTTTAAAATATTGGGTTCCTGAATGTTAAAATCTAGAGGTGTTATATGGCAATGTTCACACAAAAAAAAACTTAATAGATTGTCTTAAATTGTACAGAAACAGAAAACTCTAAGCAGTGGTGAATGACCACTTTTATTTCATTATTCATTAGATTATTGTAGGGACAGAAATTGTTCATAGTTTTCTTTATTTGAATATTTTAAGTGTGCACTATTTAAAACAATTTGAATTATTAAACATAGATTATACTTGGATAAAATTCAAAGACATGTTTAAATTTGCACATTTTTCTATTTGTTATTAATTGGTCCCCCAAAAGCAAACATAACTGTCACTAGAATTGCTTAATAATAATAACGTAAAATAGATCAGGCATTTTAGAGAAAAATGAATATGAGAAAGAAGTAAAATTTCAGGATATTTCATAAAAAATCAGTAAATGCAACAGAAATAGAGAATATTTACTCCTCATGAAAATAGATAGTAAATGTATTATTTTGCAGAGATCTATTGTTACAGTTGTCTAATATCATGTATTAGTTACAAGTAAAAATGTCTGTAATGCTTTCATCTTAAAAAAGAAATGATGTTCAGCTTTCTATAGCTTTTACCTAGAAGGAAGTTAAGGTAAGACAGAACACAGAACCAGTAGAAAAATAATCATCCAAAATTGTGTCATGGTGAGATTTTAAGTAAATGTCATGAAGCCTGATAAGAATATGAGAGAAATAATGATTTTCATTTAAAGTATCTAATTGAACCTCTCATTATGATGATTTAAAAAAAAATAAATGTGGGGGGTCTGGGGATTTAGCTCAGTGGTGCTGCCACTGGCCTTACAAATGCAAGGTCTTGAGTTTGATCCCCAATACCAAACAATAAAAAATAAAAGTAAAAAATAAATAAATAAATTTGGCATTTATAAATAACTTCAGTATTTAAAGAAAAACTAAGAGCTTGAAATATCTCCTCAGGATTTTTCTCAATATAGTGAAGTAGATTTAAAGTACTCAGGAGGACATAACCAAAGAAAGAAGAAAAGAATAACATATACACTTATTAAAATAATATAATATGGGCTACATTCAGAGTAACTGATAATGGCAAATATATAATAAGTACAAAAATGTCTATTTAACATAAATACAAATGAGTTATTTAATATGTTATATGTAAGCACATGATTTACAAGTGTTCCAGAAGCAATGGAGGCATATTTAGCTTTTTGTTTTTTCTGTTCAGGCCAAGATAGATTTTTTTTCTATTGACTAGTATATAATATTTTAAATAAATCAAAAGTCAAAGTCAACAATGTTAGGGAAATGATAATATTACTTGGAGTGGGAAGAGAAAGAAGGAGTGATAAAGAAAGACAAGTATGGAAAGGTGCAATTTATGTTACCTCTAAACCAGTTGTATTGATCAAGATATCAGGATCTGGTGAAGTTTCCAGAAGGAATAATGTAAGGGCTATGGCTATATAATTATATGGCTATATAATTATATATTATATATATATAATATA
>NW_022900918.1:18333116-18341401 GCF_012274545.1 Fukomys damarensis
ATTATATTATATATGATATAATATAACTTTATTAACTATAAAGTTATAGTTAATGTGAATTTGACTCTCACTCGAGGTCACAACCTATCCATGTCAATTACTGCCTATGTAGCCTAAAGCCATTTACTTAAATTCTCATCCACTAAACCATCTGGGGCACAGAATTGCTCTTTTGGACAGTTTCTAAAAATTCTCATTTAGGTAAAGATATCAGAATAATACTTTATGGTATTCTGTCAATTATTACAAATCATAAAATGAGTATTATTCAAGCAAATTGAGAAACTTGATTTTTAAACTATATTGCCTACATTTAAATCTGTAAAAGAAAGAAGGGTCAAAAAAATCAAACGAGTCTCCTTTAAAATTGTCACTTTGCTTTCATAGCATAATTACTTATGTTGCTTTAATATATGTCAAGCAGGAAAAAAAACAGGAAAATAAACTTATATGAGAGGAAAACTAATGAATTCATTACTTTTTTTACTCATTCCTATTACTGATATTCAATTTGCTTTTCAATGTTATGGTTCTAAAAGCACCAATTCATTGAAAAATGGAATATGATTGCTTGATAAAGATGATTCCTTTATGTCAGTTTTATTCATCCTAAATACAATGAGCACATATTTATTCATCTTTCTCTCCCAATGGCTCATGTAGCAAAGTTAGTTGTTTTACACAAACTAGCAAAGAGATTGTCTGTACTTCTAAATAGAGTTGTAAATTAAGCTTTAATTAATAGGTGGTTTTGAATTTTGTTACTCCTCCAGCTCTGTTTAGCTGATGTTTTCATTAGATTAAATTAATTAAAGTTTTTATAGGACTTAAATATATTTAGTGTATATTCACTTACATTTTCTTCTTTGATTTACAGAGTTTAAATAATTTGGTACTAAGGTGAAGACACAGTTAGGTAGAAAATGTAGAATTTACTAATTTTTAAGGCTTGAATCTAGAAGTCCTTCCAAAGGCTCAGGTGCTCACAGCTGAGACCTCACAGATGGCTATATTTCCAGTGTGTGAATGGGATGAAAGGTGTGGATAATGGAACTTAGGTGTTGGTGGCAGCAATCAATAGGGTTCTAGCCTGCATTGAATATAAACAGACAGAAAGAAGACAGCCAACTGCTTATTCTACTGTTGCTGTTGCTACTGCTGCTGTTACTTGCTGTCTTCTGCCGGCCATCGCATGGACTATTCTTTTTCTGTGATGCCCATCTGCTGTGCCACTCTGCCTTGGAGCCGCTGACTATGTACAACAAAAAGTAAAGCTGAAACAAATCTTTCTCCTTTTAAATTTGGGTGTTGTGCATTTTGTCTCAGCAACAAGAAAAGTAACTAAGGCACCATAGTTTTAGCAAAGAGTTTATGAAATCCTACACAGATAGACTAATGTACACAATTCAAATTTAAATATTATAATTTAGATATTAGGAAAGGTATTTGATAGTTTAATTTCTCTGTTTCCACTCACATCTTCTATCTTATATCTTCACTGTCCATGCTTCTAATTCTTCATTAAAAGTATAACACTGTTGGTATAGCTAACGTGTTTAAACTCACAGAATCTCAACTTTGTCTTCAATATATTTTAAAATTTTTTCTCACCACATAAATCTTGCTACTCCTAAAATAATGCTACTGGATATACAATTTTACAAATGTTCTTCATGATTAATAGTAACACAAGTGTTATTACTTCTGTTTCGCTGATATGCAATACATAATAACATTTAGAAAACAACATATACAAAGACACAAATGAAAATGAAAAGTCTTTAAATATTCAGTGTGACCTCACAGATAATGTAGCATAATAAGATAATTGGACTGCACTGTGCCTTTAATTGAACTTAGAAATCATTTTTTTAGCAAAATTTGTTATCATGGCTTTATAAATTTCTAATTGTGAAAAGTGTCCTGGATGTACATATAGAAAGAAAATGCTGATTAAACCAGCATTATGGTTTTTCTAAATACATAATTAGACAAAATACTACAGAGAGTTGCTGAAAATCTTGCCCAAGAAATCATGGAATAGACTACATCAAATCTAAAGGATAGAAAAAGAATCAATAAAAACAGGTGGGATATATATATAGAAATATTACAGTGGAACATATAAAGTATCATTGGATATTTTTTATCAAGTCAATTAGCAAATTCAATGCAAGTACCTAGTTTACAATTCGATGAAGGGATTATTTGATTAAAGAATTAAGAGTTTTAATTTCCATAGTTCAGAAATATTACAACTTTTTCTAATGCTAAAATGTAGGCTACAATCATGGATTATTACTACATTATGGGTATAATTTGGTAGTTTAATAAACTTGAAAATGAGAAGATTAAGGAACCAAGACGATTTTTTTGTAATACTTTGCAGGGTAAAATAAAAACTTAATTTATTCTGATATTCTTAATTCCTTACTATTAACAATATTGTAAAATTAAGCAATAATAGATGCTTTGATTCTTCATACCTTTAATGATATTTGAAGTACTACATGTAAAATTTTAGTATTTTTATCAGGCAATATTATTATGTTTATCTATTGGTAATAGTATCTTTTAATCTGAGTGGAAAATCAATGAATAATGTTTATCTTGGAAAATGCCAAATAACATAACATGAGGGTGTCACAATGTGCTTCTAGGTCAAAAAGATATAAAGGAAATAAGGAAGAGTATTAAGGAAGAGTATACTAGTTACAGCCAATAACATCCACTTCTAGTTACCTTCAATTTCAATTTCTACCACATGTATTTTTATACAAGTACAAGTCTATCTTTTGAAACTCCAGCTCTCTTTGGTCTCACTTGCCTCCCGTGCTTTCCTTTAATGTTAGCTGGTGCTATATACTGAAGTGTTCATTATAAAATCCCTCAGCTTTAATTTTTTTTCAAAACTAGATTATCTCTACTTGGTTCAACATAAAATATTAGCATAACTTATTACATGCTGAGAAATATAATATTTATATTGTTTCATATTCTTGAGTAGCAGTAGTCTAGTGCTGCTAATATAATGAAAGCAATTCAAATCTGTTTTGATTACCCAAATAACATGGCCCACCACAATCAAGATCTTGTGGTTACAAGTTATTTCATTCGCACAAAGAATTAAAAAGGGCCAGAAGAAGATTTTAACGTAAGGCATTAACCTATTTTCATACAAACTTTATTCCTATTCTTTTCACCCCTTTTTTGATGAGATTTTCCTGCAAGATTTTAGTCTTGTAATATTCTTTAGCTGACAGAGAATACTAGTAAAGTTGACATAAACAGAGGTGTGAAAACTTGTGCAATATTTCTGCTTCCTTTGGAATTCTACCAATGCTCTAATGAACACCCTTGGCTAGCCTATTGCAGTAAGAGAAATCGTATGAAATGAACTTAAATAATTGCTGTTGAAGCTGTTAGTCACCTCTAGCTTATCCAACAGTTGACTATTCGTGAGACCAGTCAAGATTGGCAGACCTGCTTGGGAGACAGAATATTTGAGATGCCTATTAAGCAGTCATTGTTTTCACCTTTCAGATTTGAGAAGTGTTTGTTATAGAGCAGCAGTTAACAGTAGAACAAGTTTATAACGTGTATTATTTTAGGACATTTTTTAGCATTTATAATTGAGTATTAGATCCCGTCAAAAATGGAAAGTTAGAACACTGAGCAAAAGATAAAACGAGGATGAATCGGTGGTTTGACAGAACATCGAAGGAAGGATTTTTAAATAGTTTATATAATTACGTGAATGTCAATTAGAGGATTATACTCAAGATGTAATTTCCTGACTATATTATGCTCAACCAAGAATAGGGAAATTAGCTTCTTTTAAGTCATTCCAGCTATGATTGACAGTAGCTACTCTAAGAATGATTCTCAAACAGCAACCAAAAGAATCATTTATTTTAATCATTTTGAACATTTCTGGTTATCTTTATATTAAAATAGTAAGGAAGCTATGTGAGGCAAATCCAGTCTTTATTAAATAAGTGATATGAATTTAATGAGGAAGAGCAAGAGATTAGAAGCCTGTAGGTTTCCAAATCCATACGTCTCAATGGTGTGACTTGCGTTAGCTAGAATTGCCCGACTCAACAAACATTCAAATTACAAAATCAGAGGTCAAAGTAATATTAAGAGTTCACAAAAATATAAACAAATGCAATGTTAATAGTATATAATAAGTAGATTTGGGAAGATGAATAGTACGATTTCATCTGAAGAAAAAAAGCCCAGAGAAATATACAGAAGAAACAGAAGCAAGAATTGGTAATGGTCATTTATCTATTTGAAAATGATGTGGTATTTAGTCTCTGAAGAAGGGTGAAGCTGTCATCTTTAAAGTTGAGTCTGATGTCATCTCCACCCCTTGGCATGAACAACTGCAATATTTAACTTTAGTTACTTTATCAGATCAAAGCTGAAATGATTCATACATTATTTGAGAAGATAAAATAAGAAAGCATGCGAATAGGTTTAGTAATCAGATTAAAATAAAAAGCCAACACTGAAGTGATTATTACCTAATTATTTTGCATACATTTACTGACTTCATGGTCCATACAAGACAATTCAAAATGCTAGAAATGGTACACAAGAGTATCTCAAATACCTGTAGACCTTTCAAAATAGATAAATGAGAGAAAAATGTTAAATTCTCAAACCTCTAGAATCTACTATGTATACAAAACTGCATTGCTTCTGTTGTAGCTAATCTCAAAAATAAAATATATTAGGTAATTAGTTATGATGAGGAACAATTTTGAAAATCTCAAGGGAATGTGGCATACCAACCAGGTATTGTTTGAAAAAGTGGAAAACTAGTAAAAAATGAAAAAATCTAACACTTCTAATAATAAAATAACAAAGAAGAAAAACAGTTTAAATAGACTTCTGAAGAATTATAGATCCCGAAAAAAAAGTCTTTATATGACATTCTGATTTTTGAAGATATATAGATATATTTCATGTCACAAAAATATTTTCAACAAATTTATGATGATGCATATATAATGAGGAATAGCTTATCTAGCATAACTCATTTTATTGAATCACTATTAATAGAGAATAAATCAAAGAAACTACAACGTAAAGTAAATTCAAAATCCTATGGAGCACAAAGTTAACTGAGTGCGTTATTGAACCTGTTGTTGTAATGTTAATATTAGTCATTTGAGCATGTGAAAACCCCTACTGTTCCCTGGGAGGAAGCCATCAGTATAGCCTATGCTTATTAGAACAACACACTACCACATCATTGAGAGCACGGGAGGAATGCTCATTTCACTTTGCTGAGAATTTCAAATCACCACCACTGACAAAGTTTTAGCTTGAACTGGTCCAACTCATTTCTCTCTGTTCATATCTGTTTTTTTTTTTTTTCCTACTTCTTACTTCCCAATATTTAAGCCCTGTGTTTTAAAGCAAAGCAAAATGGACAAAAGTGAAATTTATAAAATTATTTTTAAATGTTTATCTTCAGACCCCAAAAACTATAAAGAAAACTTGCAAAGTTATTGCCAAATTTATAAAACCAAGATTGACCAACTGTTACATTTTGATTATTTTCTTTAAAATGTTCTGTCTACAAATAAGCATGCATTTTGGAATCATATAAATATTTTTCTCCTCATTAATATATATTTCACAAGTTTTAAAATCCATGAATAATTATTGAGTAAACTTTCATTACTACTCCGATTGTAAAAAGCACTTATTTTAAACTTCATGATTTCTTAGACTTTTAATAATTATATTATATTTCACTGTAATAAAGAGCTGTACTTTTTAATCTATTGATTTGCATGTTTATCATATATTTATTTTTTGTCATTTATTTATTATCTGTATGAACTCATGTTTTTTTTTATTTTGTGTATTATAATCCTAAATTGCCAATAATTTACCTTTGATGTTCAAATTGTCCTAGACTTGGCTCGATGGCGGTCCTTCAATCTAGCTCATCTATGACAATATGACCCCATTATTTTTTCACTACAGTCTAACTCTAAAATAATAAGATATTGCAACTGCAGTTTGTGCTTTCTCTGCTTGAGATGTGAACCCATCAACCATAATATTATCAGTTTCTGTGCTTATTTTATTAGAAAATGGTCTTTAAATGTCAAAATCATTATCTAGGTTTGCTCATTTTATTGATGGTACTGAAAATTATGGCTTCTGGTCCATTTCAGTAAAAAAGTTGTGAAAAACACATACATGTGTGTGTTTATTTCCTGATACCAAAACATATATCTATATGTATGTGTGTCAAAATTTCAAATTTGTACAGAACTTTCCTCTCCATACAGTGTCACAGACTCTATGTAACTTTTCCATATTTCATATATGTATTACTTTTCTACAGTGAAAAAACTACTGAAATCAATGCATCTGTTGTCATTTATATCTTGGGTGTTACCACAAAGCCTACTCAATTTTGAAGGTCATCAGATCATAGGGGACACACTACTCATCAATGGACTACTCATCACTTGCTTACTTGCCTATAAACTTTGAGGAACATATTGAAACAGTAGAAGTAATCAGGAAACACACAAAAGTACTGATAAATTCAGATAATAGTTTAATTATAAAATATTGACAAATAATCTTCATTTTGGTGAGAAATGATTGCTGTGTTTTGAATAATGAGTAAATGTGTCCCTGAAGGGGGTTCGTATGTTGGAAGTATGGTTCCTATGTTGGAAGTATGGTCCCTAGGTGAGAGATAGTGAAGAATCTTTAACAATAGGCCTTAGAGGGAAGTGTTTATTTCATTGTGGGTTGAAGGGGACTACAATATTGATTATGCCAAAAGCAGGCTATAAAAAATACAGGATATAAAAAGTTAACCTCACAATTAGCTTGTATGTACAAGTGAGTCCAGCTGAAGCCTACATTCTGAGGTCAGAATAACTTGCACCCAGTCTGTTCCCACAATTAAAGCCTTCTTACTGGAAGACATTATAACTATATATTTTGTCTACTCTGTTGCTAATTCAAGAATTATTTGTCTTATCTTTTATAAGCCTGGCTTACATTAATTGCTATAGAAGCTGCACAATTGCATATCCTCACACATCGTACTCCCCTTGCATATAGCTCAACTTTACCCAAATTATCAATAAAAATAAGTGGCTTTGATTGGCCAGTACTTTTGTCAGTTGCACCAGCATTGGTCATCCTGGCAGCCTATTTTCTGTCTCTCTTACTTCTGACGTTTAAGGTTTTTTTCCCCCTCAGGCATGTGTTGTACACTGAGTAGGAGACTGGAGTCAACTGCAGAGGTTTCCAGTAAGGGACGATGGTATAGCACCTCAGTCCTCATGAGATCTGGGTTAGTTTTCAAAAAAGGGGTTGTCATAGAGAGCAAGCTTTGCCCTTCACTTATATTGCTCTCTTTCTGTCTTTTCTTTATGACCTCTCTTTCTATGCTTTCCATTGTGATGCCTTTCTCCATGGTCCTCTGTAGATCTGAGATGGTGTTAGGACAACTACCTTTAAATAAAAAAATGCAACCTAAATAAACATGCTTTCTTTATTAAGCTACCTAGCCTCATATTCTTTAGTGTAGGAATAGAAAATAGACAAATGCTGTCAGAATATAATTATATTATAAAATATAATGTAGTAAGTTTATGAGTATAATTTTATAACTATTATAGTAGTAACATGGCAGGGACTGTTTATAACAATAATAACTACATATATTAATTTATCATATTAATATTGTTTTTGAAATTATATTATCTATAAAAATGATTAATGATTCAGATATTAAAATTGTTAACATTCAAAATAGTCAAGTTGAATTTTCTCAGATTTGAATGCTTCTTTTTATATATGGTTATTTGAATGGAAAATAATACAAATATGTTCAAAAATTTTGTATAAATGAGTACTTATTGTCACTCTTATATAAAAGAGTTGGAATATAAAATATTTATCTTATGTAGCACTATTTTTGCTGTTATATTTTAGTATTTTATAGTGCAAATATTTTACTGTAGTGAGAAGCAAAATTTTCACCAACTTATTTTGTCTCAGATAACATAATTAAAGCTATATTATTGACACAACACTATGTACCAGTTTTTGCATTTCAAAATTATTGCATACACCAGATAAAGTATTATTTTTTCTGTTATATTGGCGCATTTCAAATACCATTGCTTGTTTTCCTGATAGTACAATTGTATAAGTAGATTAAGATACATTCCATGACTGTATTTTCATTTTTTTTTTTTTTTTTTTTTTTTTTTTTTTTTTTTTTT
>NW_022900918.1:18342322-18383674 GCF_012274545.1 Fukomys damarensis
GACAAAGGAGCTCACCATCCTCAGTGGAGGAAAGATAGCCTCTTTAATAAATGGTGTTGGAAAAACTGGATATCAACCTGTCACAGATTAAAATTAGACCCTTATCTTTCGCCATGCACTAAATTAAAATCCAAATGGATTAAAGATCTAAATATTAAAACAGAAACATTAAACTTGCTGGAAAGTAAGTTAGGTAGAACTCTGGAAGACATTGGTATAGGAAAAGACTTTATGAACAAATCCTCAGTAGCACGGGAACTAGCAGAAAGAATCAACAACTGGGATCTCATCTTACTAAAAAGCTTCTGTACTTCAAAAGAAACCATTAGCAGAACTAAGAGACAATCTACAATGTGGGAAAAAAATTTTACCAGCTGTACCTCAGACAAAGGACTATTATCAAGGATATATAAAGAACTCAAAACAATCAGTCCCCCCAAATATAAAGACCCGATCCAAAAATGGGCATCCGAAATGTATTTTCATTTTAACTTGCAATTTCTTTGTGGACTACTGAATATTTCAGTGCAATCACAGGATATGTTCAGGTAAAATATTAAATTTTTTTTGGTGGGGATTTTGGACAGAAGTAAATATGAGATAGATATTCAGGGATAAGGTTCTTGTGAAGTCACATCCCAAAACCTCTCAGAATCTATGGTTAGAGATTAAGAGGTAGGCTACAGGGCCACAAGACCAAGTAAGATCAAAACACATTGCCTTAAGGAATGAATGCACTGGCCTTCATCCTCTCCATACTCCAGTTCATTAATTACATTGATTGGACCTCAGGTCAGTCATGTAACAGATCATCCTGACTTTCCCCAGTCCTTCTTCAATTATCTAGATTAATTCCTGAACAGATATCCTTTCTTTGTCATTTTTCCTTGCTTCCTGGTTCTATCACCCCCCCCCCGCAGAAGATTCAGTTCAGGGCTATCTTTATGAGACTTCTTCATGCTGAGGAGTCTCGGTTAAGGGAAGTCCCTTTGGGCCTTCTTGGAGTTTGAATTAGGTGTGTAATCTTTCATCCTTTGCACCATGACATGGTTGTGAACTGTGACATTTTCTCAGTTAATGATTATCAAATTAAAATAATAAGTAAAGAATTTAGAATTTGTGACATAGTTATGATCTATCCAAAATTGAATTCCAAGATCTAGCTGGCAATATTTTATAATCTATTTTTATTCTCCAGCGACTTTTATGATGAAAAATATTTTACTTGAGTATGTATTTTCTTAAATACTTCTCTCCTCACTTTGATTTTATCCATTTAAAAATCCAGTTGTGTGTGGTAGAATAAAATAAAAATATGCTTGTTTCTTTGAGTAACTGATTACTAGACTAGCAAATTATTTCTCAGTACTATCCTACCTTGACTTAAATTTTTTTAGATTTTCATGTTGTACATTATTTTATTTCTCAAAAAATCACAAGGAAGTTAATTTTTCTGGCTTTTATTTCTTCAACTGTAATATGACATTGGTAATATCAAAATAGGTCATGCTATAATAAAAATACAAATGGAATAATTGATACCATGTTTATTGATCTCACTATCACCTCAGGCACTTTGTATTTATATCACCTGAAGAGTCAGAAGAAATTATGGTAGGATTGATAAATGGAATATAATTCTTACCCTCAGGGTTTTTATATCTCAGAGAAACAAGCAGATTCATATAATACAATGGGGATAGCTATAATACATTTAGTTAAGCAATATAATTCATATTCACATTAAACTTCACTCAGTATTTTTAAATTATTTTTCTTTTATGATTCTTATGTTATTTTCTTTTACCATTAACAAGAAAATATGAAGAAAAGTGACAGCCCAAAGACAGAAGGTAGAAAAATACTCTGCAAACAGAAGAAAGTAACAAATGAGCAAAGTAGAGACTAATAATGTAGAACAAAAGATATAGAGAGAAATACATGTTAAGACTGTTATAAAAGATGAGAGATTCAATAAATTCTGTAGAAATATTAAAAAGAAAGTATTTCCTTTATCCATGAAGATTTACTCATCCCTTTCAAGCATAGACTAAGATGAATGAAAGAAGCAAATACAATTGTTTCCCCTTATTTACAGAAGCCATGGTTCCAGACATGCACTGGTTCCTGGAAGCAATGGATAATACCAAACCCCCATATAGGACACATATATATTTATGATAAATATGAATGTGCAAGTTATGCACAGTACAAGTGTAACAACAATAAATATACTCTAATAAAGCTTGTGAGTGTGATCTCTCTCAAAATGTGTTATTCTATTGCTTTCATGTTTCCTAGGATTTGATGGTTGCCAGAGAGAAAGTGAGTTAAATAATGTAGACATTGTAATATAGCTTTTGTCTTCTAAGTAAGTGTTATTTGAACACATGCACTATGATACAATGACAGTAAAAGTGATTGCCTAGATAGCTCATAAAAGAGTAATGGGGGAGTAGCAAATACACCATATATACACTGGCCAAAAAGATGATCCACCTTAGATGGAACAGAATGGAACAGCATGCAATTCTCTCATGCTAGTCAGAATGGTACACAATTTAAAGCTTATGAACTGGTTAGTTCTTGAATTTTCCAGATCACAGTTTTCTGTAGGTAACTAAATTTGGCAAAGGAATACTGTGGATAAGAGGAGCCATTGTGTGTGATTGGAAATAAAACTCACCTTTTAAAAAATAAAAAGTTGTTACATATTTTTCTTTTAGATTTTATTATATTTAGAGTTATCTATTGAGATATTTGAACCTAATTCCTAATTGTTGTAATATTGTTTTAAATTTTTTTCTTTACTATCCTACACGTAACTGAAAAAAATTTGTGCAAATGAATGAGAAATTATAATGACTGTAGATGATGGTTGTGGTTAAT
Source organism: Fukomys damarensis (assembly GCF_012274545.1). Lineage (NCBI taxonomy): Eukaryota > Metazoa > Chordata > Mammalia > Rodentia > Bathyergidae > Fukomys > Fukomys damarensis. The sequence goes on from NW_022900918.1 coordinate 18,345,212, forward strand.
GTTAAATATTTCTTCACTGACTATGAGCCTAACCATTAAAAAATGTTCACCCAGTTGTATATATTAAAACAAAGTAATATTAGCATCATGCAAATGTAAATGTGTATCTAAATATTTATCAAAGATATGGTTTATCTTAGTTTCTATTTATTTTGCTCTCTGATGATGTTAATAATGAAGAAAAATAACAGTCACAAGTCCCAGACTTAGATATCTATAATAAAGCCAAATGTAAATCAAGTAATACACAATAGGCAGATACCTCCTAGCAAAATATTTCTGAAAATTAATTAATTAACAAACTTATTCTGTAAGAAGCGATGAGAGAATACTGGTTTACCTTACAAACGAAGCTGCACTAAGAAGAAAATCCTCAAATGTGTTTTAAAAGGAACTATAATATCTTACTAATTCAGAAAAAGAAAAATGCCTAAGGGAGAAATCTAATCTTAGCAACCTTTTATCTTTTTAAAATGGCTAAAAATAGGAATTGGGTAGGTGTCCTGGGAGCTTACCTGTCAATTTGACATTTATTCTTTTTTTAGACTCTCAGATTGTTCTTTATTGAACCTAAATGTTAGCAATTATTTGTGCCGTCTACTTTCCTTGGAACTTTCTGGAAATATAATGTATTACTTAAATTTGAAAATCCATCATTATTCTTAGGAGAATATGGTTATTTTATTATACTCTCACAGAATGACCTACTTAGTTATTGAAGATAATAGGCACATATAAAATAAGCCTGAGTGGTAACTAATATGAGCATATATGTGAATAAAAGGATGTGAAAATTTTATAGCATTAAAATTTTTAAATACCAAAATTTTCGAAAATTTTTAGTGTATGTAATTCATTATTAATTTTAAAATTGGAAATTAAATTACAAATTTAATCAAAATATATATGATTCAATAAATTATCACCTATGGAACCAATTGTGAATGAGCTAGGTTGGTCAAGGCGTCTAAGCTCTTTGTAATTTTATTTTGCTCATTGCTTTCACTTGTTTGCTCTTCAACAGTGATCTATGCTTTATGGTGAAAACTAAAATATAAGGTATTTCTTATTTTGATTTTCTGTGATTAAAATTAAAAATAATCTTTGTATTTTGGATAGTAGAACAAGTAAACATCTGTTTACAGCCCTAAATGCAACAAGCAAAAATATTCTTTTATGTTTTATGTGTTTGTGTGTGTGTGTGTGTGTGTGTGTGTGCGCGCACGCGCATGTTTGTTCCTGAAGATTGAGCCCAGGCCTTCACATACAGATATATCCCCTACCTTTCTTAACATGGTTTTATTTTGAGACAAAATCTCACTAAATTACACATGCTCAGCTTGAATTTGTGATACTCCTGACTCAGCATCGGTCCAGCTCTTTAGAAAAAAAAGCTAAGCAGAATTTTTTCTAATTTATGTATTTATTTATTCATTTATTGCTAACTCAGAATGGTGGAAAGGATATTTTTATAAAAATATTATTTTACAGAAATCTGAAAGCTGAAAGGATAGTTTCTATTCATGGCAAATAATTGTTTAAAGAAATGAATAAAAATGTACTGCAAATTTATTCAATACAACATTCATGGTAATCAAGTCAATTTACTCTTGTTTTTATCACCCAAAATCAATTCACAGTAAAAGGTTGATTATAATTTAGTGTGAACAAGTACAGGATTCCTCAGCATATTAATAAAAGACTAATATATAAATTTTGCAAAAAGAAACTACCAAATATATCTCTAGTCATTTAATTATATACAGGCTCACAATCTCAATTTTTATTGATAAATATCTTCATGATATACATCACCATTTATACTGGAAAATATACTCAATGACCCATTTGGAATTCAAAATATGTGAAATGAAAAAATGATTAATAATTTACAAATCTTTTTTGAGATGTTATACTTCAATCTGATCTAGATATTATTTCTAAACTGTTTTAATATTAAAATTCAGGAATTGCATCATTTATATTGTAACATAAATCTTGAAATGTGAAACCCAAAAGGAAATTTAAAGTATATCAGTTTTTAATAAAAACCTTATTATTAAACCTTAAAACTCAGCTTTCTCCCATTTCTGTGAACACACAGAATTTTAAATTAGTATGGCTTGCCTCAAGTTCCATGGGCAATGAAAGAACAGGCTGGCCACATTACCCTGAATGGAGGCTTGTGCATCCTTCTGATAAGCATGGCCCAAGGAATCTGTTTGCACAAAGAGAGAATGCAGGAAAAAAAATAAATAAGTGAGACAAATAAAATAAGAATGATCTAAATATAAGTGCAATTCAATTATTTTATAGTATGGAAGAAGCACAGCCTCATAAACTTTGAGAAATATACCTTCTCCATATATGTATATATATATATATATATGCATATATGTGTAACAGAAAATTTTATATGTTTCTTTTAAGTTTTACTTTTGATAAAGCAAGTTTTTTGCAAAACAATGAAAAATGTTAAAATGACCAGAACAATTCTTTAAAATTAGATCAGAATAGTCAGTTAAACATGATAGCTAGCTATACGTGCTGTAGCCTTTTTCTTTTAAAACTGATAAGAATGAAAAGATCAACAAAATGGAGCATATATTGTAATCAAGAACCAATAGCTGAAGATTAACCAAGAATTAAATAATGTAGTGAAATTAAAAATGTATGGTTGAGTAGTAACATAGCAGAGCATGTCAACTCAAATACCTACAGCAATACTGAAACACAATGAAATTAATAGAACCAATTGATTCCCAGAGAATCAATCATTAGAAACAGATATTAAGTAGAGATGATAGTAAGTAGTATATTTTTATTAGGATTATTATCTGAAAAATGAAGGAAGAGAGTATGGGGAAGCTTAAAAGAACATTCGAACTATGAGTACAGTTCAACTATGAAGTAGGCCAAGTAAGGGCTTGCTACTCCATCAAAGATCTGTGAAATACTCATGGCCTATCCTAGTTTTTATGTAGGTTAGAATTTTGTATTTATTATCTTAGATCCCCTAATGTGTGCCTTTAGGAAGGGTGAATCTTTGTGTGAAATTTCTCTAAGACAGTGTCCTTTTGGTCTGTCAGATGCTTCAAGTTATATAAGCAGAAGGTCTAGGATTTTGATCATTTAATGATATTTGTTTGGTAAATCGACTTGACCACAAAAGAAGGTAACTTCAAGGCGGAAACCACATGTTTTTCATGTCTCGATAATAGAAATGATATCTCCTTTTGTGTAAAAGATTAAGTTTTCTTCCCACACATTGTAATCTATTAGAGTTTCTGAAGCAACGTCCACAGGATAATAGGACTGCTTTCCAATGTGCAGTCAAGACCTTAATCAGGGAAGGGTGTGGAGCTGCTTTTACAAAGTGACTTTCCTCAGACTTTGTTTCACTGCGAATGTTGAAGCATTTTTCTTGGGTTATGAAGTTTCCACAAAGACCCCCTTTAGCCTTGCTAATCAATGGAGGGACTGGTGGTCTTCCCATTCTGCCATCTTACAGATGTCATTACTTGTGTTTTCTACTAAGAAGCAATAAATATTATTTTTCTAAGAACAGTTCAACAGTAAAAAATAAATTTAAAAATCCACTCAGCATAATTTATCTCAAAAATATATTGATAAATATTTCCAATATTTTGATTACATGGGATTTCTCTTCATGTTTTATCTGTGATCACATGATCATATTGGTTTTAATTTGATAATATATTAAAATAAATGTCAAATTATTTAGTAATAAAATGCAGGTACTTTTAAAAGATTATGGCATGACATCAGAAATAAGAAACACATGAATATATGATCAAACTCTATTTTTGAATGATATTATATATTAGAGTAATTCTGAAAGAACATTTTTTTTTTCCTGACAGGGAATAGTATTTTTTCTTTTTCAAAGGAAAATGTCTAATTTTGAGAAAAAGAAACATTGCAGAATTCTACTGGGAAGATATACGAATCATTGTATTTTACCAACACAATATTACTTACTTTATATTAAATTAGTGCCTATATTTGATATAGAATAAAAAGTCAGATAAACTCAAAAGCCATAAAATATTTCATATATCAAGAACAAAATGATGACAAAACAATTATTTTTCCCATTAAATTTATTGGTACATTTAAAGGAAATAATAGCTACATTAATCATTACCTTTACATGATATATCTTGGTTCTTGCTTTTTCCCCATACCACTGCTCTCCCTTCACCCACTTCAACCCTCCCTATTTACAAAGACTTTGTTTCCATTTTTTCACATTTTTTTTATTTTTCATTACTTCCTTTTCCTTCATATTCCCAATTCCCCTTTTAGTCATTTTCTTCCTATTTCACACTCCCAATTATACCATTTGAATCTTATTTCACTTTTAGTTTTTCACACCAGAGAAACGATTCAGTATTTACTCAAGTGTATCCTATTTATGTCACTTAAGAGTATAACCTTGGGCTGGGGATTTAGCTCAGAGGTTCGGTGGCCTGTCTTGCAAGCACAAGGACCGGAGTTCAATCACAGGTACAAAAAAAAAAAAGAGGATAGCCTCAATGTGTATCCTTAGTTATAAATGTCTCTAGTTACTCATTCCTTAGGGCTGAATAGTACTCCCGTTTATACAAAAACCACATCTTCTTTATCCATTCCCCAGTTGATGGGCATTTGGGTTGTTTCCATTTTTTAGGTATTATGAACTGTGCTGCTGTAAACATGGGTGCACCTATATCAAAGTGGTATGATTCTTTTAATTCTTTTGGAAAGGTTCCCAGCAGAGGGATAGCTAGGTCAAATGGAACCTCTAATCATAGTACTTTGAGCTATCTCCCTATTGATTTCCACAGCAGTGGCACCAGTCTGCACTCCCACAAACAATGGAGAAGTGTTCCCTTCTCCCCACATCCCTGTCAGCACTTGTTATTGGTTGATGTCTTGATAGGAGCCATTCTTTCTGGGGTAAGATGGAATCTCAGTGTTGTTTTCATCTGCATCTCTCAAATGAGCAGTGATGTTGAACATTTTTAAAATATATTTGTTTGTTGTTTTTACTTATTTGTCTAAGGAAGTGTCTGTTCATTTCAGATGCCCATTTTTGAATCTGGTCATTGTATTTGGGGGGGTCTCATATTTTGAATTCTTCATATTTTCTGGATGGTAGTTCTTTGTCAGATGAGTAGCTGGTAACAAACATTTTAACACATTGTAGGTTGTCTCTTAGCTCTGTTGGTGATTTCTCTTGCACTATGAAAACGTTTTAATGCAGTGAGACTCCATTTGGTGATTCTCTGTGCAAATTCTTATGCTGCTGAGGGTTTGTTCATAAAATCGTCTCCTATGCCAATTTCTCTGAGAGTTCAACTAATTTAATTTCCAGTGAGTTTAGTGTTTCTCTTTTGATATTTACATCTTTAACACACTTGGGTTTTAGTTTAGTGCATGGTGAAATATAGGGATCTAGTTTTAAACCCTGGCAAATTGAAAGCCAGATTTTCCAACACAATTTATTAAAGAGACTATCTTTCCTGTAGTGAGGATGGTTAGCAACGTTGTCAAGGGTGAGGTAGCTGACTATGTCTGGTGTGGTTTCTGCATCTTCTAATCTATTTATAGATCCTTGGGTTTGTTTCTTTGCAAGTACTATGCTGTTTTTATCACAGTAGCTTTGTAGTATACTTTCAAATTGGGAAGTGTGATACCCCCTGCCATGTCTCTGTTGCCTAGAATAGTTTTTGGTATTCTAGGTCTCTTCTGGCTCCAAATGACTTTTTAGATTGTTTTCTCAAGTTCTGTGAAATATACTGTTTGGATTTCAGTTGCACTGAATCTGTATAGAAGTTTTGGAAGTATGTCCATTTTCACTCTATTGGTTCCTCCTACCCAGTAGCAAGGGATGCTTTCCATCTTATATCCTTTTCTATCTCTTTTTTCAAAGTGCTGTAATTTCCATTGTAGAGGACTTTTGTCTCCTTTGTTAGATTGATTCCTAGATATTTCATTGTTTTGGGATGTTATTGTGAAAAGAATTATTCCCTAATTTCTCTCTCAGTGAGTCTGTTATTTGTGTACAAGAAGGCTATTGATTGTTAAGAGTTGACTTTGTATCCTGCTCCTCTACTGAATCTGTCAAATAAGTGTAGCAGTCTTTTGGCAAGGTTTTGTGGGTCTTCTATGTAGAGTATCATATCATCAACAAATAGTGACAGTTTCACTTCTTCCTTTCCTATCTTTATTCCATTTGTTTCTTTCTCTTGTCTAATTTCTGTAGCTAATAGTTCTAGAAATATATTGAACAGGAGTGGAGGCAGATGGACATCCTTGTCTTTTTCCTGATTTTAGCATGAATGTTTTTAGTTTTTGATTATTTAGAATGGTATTGCCTGTTGCTTTTTAATAGATATAGCCTTTATCAGATTGAGTTAAAGACCACATGCTCAAATTTTTTAGAGGGTTTTTATCATAAATGTGTGTTGAATTTTGTCAAATGCTTTTTTTTTCTGCATCTATTTGAGATGGTCATGCTTTTTGTCTTTGACTCTGTTATTATAGTGTATTACATTTATTGATTTAGGTACATTGAACCATCCTTACATCCCTGTGATGAATCCAACTTGGTAAGGTTATATGATTTTCTTGATGATCCTCTCTATTCTGTTTGCCAGTATCTTCTTGAGGATTTTTGCATCTATTTTCATTAGGGAGATTGGCCTGTAGTTCTTTTTTTCAATTGGGTCTTTCCCTGGTTTACGAATCAAACTAATATTTGCTTCTAGGAATGAATTTGGAAGTACTGCTCCCCTTTCAATTTCATTGAATAGTTTAAAAAGTAGTGGTGATAGTTCTTCTCTAAATGTCATAAAATTCAGCAGTGAAGTCATCAGGGCCTGGGCTTTTTTTGTTGGTAAATTTTTAATACATTTTCAATTTCTCTGAATGTAATTGGGGTGCTTAGACCTTATCTATCTTCTTCATTTAACTTTGGAAGTTCATATGTATCCAGGAAGGTGTCCATTTCTTCTGTATTTTCCATTTTGTTAGAGTATGGGTTTTCAAAGTAGATGTTGATGGTTCTCTTTGGTGGATCTGTTATGACTTCACCTTTTTCATTCCTAATCACATAAATTTAACCCTTTTATTTCCTTCTTTTGCTAAGTTTGGCCAAGGATTTATTGAATTTATTTATTGTTTTAAAAAACCATCTCTTTGATTCTTTGATTTTTTTGTATGGTAGTCTTAGTCTACATTGTATTAATTTTGCTTTGATCTTTGTAATTTCCTCCCTTGTATGAGCTTTCAGTTTGTCTTGCTCTTTTTTTTTTTTTTTCTAGGAGCTTAAGGTTAAGCATTAGGTTGTTTATTTGAGCCCTCTCTGTTTTCCTAGTATGGGCATTCACTGCTATGAATTTCCCTCGTAGAACTGCTTTAGTTCTGTCCTATAGATTCCTATATGTTGTATTGGCATTATCATTTAATAGTAGAAAATATCCTCATTTCCTGTTCAGCAGGGTGTTATTTAATTTCCATGTGTTTGTAATTTATTAGGCTATTGATCCCAGCTTAATTGCACTATGGTTTGATAATATATAGGGGATAACTTCAGTTCATTTACATTTCCTTAAGCATGTTCTATCAGGTAGCATATGGTCTATTTTGGAGAATGACACGTGTACACCTGAAAAAAAATGTATATTCTGATTTTGTGGGGTGGAATAATCTGTAGACATCTACAAAGTTTGATTGTTCTAAGACTGTTTCAGCTCTGTTTTTTCAGTGTTGATTTTTTGTCGTGATGATCTATTTGTGTCAGTTGAGTATTGAAGTCCCCCACTGCAACTGCATTAATGATTATTTTGTTTTTCATATCCATTAATATTTGTTTTGTATAGTTGGATTCATTAGTACTCGCTGCATATATATTTATGATTGTCATTTCTTCCTCTTGTATTGTTTCCTTTACAAGGATGTAGTGGCCTTCTTTATCTCTATTAATTAGTTTTGTTTTGACATCTATTCTGTCTACAAATAAGATAACTATCCCCCTTCTTCTCTGGGCTCCTTTCACATGAAGAACTGTTTCCATCCTTTTACTGTCTTTGAATTTCTTTGTGGATTAAGTGGGTTTCTTAAGTATCACATATTGTGGGATTTTGCTTCTTAATACCTTTTGCCTGCCTGTCACTTCATTGCTGAATTGAAGCTATTAACATTGATGGTTATAATTGTTATGTATTGACTTTTCATTGTCATATTATTTTCCTGTTGTTGGTTCTTTTATTTTTTAATTTTCCCCTCTCTCCCTTTAATTTCTTGACTTGCCTGGTATGTTTGCTCTGTTGGCCCTTATGGAGCTGTGGTCTTCATTTTCTTTTTCCAGGGTATTGTTTAGAAGTGTTTGAAATGCCAGTTTGGTGTTCATGAAATTTCTCAGGTGTTTTTTGTTGTGGAAGTATCTTAGTTCCCCTTTAACTTTTAAAGATAGTTTTGCAGGATACATCAGTCTACTTTGCAGTTTGTTTTCTTTTAGGAATTTAACTACCTCAATCCTGGTTCTCCTTGACTTGAGAGTTTGTGTTGAAAAGTCTGCTGTGACTCTGATGGGCTTTCTTTTTCATGTGATTTGTTTCTTTCCTCTAACTGCTTTTAGTGTTTTGTTGTTCTTTTGGGTATCCCAGATTTTGATTATTATATGTCTAGGTGTAGATTTTTCTTTTCATCATGGCTATTAGAGTCCTATATGCCTTGATTATCTGCATGCCAAATTCTCTCCCTCTGTGAAATTTTCTGTTATTAAATCTGTGAGCAGTTTTTTTAAATGTCATTTGTACTTTCACCTGCTACTTCATGTATGTCTATCACTCTAATATTATTATGCTTTGCATCATCTAAGAGTTGCTGGATTGATTCCTCATGATCCCTTACTGTTTTTAAGAGATCTCTCTTTTTATGGTCACTGACCACAATCCTATGTTCTATGTCTGAAATTTCATATTTACATTTGTTCATCCTGCTGTGAATGCTTTTTAAGGAGTTTTTAATCTCCTGGATATCTGTTTGAATTTTTTTCATGGATTCCATTTCTTTCCTATGCTGGGCATTTATGGTTTCCATCATGGTCCTTATCTCATCTATTTTTTTTTTAAATCTGTTTCTGTTGTAGAGTCTCTAATCATGTCTTTCATTCTTCTCACCATCTCTGTTGTTATCTGGGATTCTATTTCTGTTTTGAATTTTTCTAGAGCCTCCTTTATTTTTATTTATTTTTTTTACTTCCTGTCCTATTGGTTGAGAATTTGAAGATGGTTGACTGTGAGCCTTTTCCACCTCATTTCCCCCAGAGTTTATCTTTGGTGGGGTGTAAGTCCATGTTTTTGTCTTCTTTATATTTCTTACTTCTATTTTTGTCATTGGTAATGTCCTTGATTTAATTCCTGGGTTAATACTTTGATCTTCCAGATATATCTGGTCTTTAGGTTTTCAGTCTCTATTGTCTCAGAGGCAAATTCATTTTCATTATAACTGGGAGGACAACTAATTAGTCAATCACAATACCTTAGCCCAAGTGATACAATCAACAACATGATAGCATCAAGCACAGCTTAGATAATGAAAATTTGTGTTAGTGATTAATCTCTCTCCTTTAACCATGTGAATGAAATAAAAATCAAGGACCAGCCAAAAATATGTTTATCATGATTAAACTCTTCTATATAGCAACTTCACTCTTCAGGATGGGTATTTAGAAGCAATTGGGGAGGGAGGGATAGATAAATAAGATGGAGAAAAGTTAAAAGTGAGGTCAGAGGACATGGTAAGATCTTACAAACACTAGGGAGCTGTCGAAGAGTAGAGGAGAAGACAGAATAAAATATTCCCAACAATAGAACAAACTAACAGCAATACGGAGGCTAGAGACTGTAATTGCTTTTTAAATAAACTAATGGCAATTGAGTGAAGGAAAAAGAGAAGAAAGGTAAAAGAAAGAAAACAAATTCAAATTAAGTTAGGAACAGGAACAAAAAAGGGAAATGAAGATCAAGCTGGGAGAGAGACAGAGTGAGAGAGAGAGAAAGAAAAGAAGATAAGAAATATTTAAAATAGGAAAATAATTGAGAAAAGCAAAAAGAGATAAAATATTTTAACATGATTAAAGATAAGTGAAAAATATTATTTTGAAAATAAAAATACAAATAGAAATATAGGGCCTCCTTCAGGGTATGCCTCTGTTGACACAATAGGCAAAGTAGGCAGAAGTGTGCAATCTAAGCTAATTAGCCTCTGCATGCCAGCAGCTTTCCCCTGAAGCTCAGACCGATTTTTGGCTGCAAGGCCCAAGTTGAGATCTCTGTTCTACTGGTGAGTTGAACTCTGAAAATTTCTATTGCAAATTCCAGCTGTCTCTTCCCTGAAATCAGAACAAGTTCTAATGTGAAGTGCTGGTCCCTTTGACTTACCAACTATGGTAGTATGGTGTGCCTTTATAAGTGTTCTCAGATTTTCTTCACTTTTCCAGTGGGATTCAATTTTCATCTAGGAGCCTCAAAGAGGCCTTCTTTCTCTTGTTTGCAGCGGGTGGTGGGTGCATGAGCACCACTATTTTGGCTCCCATGCGGCTGGGCTCCTCTGTGGCACCAGGTCAAAGGGGCATGCATCTACAAAACAATGCTTTTATAATATTTCTGAGGTTAAAGTTGTTGCTTATGAATCAATTATTGTTTTTCTTTTGGTTTAAATAATTATTTTCAGGCTTTTAATATGTGTCTTGAAATGTTAAAGTACTTGCTTTTTAATGACAACTACTATTTTTAGAATACATTTGTTAATATGGTTGTGTATCAATCCTTGTCACAGAAAAAATCCACTGATTTTCATATTCATTAAATAAAAAATGAAAAGTTAACTTAAATTTCTGTTAATTTTCTAAAGATCAGAGGTAAAGGTAAAATGGTGTCTTGTTTTTATTTTTGTTTTGATAGAATATTTAACAAATCTACTTTTCTAAAGTAATCGTTGGGCTTGTAATACTATATTATTAACTATATGAAACATAAGTACTGAACAGGAAAATATTGAATAGCCAAAACTTATATAAGTTTAAAGGTATACATTTATCACTCATGATGTATTATTTCCTTGAATTGGCCATGAAACAGCAGTATAGACAACAACATATTTTATTCTTACCAACAATAATATGATTTTATTTTTAGGTTGAATTAATTTTTAAGTGTGTACATATACTACAATTTTGTCTTTATCAATTTGTCCATTGATGTCATTTGAAACATTTATGTTAAATAAAATAAATAAGGCACAGAAAAACAAACACCACATGGTCTCACTAAAAAGTCTACAAAGTAGTTATTTTTATTAAAGTCAAGTATAAAGTAGTTACTTGAGGCTGAGAGAGTAGGGAGAGTGAGATGAAGTGAGATTGGTCAGTGGGTACAATATTATGTTCAGATGTGAGAAAGTTACTCTGGTGCTCTTTGATACAATAGGACAAGTTTAACTCATAAGGAATTATAACAGAAGGTTGTTTTAATTTTAAAAGCTGAATAATATTAATTCTAAGGTACTAGTAGTATAAATCTAGTTTTTATTATGACAGTATGTTTCTGTGTTTTTAAAATGCTTCTTACCTTACTATCAATATATCAAGACTTTACAGATTTTGTGAGCTACATTATTTGCATTACCATCATAGTGGATTTTTAAGATATTATTTAGACTACAAATAGGAAAATTCATATTTGTATTTTCTTCTAATACTATATTACTGTTTTCCCCAGTAAAAGGGATTGAACACAGGACCTTGCACTTGCCAAACAGGCATGGCACCACTGAGCTACGTTCTCAGTCCCTAATACTCTAAACATTTTAACTTAGTCTTTTTTGTATATATCCTATTTTGCCTAATTATATATTACACAATTTTAGTTGCATTATTGTCACAAATGCATAATACAGGTAAAATGTTTTAGAAGTAAGAATTAATCTCCATGCTTTCTGAAAACTGTAACATGTTCATCTATTCAAATTATTGCATTTTATAATTATACAAGTAAAGTAATAAACAAAGACAAAATTAATAATATAAATTTTAAAATAACCATATAACTATGCCAGTATGTAGTTTCCTATTTATGTTATCTAAATGAATACAGTTTATATAATATTATATCAATGTTTATATGTATGTATGTTTTGCCATAGGACTATATAATATGTACTAGCATTTATATATCATATAATTTATATTTTGCTGTATGACTATATAATATATATTATATATAATATAACACACATTTATATATCATATATATTTTTAAATAAGGAGTTATTGATGTGTAGCCCATATAAAAAAAAAACCTAATGTGAAGCCAAAATCATGACATCCTTGGGACTTAAGCATAAATATAAAAGAAGACATAATTGTATATTTTCTGTGACTGTTTTATAATTTTAATTGTAGTGAAATATACATAATATATAATTTCTCAGCTCAATTATTTTCAGTGGAACACTTCAGTATCATATTAGTTATATAATGCACATTGTTGTGCAACTAGTCACCAGAACTTGCTGGCAAAAGTGAAATAATATGCTCATTAGAAAATAATTATCTTTTCCCATTCTCTCAAGATCATGACAGCCATTATTTCCATTTGCTTTCTTTATAAATGCCACAATTTTTTTGATAATGCATATAAATGAGATCATATAGTATTTGTCTTTTTGGTAGAGTGCCTATTTATTTAACATAATGGCCTCAGACTTATACGTGTTAACTATGTTTAGGAATTTCTTTGCAGTAAAATATTTCATCCTATGTATACACCATATTTTGCATTTGCATTTATCCACTGGTTTTTTATTTATTTCACCTTTTTCCTCTTGAGAACAATCTGCTTTGAACATTAAAGAAATATATAAATATTTCTTTAAGACATTGCTTTTAACTAGTTTCAATATATGCTCCCAAATTAAAATTGTTGAATTTTATAGTAATTGTTTTAAATCTTTTGATACATTATCATTTCATTTTCCATAGGTTGAACCATTAACATCATCATGACAGTAACATAAATGTTCTAATTTTTCTACACCCTTGCATGATTTGTTTTTGGGTACAACAATCTTAGTAAATATGTGGTATTATCTCATTGTGGTTTTTATTTGCATTTCCTAATAATTATTAAGATTAAGGATCATTTTATACAGTTGTTGAACATTTGTACATGTTCTTTGGAGAATTATCCATTCAAGTCATGTACATATTTTTAAATCAAGTATTTTTAAAGTGTAGCTCTTCTGTGTATATTCTAGCCACTTGCCCCTTATGAGATATATGATTTACAAATATTTTCTCTTATTCAGTCACTTTTTTGCATTTTTTAAATTGTGTTCTTTTACAAACATTTTAAATAATGATATAGTTTAATTTATTTTACTTTGTTTACCTGGCCTTTGATGTCATATACAAGAAGTCATTGCCAAATCCAATTTCATGAAGTTTCTGGACTTTTCTGTCTTTTCTTCTAGTAGCTTTGCAGGTTTAAGTCTTTTTTAGAGCTTTGATATACTTGGACTTTGGTCATGTTTTGTGCTCATATATATTTCAGACAAATTCTTTCACATGTGAATATCTAGTTTTTCAGATATCTTTTGTTGAGAAAAAATCTGTAATTTCCCTTGAATGGTCTTTGTAACTGTCAGAGATCCTTTGGTCATATACAGAAGACATCATTGATGTGCTACCTAGTCTATCGGTCTAGTTATTGGTATACATGTATACCTTTACAGAAGCTAGTAGTGCATATTTTCAATATTAGAGCTTTATAATAACATTTGAAATCAAGAAATGTAAGATTTCCAACATTATTTTATTTATGATTGTTGGAGCTCCTCAGGGTCCCTTGAGATTACACACACCTGTGATGAATTAATATTTTTTCTCTTTCAGCAAAAATACCATTGATATTTATGTAAATTTCTTAAATCTGTACGTATATTTGATAATATGAAAAACTTAGCAATAGTAAATGTTCTTATCCATCAACACTAAATGTATTTCTTTGTGTATTCTTTAATTTCCTTCAAAAATATTTTGTACTTTTCAATATACAAGCCTTTTGACTCTAAAATTTATTTCTTTCCTTTTTATTTTTAGGGATAATACTATTATAGACAGAATAGTTTTCTTAACTTGTTTTTTCATTTTGTTATGGGACTGTTAGAATTTTGTGTTTCTTTAGGATGCATCTTTATCAGTTGTGTGTTTTTACAAGTTTACTTCATTTCATTCTGGAATTTATCTATTGCCTGATAGAGGGGTGTACAATAGCTCACAGCATCATTTGTTTATGATCTTTTATTCTTTCAATTAAATTTTATAGTGTTCCTTCTTCCAATTCTTTTAGTAATATGCTTTAGTAATATTTTTAGTAATGTGTAATATTTTTTCATTCTAACTAAGCTTTCATAAATTTTGTTCATTATTGTATAAAAATAAGCTCTTATTTGGTTGATTTGCTGTAGTTTTTTTCTGTTAACCTTTACATAGTATAATTTTTGTTGATTTGAACCACTGAATTTGGTAATACATTGGGAAACCAAAGTGAATATTTTAAAGATATATTATGTACACATTCTAACTTCTCACAATAAATATTACAACTATATGTTGTGTACATGTACTAACAAAATTGTAAATGAGGAAGGGTGAAAGGAGGGGAGGCATATGGGGAAAAATAAGAACCAAGATATGTTATGTAAAGGTATAAGATCCCAATGATAAACACAACTGTATTCTTTGTCCTAAATGTACCAATAAAATTAAGAGCGGGGGAGAAGGTGACTGATGCAAACCAAGAACAGAACATTGGTGAAAAATTTAACCACTGAACCTCACTCGGTCTGGGACTTCTAATTTCCAATATTGTTACAAAATAAATTTCTGTAATTTACATCTCAATATAATAGCCAAACTGTAAAGCTAATGTAGTAATATCATCCTATATATGTTAATAGAAATATTACTTAACATTTAAGAGATACACTTTAGGCTTTTTCAAAAAATGTATAATTAAGAAATGTAGAATTATATCAGTAGTAAGTAGGTAAAATCATGATCATTTTCAACAAAATTATCATTTTAGCATTTTTAATTGCATTTTAAAAACCTGAGTGTATATTTTCTTTTCTTTAAATTTAAGTTTACTTTATTTTGTCTTACTTTATTGTTTTGTTTTATATTTTAGTCCTGGACATCAAAACCAGGGGCTGGTAAATGATAGGCAAGTGCTTGACCACTGAACTATATCCCCAGTCCTGAGTATATTTGTTATTCTACTTCTTGTTCTCTTTATCCCTTTATTTATATTGTTGATGATACTCTTAAATTTTCATTGATGTATATGGTAAATCTTTTTACATGCTTGAGTAATTTTTGTTATCTCTTTATCTTACGTTCTATTGACTTGCTGAGGTTAGATATTCTTAGTACTTGGTATAGTATTAATACAGAGAATTTCAGGAAAAAAATGCACAGCTAACGAGTTTCACTGGATAAACATCATAGGATACTTCCACAAAGGCCACAGTCATCTGTGTAGTCAATCATTGAATGCAATGCCCACAACTGATGGATGGCTCCAGACCATTTATTCATTAATTTCATATATTTACTTGTTTTTTTATGACACGTGTCTGTTTGACTCCTACATATGAAACTCAGCCTAACTAAAACTCATAATAATTTTTTTTTTCTAAAAGGACTTCTGTAATCAACAGAAATAATGAAAGAAATTGCAATTTCTTTACACCAATATTGTTTCTTGTTTATACTATCACAGGAGTCACTACATTCTAGATGTTAAAAAGTCCTTTAAAAAAACAAACCTTTAATTCCAAGCAGAGTACAAGATAGGTATGAAATCACAGCATTCTCATTATGAGCCCTGGAAAGTGACTGCATCAAAAACTGCAAAATAACTTTGTGGAAAATGTACTTTAAAACTGTCGTAATTATATAACTCAATTATTTTCTAAAATATTTTCTTAGGTGGTAAATATGGAAGAATTAATGCTTACTTTTATCAAATACACTATGAAGTATTTCATTGGCAACCACCTTTATATTTATTAAGCCAATAAATCTTTGATATTTGAAAAGTTGTCCCAGAATTTTTAGATATTATTCATAAATTAATATTACACTTGAGAATTCTCTACAAGCAAGCTATCTGATATTGTTGTTTTTCATTGGCCTTTTAAATCTGCTCAAATCTTTATTATAAATGGGGGAACACAAAGTTAATTTTGTTTTAGAGGATGTTTCACAGCAGTATGTTGTTTTTATAGTGGCTAACATATACACTCTTTATAGAACAAATAAAAAAAGAAAACTCGCAGATAAAATTGTCACTTAGATGAAGTATTTGCAATGAGTTTTTGTGTGTAGTGGAAAACTGTCTTATATATGCCCATCATAATGCTGTGTTTGCAGTTCAGTAAATATATGGTTTAAGACAAATAACTGTGTCAGCAGTTGATTACAGATCAATATGTTCACAGTGTTGCTGAGTGCTGAATTAAAAGAAAAATAGTTTTGTTTCAGGGACAAATAATATTGATGACTCAAAAAACTGCTTAATTTTAGACATACTTTCAATGTGTAATATGGTGCATTGTTATAAAATAGTTGTATTATTTAAATTGCTGCTCATGCAACTGACTGGCTATTTATAAATTTTTATTTGATAAAAGTACACAAAATATATTTATATGTAGTTTTATTAGAATAACCTTAATTTAGATCCATTGTCAAATATTTAGCTTCAAATGTTTACTTTCTCAACAGTTTACTCTATCCTCATTATTTTCAATATGGAATTTTTAAAATATTAATATACATATTACAATTTGGTGAGTTGACCAACAGGGATATAATATTTCTTCTAAATTACTGTGGTATTATTGTGCAACTACCAAGGTTTTGAAAGTTTTCTTGTGACACATGAACAGATAATTTTCAGAATAACTGATACCAATTTGATTTTAAACACTGTTAATATTTTGATTTAGATAGCATACTCTATTAAGGAGGGTATATTTGTTTTATTTGTTATTTAATTTTTCTTAATAAATAATTTACTGCTGTGAACACAGTTTTTCTTCTTCTAATAGTTTCACATAGAAATCTGTTAATAAATTATTCATTGAATTATTTAATCCTTAAAGCAAGTAAGGGATTTTAGAATCATTATCTTAATATTCATAAGTTGAATAAGTGATTTTGAAATGATACATGAGTTGCATAAAATATTTCACAGATATTATTAGCAACATTCTCAAGACTTGATAAGGAATCTTTTGAATGCAATTTGTAGATTTTTTTTCAGTGAATGTAAGTGAAAAACAATATATGAATTTGCATTTTTTGCACTATGATGTTGCTTCCATTAAAATATATTAATGGAATTATACATAAATCAAAGACATGGGCCACTTGAAATACTTTTTTTCATATTATAGACAACACTGTAATATATAATTTTGCAGATGCAGTACACAATATTGAAATATTTTTCCTGATTCTGTTATATATTTATTTGTAGATAGTTTGCCTTCATCTTTCATATCATTTATGTCTAGATATGAAAATATTTTCCTTTAAATAGAACATATTATTAGAACATAGTTAGATTATTCAACTGAATGTTAAATTTGAATCTAGTCTAAAACTTTTAAGCCAAAATTTTTTCTCTATTTCTACTGTATTGATTTTATTATTAGTACATGTTTGCAGTACATACAGTTTACATCATCTTGGGGAGTGGGTATATGGGCATAATACAGCTTGATTCTTATTTAATCCCCTTCCTTTTCCTCCTGGCTCTCTATAAATCACCTTTCCTCATTTTTGTTCTTATTGATATTATTAATCATACATCATGCTTCTGAAATGCAATGTTTACATACTTTTAAATTACTATCTTTGTGTACATGGCAGGTCTTTAATTATTTCCCCTCTTCTCACCCACAAATTAAAGAATACATAAAGGACTCTTCAGTATAAAGTATTAGCAAACTGGATTCACTAATAAGAGAATGAAATGAGACTTCTCACTCTCACCAAACACAAAATCAACTCAAAATGGATCAGTAAACAATGAAAAACCTTAAATTATGAAATTATTTTAAAATAGGGGAAATTGTTTAGAATATTGATACAGGCACTTTTTTATAGGACCCCAAAAAGTCAAGCAAGAGAATTAAATACAAAAAAAGAACTAATGAAGTAATATAAAACTAGGGAGTGTCTGGACAGTAAAACAAAATGGACAAAGTTAAGAGGAGAAAATACTTGCAAAGTATGCGTCTGACATTGGATTAATTATAGGAATATAAAAGAAAATTTAAAAACAACATTAGAAAAATAATACAATTAAAAATCAAGTGAAGATATGACTAGATATTTATTAAAAAGGTCACTCAAATCACCAACAAGTCAATGGAAAATATTCTCAATCTGGATAATCACTTGGGAGATAGAAATCCAAAACACAATGGAATTATCTTCTCACCCAACTTTGAATGGAGATTACCAAAAAGAGAAAAATAATAAATTCTATTGAGGATGTAATGAAAACAGAAGTTTTACACATTGTTAGTAGGAATGCAAACATGTGTAACTATTATGGAAACCAATATGAAAATCCTTAAAAATAGAACTACCATATGATATAGCAATCTCATTACTGAACATATTGTTTCTTTCCTGAACTGTGTATAAAAATGTGTACATAGTTCAGAAAAGAAAAATAGTATGACGTGTTCTTAACAGATGGTGTTGGAATCTAGAAGATATCGTATATCACAGGAAACCCACTACACTGCCAACTCTTAGAGTAGAAATTATTGAAAATGCATGTTCAGCAATCGCAATTACCAAGGTTACCCAAGCAGCACTTTTCCATACTAATAAATGTCTGGAAGCTAATGGCCACCATTTTGTGCACCTCTTGTAATTGTAGACAAGGTGTCTTGTATTAATCTTGTGATGTCTCAATAAATGTAGTATTAAAATATTACAAATATTTCTTCTGAAATATGTACACATTTTTTGGCAGACTATATCTAAAGGTAATAGAAGTATTATATCAAAGAAACATCTATTGCAACACTATTCATTGCAACACCAATCATTGCAACACTATTCATAGTACCCAAGATATAGATTTTACTATGGTGACCATCAGTAAGTGAATAAAGAAAATGTTGTGTGTGCACACAATAGACTATTATTCAATCATAAAATTTGAAAGAAGTCCTCTTATTTGCAGCAATATGAATGGAACTGGACATCATTATGTTAGAGAACCCAGTCACAGAAAGAAATACACCACATGTAATTACCCATCTTTGAAAACCAGGAAGTAGGTATCATAGAAAAATGTAGAGGAATGGTGGAGGTCAGTAGAAAATGGGTATAGGTGCTCTGTTGTTTTAGAAATACTAGCATTCCTAAATGTTTTATAACATGTTTGAAGCACTAAATTTGTTTCCAAATTGGGGGTATTTGAAACCTAGGATTTTGCACATGGAATAAAATCTTTCAGGTTATGCCTTTCTTTCTAAATTTTGTAAACTGTTCAACATATGGTATACAAACTTCTGTGTTCTATCTGATCACACCCACAAATGATTGTCAGGATGTCACACAGCCATTTCAACTTATCAGCCTCCCATGTACCTTCTCTGCAATAATGAAGGACTAACGTTGACAGTATTGGATAAATATAAAGAAAAATGAAGACAATTAAAGAAATGGTTAAATGGAAGGACATAAAAATAAGCATAGTCTCAAAGTCATTTCCAGCCATTGTTTAATGATAGGAATATTGTACTTTAGTAAATACAATGAAATATCAGAAAAATGCAATGAAATATCTACTATATGTATCTCTAACTACTCTTTGTATATAGATTAATCACTATTATTGTAAAACATAATGTATAAATAAGGTTTTTGTAAAGGACCTAATACAATTTTTACTCTAAATAATGTACCTTACAATATAACAGAATATGAACACTTTTAATGGCTATATAAGTCACAATTTATTTTTTGTAATTTAGTTATGAATTAATGCAATTTCCAATATGAATCATAAGATAGGGCATGAAGTGTAATAAAAATAACACATATGGCTGCTTCAATATAAACCAAAGCAGATTTAACAGTATTTGACATGTTTTAATCATTGATTAGTCTTTCTTTTCAAAAACAAGAAAAACTAACAAAAATTGAAGTAATTTATTATTCAAATACAGTTTTAAAATTATAACTCATTTTATGAGAGGGGCGAGCAGTTAAAGGTGGAATGTTCTTGGGACTTCTCTATTTTGTTGCTGCATAGATGCTAGATCTGAATATTTGATGATAAGACAGATTCCACTCTTAGTCTTTGGGGATTTGTGAAAGTACACACAGGAGAGGAAGGTTCTAACCCTTGTTTCAGGGAAAGAAGATCCACTAAGACAAAAGAGGTGATGATTAAGGAAGCCTCGTTTACCTGGCAAGCCTTTACACAGTAAGCAAAACACCCCCAATTCCCAATTAATTTTTTCAGGTGATTTTTTTCTCCAGTTTGTATGCCTCAAGTGCCCCCAAAACCAATTTTTAAAAGTACACATATGCAGTCTAAAGACAGGCTGATAGAAACACACACTTCTTCGTCAAAAATATGTATTTTTATCAAGAAAGAAAAAGCTCAAGGGACACCAAGAAAGGTTACTTAATAAAAATATTATCCTTTTGGTTTTCATAATTAGTGAGGGATTCCAAACTTCACTGAAGCATCACCTTAAAGTTTAGATAAGCAATTATTTTGAATTTAGTATTCCTTATGCAGCCAAGGTATTAATTCATCTGATATATAAATAATAGCATTTCTGAACAATGTTTCTCTTCCCATAGGGATTCCACTAGAAGTGATGCTTAATTAAAATGTGGAAGTAAAGCTGAAATTAATACATGGAATACAGAAATTATGGTATCAAAACAGGTGAGATAAAATAATGAGTAACTCTAGTATGGAGGAGTACAGTAATATATTCTGATAGTATTTTAGAAAATCTTTAAATCTGAGTGTGGTATCAAGGGAAAATTAAATCAAAGGAGATTTGGCAGCTAACAATATAAAAATGCAGAAATCTGTGATTTCATTTTCAGTTAGTCTTTTGAATCAGAAGATAATTCTTTAGGAAAAAGTGAGCCCCTCTGAATAAATAATTTTCTTCAGTATTGAGACAAATCAGATATCATTCATTAATAACTCAAAAAACCATCACTTACAATGTGCATTTTTCATCATGTACTCTATACAAAAATGTTTCCTACGAAGTAAAGCAACTGATTCTTTCCCTGTGACTTAAACATGATAATTTCATTAAAGTATGCAAATTGCAAATGAAGATCACAAGAAATAATCATACACTTTCACTCATACTCATCAAAAACAAAAAGCAATATCAGTCAACTAGGTTAAGAAATTAAGACTCAAATAAATATATTTTTCAGCAAAGCATGTACCAATTCTAACACCACATAAAAGCATGCATGAATATTAAAGTCTTACGAATAAGGGAAAACAATAGACTTAGAAAAGCTACATACTTATGTGTCAGTGATAGGAAGTTCTAGAAAAGGTAACACTAGCTAGCGTGATTTTCATAAGTTTAAGGATGACATGCACTGATATATTTTTCCCTGAAATTGATAATTTAAAAGTGTAGAAACCCAGTACTACAAGACTATATTTGGACATAGGGCCTACAAAAACGAATTTCAGCTATTAGGAGGTGGGTCCTAATCCAACAAGAAAGAGATGCTTATAAAAGGAGATGATTAGGCCACACAAGGAGATATTGAAGATTCTGGTGCTTGGAGGGTCCACTGTGTAAGGAGGCAGCCAATGGGCAGAACAAGCAAAAACCAAGGAAAGAAGCCATCAAAGAATGCAATCCTGCTGGCACCGGACCACAAGCTCCCCACCCAAGACTGTAACAACATCAGTTTCCACCATTTAAGCCCCTCGATATATAGCATTTTGCTATGGAATCCCCAACAAATTAATAAAGAGAAGAGGGTATGACACTGAATAGTGGAAACACTGGAGATATTTAAGAGTGTTGAAATTATTCTGTATGATATTGGATATAATTAGATATTGGATCTGTATGGATAAATAATTTTGTTCTTTTATTGAAATTCATATATATTTATATCACAAAAAGTGAAGATTAATGCATGCACTTAAAAAACAGACGGTGAGGGATTCATAGAATATAATGAATTTACCTGAAATAAAATTGTCTGAAGGATTAGGGGATAAATGTTTCTGACTTTAAAAAGTATCACACTGAAGGCAAAAGAACTGTAAATAAAGAATATGCTCTATTTGATAAATATGTTTTTATTTCTCATAAAGGAATGGGCTAAGAATTTCACTTACACTTTACTTCAAAAATTTTTTTTTAAAAAAGTTACATAAATGGATGACTATTTTGCTTCACACTTTTCCATCACTAAAAATTTAAGGAGCAGAAATCAGTAAGAATTGACCTAAATACCACTATATATCAATGTGATGACATTTACATAATATTTCAGACCACTGTATCAGAATACACTTTCTCTGAAGGCTCAAATAAAATTTTCATCAAATAATTATTGGCCAAATATATATATTTTGACCAAATGGTATTCATTGAAAATTCTACTTACAGAGAGGTATATAAGACTAAATGTATATATTTTATAAATAAACCTACAACCAGTGATCTGTTCCTAATATTTAGGAAAACCGAATGAGGAATGCAATGTAATTCTTAAATCAAAGGGAATAAATAAATTGGGGCATAAATTCATACAGTTGAAAGTAGGGAAACAATAGAGGCAGAAAGAAAAATTTAATTATTTCAAAAGATTGATACCTTGATAAATCTCTAGCTAGGTCTAGCTAGGTCAAACAAGAGAGAAAGAAAGAAGAATCAAATAACTAAATATCCAAAATGAATGGCCTAACACTATTACTGATTCCATGGACATTATTTTTTTTCATTTATTGAATTTATTGGTACATTTTAGGTATACAGTACAAATTACATTTATTATTGGGACCTGCACCTTTACATGACAGGTCTTGGTTCTCATTTTTTCCCCCCTGTCCATACCCTCCCTTCACCTTCTCCTCCCTTCCCCATTTACAAACACGTCATTTCCGTTTTTTCATTTTGTCATATTTTTTTCTTTTCCCTTATTACCTTTGCCCTACCCTTCCCATTTTCCCTACACCTTTAGCCCTTTTCTATTTCACATGGTCAATTATCTCATTAGGATCTCAATTTTAACACATTGATATTTTTCTGATATTTGAAATTATTTTTTTAGCTGAATAGTATTAGAAGCAATAATGCTAGACTAGTTTCCCTAGATTTTCTGAGTTGACATTATTTCTTTGAATAAGTATCCTATCACTTTTTCTCTTCTAGATATTCAATCTAAATTTAGTTCTCTACTGACTTTTCTTTTGAGTTCTATTAAGTGTATTTTTTTTCTACCTACACGATTTTATATGATCTATCTTTGAGTTCACTTTTCTTTATTCTGCTTGATCTGTCCTATTATTGAAAAGTCCCATTTATATTTCAATTATATTTTTTAGATTTAAACTTTTGTTTCTTTTTAATGATTGTATCTTTTTTTGTTGAGACTCTCATTTTGTTTTTGTATTTTTTTTTAGAATTTTACTAAATTACTTATCTGTGTTATCTTAGCTTTCTTACAATTACTTTGCAATCCTTAATTGGCAGTTTGTGGATCTTCAGTAATTTGTGATTATTTCATTTGAAGTTTATTATGATTCTGTCATGTTTTCTTTGAAATTCGGTGTTCCTTATAGACTTGTGAAGGTAAGTATCTGTATACGTGAAAAAATCAGTCACTTATAGATTTTTCGGACTGACTTTAGTAAGAAAGGACTGTCCTCTACACAAAAACAAGGGATAAATACTGTCAGATGTTTCGGTCCTTAATCTAGTGGTACTTAGCACTAAGTACGAGTGCATGTTGTGGTGTCAGGTCTTGGAGGAGAGTAGTGGTATCAGTTTTCAGAGCAAGTGCACACTTCTTGTTTATAAGAGCTATAAATTTTCCAAAACTTATTTCGTTCTCAAAGACACCTTGGAGCTCACTTGTAAGAGAACGTAGAAGGCAAAAATGGGGCCAGAACCTACATTACGAGCATGTTTAGAAAACAGACCAGCCCACAATTAAGTGCCTAGCAGCAGGATTATAGTCATAGGCTCATTCTAATTGACAAGGACCAGACAAAGACGGAGATAAATGTCTATGTGGTAGGAGAGGTTGGCAGGATCTATGAATGGGATTCCAGTGGCTAACTTCACTTGAGCAAAAGAGGTTAGGCCAACAAGACGTCCATATATGATGAATGTATTGATGTAGCCTATAAGGACCAGCTCTGAGTACCAGCCTGGAGGAAGGAACTGCCTTTGAGATAGGGAAAGTCAGATACACATGTTCAGTTTGGGGGATCAGACACGGTGCTATATATGGTGTCCCAGCTGTAGAACTCAGGCAGTACATTCCTAAGTCTGGCAATACAGGTCAGAGACTTGACACTGAAGGAGGGATGTCTGCCAGTAAGTTCACGGTGGCTGTGCTGGTGCCCTGCACAAAGTTTTCATAGCAGCAAAAGAAACTTCAGGGAGCAGAGAGAGAAAGAAGAATGTTGGCATAGGAAACAAAATCTAGGAGGATGGAAAATGCAGTTCTTTCATTAGGAAAAAAAAATTGAGATCCACTAGATCTGCATGGCTATTGGGTTGGGTTTTTGGGAGTCCACGGTACTGGAAAAAGCCAGAATGTCAGTGATCAAAGCTACTGTGGGTGGTGCAGGTCATCACATGGGCTGTTAAGATCCTCAGCAGAGAAGTCTTAAGCTCTCTATGCAAATCACGGCACTGCAGAGCATGGTGAATACTGCTGCGTGGTTGATATTGAGTCCTTGACTCTTCTAGTTCCTTCCCAGCTGTCTTCAAACCACTCATGCTAGTCTCCTCAGCAATCTATGTAGGTAAAACCGAAAGAAGGCGCTTGAGTAAGGCCTTTGAAGGCAACGGAAGCTGGTTGTTTGCTTTGCTTTCAGTTTTCCTACAAAGAGTGCTTACTATCCAAGGAGTTGCCTCTCCAAGCTGTTTGGTTTTGGCCTAGAGGATGAGTAACACCACCAAAACTAAATTGTTCTTTCTTTCTTTATTGAGTAGTTACTGTACTATAATGATGTACATAGCTAAGAAGATGATCGAGATCTCCAAAAGTGATCTTACTTATGGATAGCTGTCAAGTTGTTCTATGTGAAAAGAAAATCCTAGGATTTCTACTACACTAGCTCTATGCTTTTCCCCTTTTGGTATTTTAGAACTATCTATTTAAGATATATTTTAATATGTATCACTTAATCTATTTCTATATACACAATGATTGCAATCTTTTTTCTGAGTGGTCTTATGGTATTTATATATTTTTGAATAGTTGTGCCCTACTTTTCTACTTTTTGCATTTTTCAACCAGGGATATGTAGTAGTTTCTTTCCTAAATTGAATATATTGGTCACTTCTTTATTTGCTTAAATTTTATCATAGAAAAATGTCATGTGGTGAAATTTTTAAAAATGTATATATAACTAAGTGCCAATGAGTTTCGGATTAAGAACTATATTAATGTTCTTGAGAAGGTACAGCTTCCATTTTTTTTGAGGCAGACATTTTAAGGCACATGAGCTTAGTGTCCTTTAGTGATGTATTACCCTGCAGCTTAGCTTGATTTGTACCATGACAAAATCAAATGGAAGAGAACTTGGGTTAGGTTATTCAATCCATCTAAAGAAATGTTGTTAAATATATATTCAAAGGAAAATGTAAACCAAAAAAACAAAAATAGTAATAATACCAAGAAAATAGACTTTGTAGTATGTGTGTGTGTAAGAGAGAGAGAGAGAGAGAGAGAGAGAGAGAGAGAGAGAGAGAGAGAGAGAATATGATACCAGGTTTAAAACTCAGAGCTTTCACATTGACCTACATTTCCAGCTCTTTTAAAATTTGTTCTCTTATTTTAAGACAGGATCTCAGTCACTCACTGTGTTATTTATGTTGGGGTCAAGATTGTAAGGTAGCAGAAAGTTTACTTCAGTGTTGGTAAGTACCATAAAATATCAGAACCATTATACTGTTACCTTTAATCATACGAGAATGAGATAATGTAAGATATAAATGTCTCAGGGAGCAAAGGATGAAGGTCTATTATAAGTTAGGAACTCTGAAAGGATTCCCAAGGTTTTTACACCAAATGGTCTTAAGCAAGGAGTGTGTGACACGTAAAGATTATGAGACAGCCACTCTCAAATCCTTCATTGATACATAGGTGTAAGATGTTTCATTGAGAAAGCTGTCTGAATGATACCCTGTTCCTTGATTACTTTCCTCCAGACAGTAGAACAAGTGCTTAGCATCCTCAAATTTGATAAAGACTTGAGCAGCAATGGTAGGCACTCAAAATTGTTAGTCAGTTTGTCCTGCTTGGTGAAGGTCAATTTTTCTGCTTATAGACAAAGACCAACCTCTTTCTCAAGCTCAGTTGCTTTACAGAGAACGATGATGCAGTGTACCTTTTATCTGATTGCTTCATGGGTGACTTTAGGCCATCAGTACCTATTTTAGCATAATACCATAAGTCAGGGACGTCTGTATCAAAATATTTTATGGTTCTGCTAGATGCAAACATCCAAGTTATCCTCTCCACATCCACTATTAGAGGGAGGATTGGATTCAACAAAATGGATTTTGTAGTGGGTTCACATTAGGGAAAGGAAGCTAATGTAATGATGTGGGAGAGGTCTTAGAGATGGTTACGTATTCTATTTTTGTTGTTTATACATCTGTATGTACAATAAGACTTGATGCTATGTGCACTTCCATGTCATAAGGGGCAAAGAGAAGAAAGGTAGAGGAGGAGTAATGGAGAAAACTTCACTACCACTAGCCACAGTGTCCACATTGAAATTTAGTACTAAAATCCTCAGCACTAAAGCCGTCCTCACACTGTGTCTTATTGTTGACAAATGATAAATCTTTGTCTCTGTGACCCCCACGTACTCACACTTCTTCCAGCAGAGATGAGTAATGAGCCTACCCCAAATTCAGAAGCTTCTTTACTAAGTAAAGCTTTTGCAGACTGCATGAGCTGCTCAACTATTGCTAATATCTCTGTCTTTTAAGGGAAAAAAAATTATGGCTTTGCTCTCATCAAAATGAAACCTTTCACTTCACTGTTTTTTGGGAGAATAGACACAAAATAAGTCTCCATGATGCTTTATCTAATTCATGGATGAAATAGAGGTAGCCTCGAAGTAGCTTCTAACAAGAGTTTTGCCATATGGTTTGGGCTTTGTTATCTCCTAATGTGTCTACCAAGTATAACTATGTTAAAAAGGTATATTCATTTGCTTGTCATCTATTGACTTAAAATAATCTCACAACTCTGGTGATATTATTGCTTTTCTTTTTTTTTTTTTTGGTGTGGATCAAATTGGATTCACTGTCTATGCCCCAAAGTAAAGACTAAAAGCCTTGCACAGTAAATGGAAATGGGATATTGAAGTTCTTATTTATTCTGGACCCAACATTATTTAATTTTACACAAAAATGTAATAACTTTCCTTTTGGATAAAAAAAAAGGTTCTGTATCTATGAACCCTAACTTCTCTGCAATTTTCATAAATGGGTCATTCATTGAAACTTCAATAAGCAAACACCAAGTGGTCATTCTGGGGATAGGGCTACACAGCTTTATTATCTGCTCTACATTCTGACAAATGTATATGATTTTCTCTGTTCAATGAAGTCTCAGACTTCTGGGCTCTTTCTAGGACCTAACTGTTTGGCCAGTCCTTTGGAAAAATAGACTGGAAAATTAAAAGCATTCTTCTTTGGAAAAAATTTTTGAAAGAAATTATGGCTCCTGATAACAAATTTTAGTCATTTATATAATTTCCTATATATAATCCAAATTCCTATATGTAGAATCCATTTTTGGTACATTTAATGTGTACAATATAATGACATTTGTAGTTGGGGATTTAGCTCAGTAGCACCACGCTTGCCTCGAAAGCACAACGCCCTGAGCTCAATCCCCAGTAAAAAAATAAATAAATTTTAAAAAGCAAAGAAAATAAATACAGTAACATTTATTGTTTGAAATTTATGCCTTTACATAATCTTATTTTTCCCCTTTCCTCTGACTTCCCTTCAACCCCTCCACTCCTCCCTATCTACAGACTTTATTTCCATTATTTTTCATTTTCTCATATCAATTCCTTTCCTTTCTTTCCTTTCCACTACTCCTCCCATTTCCCCTCCTTGTTTGACCCCTTTCTTCCTATTTCACATTATTTATTATACCTTTTAGTCCTTATTTCCACTTTCAGTCTCTCACTGAGAGAAACTGTGTGTCTTATTTATATCACTTAAGATTATCGCCTTGGTGTACATCCATTTAGCTATAAATGCCTCTATTTTCTCATTTTTTATGACTGAATATTATTCCATTTTATAAAATAAAATGTGTTTTTTTTTTTATCAGTCTCCTGTTGATGGGCAATCGGGCTACTTCAAAGTTTTAGCTATCACAAATTGTGCTGCTATGAACATGGGTGCACATGTATCACTATGATATAATTCTCTTAATACTTCAGGGAAGAAACCCAGCAGAGGAATAGCTGGGTCAAATAGGAGCTCTTATCCTAGTTCTCTGAGATATCTCCATACGGCTTTCCACAGTGGTTGCACCAGTCTACACTCCCACCAGTGGTAGAGCAGTGTTCCTCTTTCCCCACAGCTCCCCAACATTTATTATTGGTTGATTTTGTGACAGCAGCAATCCATTTTTTGAGATTGATTGAATCAAGCTATTGATAAAGACTGATACTATATTTTTGATTAAAAGCACTCTTTGGACTTATGATTTAACCAAGACTGACCTACTTGTCTTGTGGTACTTTGTTGCAAAAGTTTGGTCTCTTCTCACTGTGGACATTTGATCTTTCTGGGATATTGGTTGCATCTCACCAGTTTCTGAATTTATATTTGAGTACATATGAACTGACTCTGGCTACCTAAAATAATTCTTGAATATAAAATGTGGCATGTTTGACATTCAGGATCATGTTTTGTAATACAATGGTCTCATTTTTTATTTCAAATGCTAAAACACAAGAAAAATAGTATCACTCTAACTCTATCACCTATTCTGATTTCATACACTTCAAAAATCCTTGATATGTAATGTGTTGATATTACTATGAGACAGCTTTCTTGGACTACTTTGCGGCTCATTAATACAAGAAAATGGGGTAGGAGTTTAAAAAAAGTTATGATGAAAATTCATCATGCCTCACTGACCATTCCTAGGATGTATATTTTTAAAGGTTTATAGCAAATTTGTTTCAGCCTGCTGTACACAAATTTTGCACGATAGCTGACCAAAGGAGACCTAGGAAATGAAATTTAATCTTGATTAAATTCAATTACAATGTTGTCCATCTCTCATTCAACCTTCCTGTAAGAATGATTTGGTTTTAATTAGGGAGTGATTTGGTGTAGAGTGGAGTGATATTGTAGCTACCAGCATGGAAATTTACCTTTTGTGAATGGGGAACAAGTCTTATATCTAGCACCCAGGGGAAAATGTCATAATTGGGGAAAACTATAATTTAATTCTAAGAATCCAACCATATGCCGTTGCATATAAAAAGATATTCATTATAGACAAGGGCACAAATAGTTTGAAAGTAAAAGAATAGAAAAAATTAGGATGAAAATCATTATCTCATGGGAATATACAAAACTAAGCGAAAATATTGGGCAACACATAACACTATAAAGAGCTACATTTATAACATTACCAAATGCAGAACCTCAAAATACATAAAGCAAACACTGGTAGAACTGGAAGTAAAAATTGATGATTCAAGAATCATAGTTGAAATTTTCAATGCCTTATTTTTAATGTTTAATAGAAAATCTTGACATAAAATCACCAAGAATTTTGAACGTTTGAACCACTGTCAGTAAACTCAATTGTCAAGTACAAAACAATGACAAGACTGCAGAAATCATACACATTTATCTTTACATAGTTCATTATTTTATCATTATATTTTATAAAACTGCATTCAACATCTAAGTACTGAGTTCATGCACATTTTCTTTGTGATTAAATTATGTTAAAATTTTTAAAAGGGAAGAAAATCCCCATATTAAATAATACATATAAATACTCACAGATGAAGTAGGTAATCAGAAAGGAATTTGAACATATTTCAAACAATACAAATATTAAAATCAGCAAAATGTCTAGGATGGAACTGGAACAGGGAATACATAATAATTATGACTGGACACACTATAAATCTTATTAACAAATGTTCCTACCTTTAGTATCAGGAAAAGCTCACTAATAACCAAAATTAGATCAGTATGACAGATCAAAAATATAGAGTACTACATATGCAATAGAATATTCCTGAAAAATAAATCAATGTCAAAATGATTAATTGAATTCATGTTATTAATGCATTAATAATTCCATCAACCACTCATTATGTGCATATTGTACTTACTGATATGACAAATGAAATGAAAAATGAATAGTTTTACAGATTTGAGAGTGATACAAATAAAGATAAATTAAGTTTTTGCAAAACAATTTAGACTCTATTCTACTACTATTGTACTGTGAGTTTTTTATGTTTTAACCATCAAATTTAATAATTTTATTATTATTTGCAAAGCACTATTCTTGGTGTTGTACATTGTTTAACTCTCAAAACTCACAAAAATAACATTTATAAAATAGCATTAATAATTTTGTAATGCAATATATAATATACTTATAAAATAGAAGAATTATTGCTATACATTTTTATTCATTAAGTTTATTGGTACATTTAAGGTATACATTTATGATTGTAAATTTGTA
Source organism: Fukomys damarensis (assembly GCF_012274545.1). NCBI lineage: Eukaryota > Metazoa > Chordata > Mammalia > Rodentia > Bathyergidae > Fukomys > Fukomys damarensis. The sequence continues at coordinate 18,376,338 of NW_022900918.1, forward strand.
CCTTTACATGATATATCTTGGTTCTTATTTTTTTCCCCATTTCCCTGCCCTCCCTGCAACCCCTCTACCCTTCGCTATTTAAGAAGCTTTTGTTTCTGTTTTTTTCCTTTTCTCATATTTATTCCTTTGCTGTCTTTTCTTTCCACTATCCCTCTAATTCTTCTTCACCTCTGTACTTTTTATTCCTATTTTTCATTATTTATTATATAATTTGATCCTTATTCAAACTTTCAGTTTCTCATTCAAGAGAACTGTTCAATATTTACACGTGTGTTCTCTTTATTTCACTTAGGTGTATGGCCTCAATATGCATACATTTAGCTACACATATCTTCAGTTTTCATTCTTTATGGCTGAGTAATATGCTATATAAACAGAGTCAATGAAAAAAACAAGATGACCATCTCAAAAGATGCAGAAAGAGCATTCAACAAAATCCAACACCCATCAATAATAAAAACACTACAAAAAATTGGAATAGATGGTCTTCATCTCAACCTAATAAAAGTCATCAATAAAAAATCCAACAACCAACATCATACTAAATGGTCAAAAACTGAAATCATTCACACTAAAATCAGGAACAAGACAAGATGTGCATAATCGCCACTCCTATTAAATATAGTTCTGGAAACATTAGCCACAGCAATTAAAGAAGAGGAAGAAAAACAAAAGGAATCAAGATAGGAAATGAAGAAGTCAAACTGTCAATATTTGCAGATGACATGATACTCTATACAGAAGATGCCAAGAACTCCACCAAAATTCTTCTAGACTTAATAAAACTCAGTACATTGAATCGAGCATGAGATGCCAGGGATTTACCTCAGAGGCACCACACCTGCAAGCACAAGGTCCTGAATTCAATTCCTGGTACAAAAAAAAAAAAAAAAAAAAAAAAAAAAAGTGAATTGAGGATAAGACACATAAGGTCACAATACTAGTGAAAAAAAAAACAGTTGAACACACTAAGAATTACGTCTAGGACACAGGGATCCAGAATTTGTACTGTTATCTACTATTACAGTTTGAATAAGTGTCCATCAAAGGTCCATGAGTAAAAAGCTTAACCCTTACATGCCATGACTTAGATGTGGTGAACTGTTTAGGCAGTGGGGCCCAATAGTGGTCCTTAAATGAATTGAGGCACTCCCTCAGATTGGATTGTGAACCCTGGTCTTATTTCTCTTTTCCTTCCTGGAATAAGAGGGGCTGCTTGCTCCACCACCACGAACTTTCTGCCATTGCCACATGGCTTGCCAAGCCGAGACCCGGTTGAATGGGACTTGGACTGGAACCTCCAAAACCATGAACAGAAATGATGCTTTCCTATTTAGTAAATGTTGGTATCTTAAAGAATTACCTAGGATTTCACCTTCATGAATAGATTAACTTGTTTATGTGATGAGTGGATTAAAGTAGGTCCCGGCTTGTCTTGAGAGTGCATCATCTATCAAGCCACATTGGTTAAATCTGTCCTGCACTTTCTGTCTCTGGCCATGTGATACCGAGTTGTGCCAACTCACAACTCTGACAATAAAAAGTCCCTCACTAGATATGTCCTCTCAACTGTAGACCAGAATCATGAGTCAAAAAATTCTTATCTTATAACCTATCCAGTCTATGATATTTTGTTTTTAGTAACAGAAAATATACTGAAATTATAATTATCATCATTATTAGTATTATTACTGAGTTGATTATTTATATATGAATGTTGAAGCATTTGTGTGCCAGGGTTGGAACTCAGGACTTCACACTTGACCGGGCAGGTGCTGTGCCACCAACCTATATCCCTGGCCCACAAGTAATTCTTGGAAAAAAAATTGAAGAAGTATTACGCAAATATCAAAATGTTCCTTTCTTATTTTAATACCTTCCACAAAAATAGCAATTTTATAAAACTATTTTGCATAATAAAAATTAAATAATACTATGTAAAAATGTATCATTTTGATATCAGTCTGATTTTTTAAGTTATTAAAACTCAATTACAACAAAATCTGAAAAAAATTCTCTAGATTTAGAAATAAAAATTATTAAGCTTCTCTATATAATTTTTCTCCTCTGAGTACATGCTTTCGCTAATTATCAACTTCAGGAATCACTTAGAATTTACTTATTCCAGAATCCTCGCTATACTGTTAAGGTTTTTCTATGACAGCTCTAGATAATTGGAGGAAATGATTGGTTGTTTACAGCATTGTCTGGCACATTTTTAAAATGTTTCTGGTTTTTATTTATCTAATCATAAGTATTGTCTCATTATTTATTGTCAGTTTTTCATTTTGTCTTTGAAGAGGTAAAGCAGGAGTGTAAAGAAAGGTCAGGCTGTCCTTTTGAAAAATAGAGAAATGCAGTGGGAAAATGTTCAAAACAAATATTTTATTGAAATTGTAAATGTGAGTTCACTGATACATGAGAAAGGTGAAGTAAATAGGAGAACAGTAAGTGATAGAACTTCTACGCTATGATCCCATTATGTGAATAACACCTTATTTATATTCCAGAAAGAGCAATTAGGGATAGTTATAGAATAAATCATCTTCACTCTGTGAGGAAACAATGGAAATGTATTTTAGCAGAGTTCATAAAATGATAATTCTATTGCAAAAACAAAGACATATACAAAAACATGATACTTGGCACTAAAAAGTGACATCTGTGATAATCACTACAACTAGCATCTAGGACAGTACTCAACAGGACTCTCTGATGACAATCTGCTTAACAATTTAACTAATGTAATCAAATTGGATACAAATTGCCCATGACCAGTATATGAAGTGACTGGATTTTGAAACTGGCCAAAAGTTGTTATGATGCAGTGTGACTATGAATTTGAATTGGAAACACCATGATAAAATGCCTGAGGAGTTCACAGAAAGTGTGAAGTATTTTATATTTTAAACTCTACCACTTACTTCATTTTTTACTGTTTTGTCTGCTACAGTCATAGGTCATAGATATCTATCATTGTATATATTTAAAAAGACATATAAAAAACTTCGTTTTGAGCCACTTTTCTAAAAACGGAGTACCTTACATTTGACATCCCAACACACAGGGTGACAATGATCTCAGGCAAAGGGGATCAGCATAGATTATGTAGGCATTTTTCTAAGCATGCAGTCAATCGGTCTTCTGAAAATATTCATTAGCCTCAGTGTTGGTAGAATTCCACCACCTCTGTACTAGGAAAATTCAAACCCATACAAAGCCTTGCCTCTCAATTATTTTGAATGTAGTCATTAGAACCTATCTATCTTATTTCATTAAAACTGTAAAGAGCATGATAAGAGACACAAATGAAAACCGGGCAATAGAACTTTTGCATATAGGAAGGGAACAAAGTGATGGAAGGGTTCTGTGGGAGGGAGCAGGAGGGGACATCAGAGAATTGAGATGTGTTATGTACAGGCACTAACTACTCACAATGACTGCAAGGTGGCAAATATGAAGTAAAAAATGAAAATGGGGGAAGGGGATCTAGAGATAGAGAAAGAAAAGAGGGAAGGGAAGATAATAAAATAATTTAGGATATATTAAGTAGATGTACCTATTTCCAAAGATAAAAGTAAACATTCCATCCTGAAAACAAGCAGTAAGAAAAACTTGTACTGTAATATATATATTTTAAAATAGGTACTTTTTTATACCTTTGGAAACATTTAAGAGCAGTTGTGCATTATTTATGATTATTTACATAATATATGAAACAAAGTATAAAAGATTCTCAATTTGGAATGGAGAATTGTTAGTACAAAGATTAATTTTATTTACTTTTTCTTTATGATGTAAATATTGATAGACACATTTAAGATATTCGTATCATTTAATTGAATAATCTAGATTTCCTCTTTAAATTCTGATAATTCACTTAATTTGGTGCTATTAAATGTGTTTAAATTTTGAAATGCTTCATCCTATATTATAAATTATTTATATTTAAGTTGACACAAGTTACAAAAATTTAAAAGATGTTGTTGAAGATATTCTCTAAAAAACTTTCTGCAAACAAATGACAGATATATACTTATTTACCCTTTAATTTTACCCTTTATCTTTTTAGTCAATACACTCAAAATTCTGTTTTGATTAAATAGAAAAATTTGATGTTATTGTTCATTTGGTCCTTTCCTGGAAGATTGTTGTTTCTTTCCATTCTATATTGACAAGTATGCAATGATGTATTCACAAACCACTTGAAGTAGAGAGTAAGATCTGTAAGTCAGAATAATTTCCTATAAAAATTTATATGACCTCATATTTAAAACTTCCCTTCATTTCAAAAATTATTGCTCATGTAGCTTCCTTGTAGAAAGTAATATTTAAAAATACTAAAATTTAGCCACATCAAAAAAGCAGTTTTTCTAACTTCATATCTCCATTAGCTGATTGACTAAGCATGTTACTTATCTACTCTGTGTTAACAGCTGTTTCAAATTCAAAATGAATGGCCTTGACATAAATGTTATATATTATTCTATTTTTACTTTAAAATTTGATTCCTGAACTTGAAAAAATATTTTGAAATACCTCTGAGTGACATTTAGCAGTAACTTGTCAAAAAAATATTGGATTATTGCAACTTGTTTAAAAAAAATTTCCATCACAAACTCCAAGCCATCAGTGCACATATAAGTGTATTTTGAGCCTCCATGAAATTATATCTGGTTTTACTTAATAAGATTTATTGTAGAGGAATGAAATTGCATTCACTATGATTTGATATAAACAAATCAAAATTGTGAAGTATCTATAGTAATATGAAAAAATAAATATGAACAGGAATATGGTTTTAAATTTTACATTATTACTAAATCATAATTTCTCTTCTCAAAAATGTGTTAATATTTTCCAGTATTTATTAGGATATTAACTGAATGGCAGTGATTGATTTGAAAATAACTTTAGGAGTTTCAGAACATTTAATTTGATATTCGCTGGGCCCAAAAGTCTTTGTGAAATGTCTTTTAGGAGATATTAAATAGAGATGGTGATTTCTAATGTCTTTGAATTTTTTTAAGATATGCTTTGTTATCAGTGAAAAAAATTGATTCTCAGAAAATTTTATTTTGTGCCAGTTATGTCATGTGACTTCGTGGTTCAAATGCATTTGGAAGGGAGTGTAATATTATATTTACATATATATGATGAAAGAAAAAAATCTCTATTTATAAGTATTTTAGGTTTTGTACAACAGAACTACAAAGAAAATTTTGATGTATGTATGAAACTACGATACTTTAAATAAAATTTGCTAAAAAGAGAGCCTGAAATGATGAATGATACAATATTGTGGTTATTTTATTGTCCCCCATCTTCACTGTGGTTCATTGTGCTAAAAGGTGTGACAATTGGAAAGTGTTTAAATCAGAGGACTCCAGCTTTATAAATAGATTTGTGCTTTGTGAAATGGCTGGAAGGACCTAGTTTAGGCAATTTTGCTTTTCAGTGTTCTGCCACATGAAGGTATAGAGTTTGTCTCCTTTACCCCTGTCCACACATTCTGCCATGTCAGAATACATACACAGTGCCATCTATGAGAAATGGACGTTTATCAAGCATAAAACCTTGATCTGGAACTTTCTAGACTCCTGGATAATGATAAAATTCTGTAGTTTGTAAGATACTTAGTCTTCGGATGTTTTGTTTTGTTTTTTTAGTAACACAAATAGAAAAAATCAGAAATGGCTCCAGAGAAGTGATGGTATTACTATAGCAAATGCCTAAAATTAGGGAGGCAGTATTAGAACTAAGAGAGGAGATGCTGCTGTAACAATTTTGAAGTGGCTATTGGAGAAAGCCTAAACTACCTTAAATAGGACAGTAAAGGCAGTGCATCTGGGAAGATTCCCGAAGGGGGGAAAAAGCAGTAGGCAAAGGTTCATTCTTCTTAGCTATTCTCTATGAGGACGTAATCAAAATGCTAAGAAAAAATATGGACCATAAAGACCATTCTTATGAGGAAATGGGGAATGCTTTACTGAAATGGGTGGAAAGATTGTCTTTTTTGTAAAGTAATAAAATTATTATTTTTTTTAAATGGCCAAGAACTTAGATAACTTGTATTTCTGTCCAAATGCTTTGTGGAATGAGAAATTTCGGAGTGAAAAGATGTTGGTCAGAAGGAATCTCTCAGCAAATTATACAGAGAAATACATGAATTCTCTTGGCTACTTATAGAAAAATGTAGAAAGAAAAAAGGAATTGAAAGCAAATTTTATTAGCAAATGAGAAGAACTTTAGCAATGGAAACTAAACTAGACATTTAGAGACTTTAAAAGCCCATTTTGAAGACAATATTATATTAGAAAACATTTGAAATAAAGAGATTTGTTTAGATAGAAGAAGCCAGATGCTCTTCATCAAGACAATGGAATTTGGGTGGTATTTGAGGCTTCCATTTATATCACAGATACAGGGTGCTGGCATCTTCACAGAAAAGCTTGCTTAGTGAGCGAGTGTTACAATGCACCAGTTCACCCTGCCTAGAAGACTCACTGTCTAGATCCTCTCAATACCTGCTTTCCTCCTTCTACTGAGATAGTCATCAACTTTTACCTTCAGTGGTTCTGTGTCACCCAGGTGTACCCCAGGATGAAGCTGCAAAGGAATAGTGGGTAAACTGTGGGGGCCTCACATTGCACTAACAGCAGTCACAGAATGTGCGTATACTTGGAAGCTTAGCTACTTGCACCTAGATTTCAAAAGATGCTGTGGAGAGTATCTGGCTCAGGCAGAGTTGCCACAGGGATGGACTACCACAGAGAGACTCTATTAGGGCAGTGTCTAATGAAGCTTTGGGAGCACGGCCTACCTCTGAGGCTCCAGATGTGGAGCCAATACCATGCAGGAAGAGCTTAGGAAGGCCAAGAAATGCAGCTAGAGTATAAGTGAAATGAAACTAGAACTGCATTGATTGAAGCCAAAGGGGCAGAGTTGTCCACATCCTTGATGGTCCAACCCTGTACCAGCACTGTCAATGTGTATAATGTGTGCCTCTAGCTTTGAACTCACTTGGAATCTGTTACTTTCTTCTTGCCCATTTTGCCTTTTTGCAAGGGAAATTTCTATCCTTTTTCTGTTAGCATATATATGCTTTGTATGATTTCAATGCAAAAATTTTAATGACAAAATGTATAGAAACCAAATTGTATCAGGATGATATAGATTATATGTCTCATATATGTGTGTATATATGTATATACACATACATATATGTATATATGTATATATACATATATACACACATATATACATGCATGTCTATATATATACACACATATACATACATACACACACACACACACACACACACACACACACACACA